>NW_016107397.1:2831001-2837535 GCF_001604975.1 Cebus imitator
AAGAGTGAAACTACCTCAAAAAAAAAAAAAAAAAAAAAAAATTATAGTTAACAATAATTTATTATAGATTTCAGAAACAGCTAGAAGAGTTGTAATGTTCCCAACACAAGAAAAAGATAAATATTTGAGGTGATGGATATTTGATCATTACATATTATATACATGTATCAAAATATCACATATATCCCCAAAATATGTATAACCATGATATACCAATAAAAATACAAACAAACAAATAATAAAAGGAATTCCAGAAGCAAAGTATAGAGAAAAGTATAAAGAAGCAAAATATGAAGAGATAATAGCTTGAGGTTTTCTGGAATTTATTTAAAAACATGTGGATCCTCATATATCAAGGATTCAAGATTTACTAAGAGTCTCAAATGAGTAAGTAAACTGATCCATATCTAGACACCAAATCATAACAACTCTACAGAATACCAAAGACAATTACAAAATATTATAATCAACCAAAGAAAAGGAATGAATCACCTCCAAAGACAACTTCAGTAGATCTTCCAACAGCAGCAATAGAGACTAGAAGATAATGGTGTAGTATCTCCAAAATGCAGAGGAAAAATAACTGTCAACCCAGAATTTTATACCCAGCTAAACTATTATTCAAGAGTGGTGTCTAAAGACAAACTTTTGAACAAACAAAACTGAAACTGAAAGAGGCTTATATTTGGATGTATTAGGGAGATGCACATTTTAAAATGATATACAGTTTCTCATCCATTTGTGTGCAAAATGTAATAACTCTGGTAACACCAAAAATTGGCTAGACTATGGAGTAATGGGAAACTTTTGTACACTGCTCATGAAGTGGAAATTGGAACACTGAGTTTGGAGGCAATTGACAATATCTATAAGAGTTAACTGTAAGTATTTTCTGTCCGGGCAAGCCTTTGCTCATGTGCACAAGGATTCAAGGGTAGTCTCTGTAGCTCTATTTGTAATTGTGAAAAAGTAGAAGCAATATGCCTGTTTGCAGGGGAATTATAAATAAATGGCAGTATAATTCTGCAGTGAAATACTATAAAGCAGTTAATGAACTACAGGTGAAAGAGTCGATACATATAGATCTCACTCGTATTTTGTCAAGTGAAAAAGCAGGCTACAAAATGATGAATTCAGTAGAACATCATTATGCAAATTTAAAAACACAACAGTTTGTTTTGTTTATAGTTATAAATAAATATGTAGCAAAAATACAGAAATTTATCAAGGAACAACACCCACCAACTTGATTGGCAACATGTTTGGAAAAAGAGAAAAGGCATACAGGATGCATGCCTTTAGCTGTACCTGACTTTAGCCAGACTCATAACATTTTGTTCCTTTAAAACATACTGTTCTGGATTATTTCAAAACAAAAAGTTAAAAAGGAAACACTGAAGCAAATATGACATAATGCTGACAACTGTTAAATCTCAGTGGTAGGTATATATGTATTTTATGGGGTGTTTTATTTGCTTTTTGGTTAATTTAAAATATTTCTTACATAAATTTTAGAAATTCAGAGTTTTAACTTTACCATTAGGATGGTGAGAGGTACACTAAGGGTTACTGAGTCTGGCTGTCCTGTGTCATGACCTAATCTTACAAAGGGACATTTTATTTTCCTCTTCTCATCTGTTTTGGGCACAGATAGGAGACACACATTTACCACCAGGCTCTCCTGAAACACCCCCTTAAGTCACAGAAAAGTTTGTGTTTTCTTTGAAGATATCAATGGGCCAGGCATGGTGGCTCATGCCTGTAATCCCAGCACTTTGGGAGGCCAAGGCGGGTGGATTACTTGAGGTCAGGAGTTCAAGACCAGCCTGGCCAACATGGTGAAACCCGTTTCTACAAAAATTAATCGGCATGTGGTGTGCGCCTGTAATCCCAGGTACTCAGGAGGCTGAGGTGAGAGAATCGCTTGAACCTGGGAGGTGGAGGTTTTAGTGAGGTGAGATCTTGCCATTGCACTCCAGCCTGGGCAACAGAGAGAGACTCCATCTCAAAATAATAATAATAATAAATAAATAAAAATAAAGAGCTATCAATGGACAAGGACAAAGAAATTGACAAAGATTAAAGAGTCAATGGCAACAGAAATGTGTAAACTGCAAAATAAATGGACAAATGGTAGCTGATTTTACTGACCCACGAAAGGTCAGACCTGAGTCACAGCAGGGAAAGCTGAGAAAATCTCAGCTACACCGCAGAAAACCCCTCCCACAATGGCAACCTGCCAAGTACTTGGACAAATGAAGGTATACAGAGGTGCTGAAAACAAGCTGGGTTCAAAGTCTCAAAGAAGGAGGATGGGCCAAGCACGGTGGCTCCCACCTGTAATCCGAGCACTTTGGGAGGCTGAGGCAGGCAGATCACGAGGTCAGGAGTTCAAGGCCACACGGTGAAACCCCATCTCTACTAAAAATACAAAAATTAGCCAGGTGTGGTGACACACGCCTGTAATCCCAGTTTCTTGGGAGACTGAGGCAGAAGAATTTCTTGAATCCAGGAGGCGGAGGTTGTGGTGAGCCGAGATCGCACCATTGCACTCCATCCTGGGCAACAAGAGTGAAACTACCTCAAAAAAAAAAAAAAAAAAAGGAAGAGGGTGTCTCTGGGTCCTCTCCTTCACTCAGGGAGAAAACTGGAGGCTCATTCTTAGGAGAGAAAAAAGAGGGGATCTCATGACTGAAGGATACCAGGAATGACTGAGGGTCTGAGAACTATACTGAAAACTAAAATTAAGTGCAAGTTTAGATACTGAATATCAAGATGTTCCCTATACACCCTTCCTCCCGCTCAGCTCCTAGATGGCAGACGGCCAGATGTACACTCTGCAGGTACAAGAGTAGACACATTTTCTGAGGCAGATCTGACCAGTCACTGAGGGCTTGTAATACACACACTACACACTCACTGCTCATCTGTGCAAACTGCACACATACACAAACCTCGCACTGCACACTAATGCACACACACACACACATATGCATAAACATGACATGCATCATTCACACTTACTACACACACAGCACACATATCCCACACAGACACACCATATCTTACAATTCACACACTAACAGGCCAGCTTTCCCTGAAAATAGGAAATTCCAGTCTACCTGAGTCAGCATAATACAGATGTTCCCCCTTCCCCTAACCCTTACAAAAAAGTAACCAGAGGTCGGGGTGCAGTAGCTCACGCCTGTAATCTCAGAACTTTGGGAGGCAGAGGAGGGTGGATCACCTGAGGTCAGGAGTTCAAGACCAGCCTGGCCAGCATGGCAAAAATCCCGTCTCTACTAAAAAGACAAAAATTAGCCAGGCGTGGTGACACATGCCTGTAGTTCCAGCTACTTGGTAGGCTGAGGCCGGAGAATCACTTGAATCCAGGTGGCAGAGGTTGCAGTGAGCTGAGATTATGCCACTGCACTCCAGCCCGGGCAACAGAGCAAGACTCCATCTAAAAAAAAAAAAAGTAAGCTGGGTGTGGTGGCTCACGCCTATAATTCCAGCACTTTGGGAGGTTGAGGTGGGCGGATCACAAGGTCAGGAGATTGAGACCATTCTGGCCAACATGGTGAAACCCCATCTCTACTAAAATACAAAAAATTAGCCAAGCGTGGTGGCACATGCCTATAGTCCCAGCTACTCAGGAGCCTGAGGCAGGGGAATCACTTGAACCTGGTCGGCGGAGGTTGCAGTGAGCTGAGATCGCGCCACTGCACTCCAGCCTGGGCAACAGAGCAAGACCCTGTCTCAATAAATAAATAAATAAATAAAAGTAACCAGAAGTAACCCGATGTGAACCAATCCGGTTTTTCCCTATTGTTCTGTTTCCTTATTACCACCTTACCATTTGGCTATTATACAGTGGGAGCTCTTATTCTATTTTATAGGATGGAGACTGCCCAAATTCATGAAACTTGAATAAAAACCAATTAGATCTAGAACTACATTTGTTATAATTTTATCTTTTGACGACACTAACAGATGGGCATATATTAAATCACCACAGAATTGGCCAGGCACAGTGACTCACTTCTATAATTCCAGCACTTTAGGAGCTCAAGGCGGACAGATCATCTGAGGTCAGGAGTTCGGGACCAGCCTGACCAACATAGTAAAACCCTTCTCTACTGAAAAAACAAACAAACAAAAAAACCCGCATACACACACACACACACAATTAGCTGGAAGTGGTGGCATGTACCTGTAATCCCAGCTACTTGGGAGACTGAGCACAAGAATCTCTTGAGTCGGGGAGGTGGAGGTTGCAGTGAGCCAAGATTGCACTACTGTACTCCAGCCTGGGTGACAACATGAGACATTGTCTCAAAAAAGAAAAAGAAAAGAAATCACCACAGAATAATGCATCATCACCACACACATCCAATACACAGTAGGCACACATGCACATTATAAACCACACAGAAACACACCACGGCACAGTATAGGCACACACACATCAAACACATACACTCGTGTCCAGCGTATGACTCAGTAGCCCAGAAATCCACCCTCACCCTTCGTGTCTGAATGAGGCCTCTGAAAACCTTCTGTAGTGAAAATAACCAGCCCCTGCTTCTCTCCATCAGTGGGGTTCAGGACATTGTACCCCCAAATATGGTATGTTTGTATTTGAGAAAACAGTAGAATCAGAAAGTTCTCTCTGACTTTATCCCACACTTTCCCCCTGACGCAGGTCATAAAAGAACTCTCTGACCTTCCTCTAAAGTAGATCATAAGACTTTCGCCACAGAGGTGCCCTCCCTAACTGAAAGGAAAGGAACATCCTTGTCTCTGAGGACATCGGAACAGAGAAGAATCTGAAGAAGACTTGCTAAGTTTCACCCAGTTAGTCATGACGAGATCACACCCTTCTTCTTTTTTTTTTGAGACGGAGTCTTGCTCTGTTGCCCAGGCTGGAATGCAGTGGTGTGATCTCGGTTCACCTCCGCCTCTGCCTCCGGGGTTCAAGCAGTTCTCCTGCCTCAGCTTCCTGAGTAGCTGGGAAAATAGGCATCCGCCACCACACCCAGCTCATTTTTGTATTTTTAGTAGAGATAGGGTTTCGCAATGCTGACCAGGCTGGTTTCGAACTCCTCATGCAAGTGATCCATCTGCCTGGCTTCCCAGAGCGCTGTGCTGGGATTATAGGCATGAGTCACCACGCCCAGCCTGAGATCTTATCCTTTTTACCAATCACGTTTCTCCCCAGCTGTCTGCTTCATCGGATTTAGCATAAAAACACAGAACAGGTTTCCCTGCTTCTTTGTGTCTTCATGTCTGAAGATTCCTGTGGCACATCAAACTTACACAGAAGCGCGTGTTTTCTCTTGTTAATCTACTTTGTATCATAGAGGTATTAGCTATGGACTTAGCAATGGACAAGAAAAGAAATCTTTTCTTCCCTATACCTTCCAGCACGGGCCTCCCCACCATCGCCCCAGCCTCAGTGCAACCCTGTATTTTATTTTATTCATTTATTTTTTGAGACAGGGTCTTGTTCTCTCACCCAGGCTGGAGTGCAGTAGCAGGATCATAGCTCACTGCAACTTCAAACTTCTGGGGTCAAGCGATCCTCCCACCTCAGCCCCCTGAGTAGCTGAGTCTACAGGTGTGTGACACCATACCCGGATATTTTTTTTTTTAGAGATGGGGTCTTGCTATGTTGCCCAGGCTGTACTTGACTTCTTGGGCTCAAGCCATCCTCACACCTCGACCTCCTAAAGTGCTGAAGTTACCGGCTTGAGCTATCACACCCAGCCCAACTCTGTATTGTAATTGTTTATTGATTCATTTCCTCCTCAGAAAGGAAAAGTGAGCCCTGGTTTCCAGTGTAGGATCAGTCAGTCACTTACTGTCCACGTGACCTTCGTGCAATCACTTAACCACCTGACCCTATCTTTTTTATCTGTAAAATGGGAATACGCTGTTACCTGCCTGCTGCACAGGGTTACCAGGAAAGTAAAAAGAAAAAAATATACTGAGGGGGCTTTGCCAGCTGTGCATGCTTTCCACATGTTGGCACTAGACCTGTTTCAGGGGTGCCCCCCTGTGCCAGACACTTTCAAGCAGCCTCTGTACTTTCCAACACTCTGGCAGAATAAGCATCATTTTTTCCCATTTCACTGATGGGCAAAGTGAGCTCTGAGAAATTGGATAGCTTGTCCGCAATTTCTTTCTTTTTTTTTCTTTTTTGAGACAGGGTTTCACTGTCACCCAGGCTGGGGTTTCATGGCACAATCACAGCTCACGGCAGCCTCAACCTCCCAGGCCCAAGCAATCCTCCCACCTCAATCTCCCAAGTAGCTGGGGTAGCAGGAGTGGACGCGAGAAATAGACCTCTCGAAGGAACTGGGAAGGAACTGGGAAGGAAGGGGAGATTTATTCAGCTGGGAGCAACAGCCAAGCTCCTCTAACAAAGAAAACCTCTGCCCTTGTATAGGCGTACAACTCTAGAATTTACATGTGAAAGGCTCTCGGGCCCTGGAGTAGGCTGGGGTATAGTGTTTTAGGTGGGGGTTTGAT
>NW_016107397.1:2837545-2848646 GCF_001604975.1 Cebus imitator
TGTTTTAGGTGGGGGTTTGATCGTGTTTAAGTGAAAACAATGCCTTCCAGAAAGATTCCTCCCCACCATGCCTGCGATCTATAGGAGGGTGATTACGGTGGGCCTGGTCTGCCAGCCTTTGCTTCTCCTATTGAAATGCAGGTGGAAGTCAAGGGGGCTGGTTTTAGATGCGTAAGGGTGATTAAGGGTCTCCCCCCTCACTGGGACTACAGACACAAGCTACCACAGCTGGCTAGTTTTTTTTGGTTTTGTTTTGTTTTGTTTTTTGTAGAGACAGAAAACTTGCTCTGTTGCCTAAGTTGGTCTTGAAATCCTGGCCTCAAGCAATCCTCCTGCCTCAGCCTCCCAAAGTGCTGAGACTGCATGTGTGAGCCACCGCACCTGGCCATCGTCCAAGACTTCCCAACACGGAGGTGGTGGGACCAGGTTTGACTGCAGGTCTAGAGGTACCAAGCACAATTTTTGTTCTCCTCTGGGTGGGTCCTAGCAGACCAAAAAGCGGCAGCAAAATATGCAACTCAGAGGCAGCTCATAGACTGGTTGGGAAGATAACTGTGTAGACAATTCAGAGAAAAAGAAGGCTAGGCGCAGTGGCTCATGCCTATCATCCCAGAACTTTGGGAGGCCAAGACGGGCGGATCACCTGAGGTTGGGAGTTCGAGACCAGCCTAACCAACATGGAGAAACCCCGTCTCTACAAAAAATACACAATTAGCTGGGTGTGGTGGCACATGCCTGTAATCCCAGCTACTTGGGAGGCTGAGGCAGGAGAATCGCTTGAACCTGGGAGGCAGAGGTTGTGGTGAGCCAAGATTATGCCATTGCACTCCAGCCTGGGCAACAAGAGGGAAACTCTGTCTCAAAAAAAAAAAAAAAAAAGAGAGAGAGAGGGAGAAGAAAACTCTAAGGCTGTAGGAGTAACAGATGCGCTGAATGAGAGGCCCAGGCAATAAATAACTACAAAGGCAGGGCAAGGCTCAGGGATTCTGGAACATTCCAACACCATGTTGGGAAAACTCAGGCAATGCTTAGCCACAAAGAACATTTAGGGGGTTCTTGTGGGAACAGGAGACCCAGAGCCAAGTGCACCCGCTCTGCAGATCTGCAGGGTCCCTGGGGCCCTACAACACTTCGGCTGGAAGGAGTGAGGGTTTGAGCCACAGACTCCAGTGTTTAAGGCCTCCTAAGAGCATGTGGGCACTTCGTAAATGCGATTCGATGGTGGAACAGTGGGCTGAGGGAAGAGCTGTCCTCATCCCAGCTGCTCCAGGCTCTCCTAGGGGGCATTTTCCCAATGAGCCACACGGTCCTCACGTACCAGGATGGCCTCCATCCATATATTCCTGGCACATCCCTCCCGCTATGATGGAATGGGTCCAGCTGTCAGAGGAATCTTAACCAGAGTGACTCCATCTTGACTAACGGCCAAATAAAGCCAAACTTGGTAGGTTACATTCCCAGGAAGTTAGGCACTCTTGGTTACAGGATTTTTATGGTGGAAGGGACAAGTTAATGACACCAGCTAACTAAATAAGATCTCAAATTTAAAGAGAGGTCCTGATGCCCTGACATCTTAAGATGAAACAGCATTCTTAGTTTAAAAATGAGTTTCAAGGCTGGGCACAGTGGCTCACACCTTTAATCCCAGCACTTTGGGAGGCCAAGGTCGGCAGATTGCTTGAGCTCAGGAGTTCCAGACCAGCTTGGGCAACGTGGCGAAACGCTCATCTCCACAGAAAAATTCAGAAATTGGCCAGGCGTGGTGGCAGGTGCCTATAGTCCCGGCTACCTGGATGGCTGCGGCAGGAGGATCGCTTGAGCCCGGGCGGTTGAGGCTGCAGTAAGCCACGTTTGTACCACTGCACTCCAGCCTGGGCAACAAAGTGAAATCCTATCTCAAAAAACAGAAAAGAAAAAAGTGAATGAAACTAGCAGGTTAAAGCCAAGATGATTAGAAACAAAAAAAAAAAAAAAAAAAAGAAAGAAAAGATTTACTTTAAAGGTAATAGCATACCTACTATTGCTGAAATCAATAGTTACACAAAAGAAGAGCAATACTGATAGCCTGCCACAAGCCGATCACAAGCCTTTGGAATAAAGCATGTAAGACCTTACTCTGGCTGGGTGCAATGGCTCATTTCTGTAATCCCAGCACTTTGGGAGACCACGGTGGGCGGATCACTTGAGGTCAGGAGTTGGAGACCAGCCTGGCCAACATGGGGAAACCCTGTCTCTACAAAAAATACAAAAATTAGCCAGGCATGGTGGCTTATGCCTATAGTCCCAGCCACTCTGGAGGCTGAGGCAGGAGAATCATTTGAACCTGGCAGGTAGAGGTTGTAGTGAGCAGATATCGTGGGCAACAGAGTAAGACTGTCTCAAAAAAAAAAAAAAAAAGACATTATTCTTTAACTCTGCTATCCTGTGCAAGCAAGCATTGTATGTGAGGTGGGTGTATTCCTTCTGCTTTCTGAGGACAGCCTATTCTGTGATTGAGGAGTCTCTAATAAGTTATCTTAACTTCACTATGCTCTGTGACTCACCCTGAATTCTTTCCTGTGTGGGGGAGATGGGAAGCTTCTTCTTCAAAGTTTGTATCTTAGACTACATTATAAGGAGTTACAGTCTCTTGCTCTATGGCCATTATCTGCTATTAGCATAAACATATACCCATGTATATATATTCTGTAAATCAGCTAGCTGATTTAGACATAGCTGATCAGCTAAATCAATCAATCAAGCCTGTGTAATTGACTCACTCCAGCATGTCTGAACAGAACGCGGCAAGCTGCAAACCCTGGTGTGTGCCATTCCTTATTTGGAAACCTTCCTGACCTTCTCCTGACTAGCTTCCTCTTCTTCCTTGTCTTCTTCCCCCACTATCTACTCAGGAAATTTCCAAATTTTTAGCCAGTCGGGTCAAGCATAGGATGTGAGGTCCCGTTCCAGTGGAAACTGGACACAGATTGCATCAGGTTATGAAAGTTACAAATGTCCCTGTCTCCTTGTTCAGGTGTGCTCTCGTGGCAAGACTGCTGGCGCGTGGCACCCTTCCTGCAGGAAGTAAACTAGCCTTGCTGAGTGATCCACTGTCTCGGTGTGGATTTTTCCCAAGGTTATAAACTTGTTTCCAACACTGTGTAAGATCCAAGAGCCCACGATTGGGGATCTAGATGACACTGTTTCCGGTAACACACTCACACAGGGTGCGTTGTAATGCACCTCCACATCGGCCACCCTATTCAAGCCTTTGCCGTTGCTCAGCACGTGCACACTCCAAGTATAAAGCCCTTATGCTTAATTGCATGGGACCAGACACCACGGCGCATGGCTGGCGCTGTGGAATGTCATTGAGGGAAACCAGGGTTGCCTCTACCTTGACCGTAAGGCCTGGGGGAATGTCTTCAGTATACAGAGTAGCATCCAGCCTCAGCTTCAAAGGCTTCTGTGTCTGTGGTATAATAAGCTACATGGGCCAGGCGCAGAGGCTCACACCTGTAATCCCAGGACTTCAGGAGGCCGAGGCAGGGGAATCATGAAGTCCGGAGCTCAAGACCAGCCTGATCAACATAGTGAAACCCTGTCTCTACTAAAAATACAAAAATTATCTGGACATGGTGGTGGGTGCCTGTAATTCCAGCTACTCGGGAGGCTGAGGCAGCAGAATCACTTGGATCCAGGAGGCAGAGGTTGCAGTGAGCTGAGATCTCGCCACTGCACTCCAGCCTGGGAGACAGAGTGAGACTCTGTCTCAAAAAAAAATGTGTGTGTGTGTGTGTATGTATTTGGTCTTTGTTGAAATTGCTAGCATGCAGCTCCTAAGACCCTTGGAATTTCCTGAGTGGCAGGAGTGTGTTTGTGATTCATAACAAGCCTCCTCCCACCAAATCTGAGTTTATGCTAAGTGAGGTGACCACTGCTGGGTCCCTAGGCACCTTCAGGATGAGGGGTGGGGGCCTGAGAAGCCAGCCATGTGATTGGAGAGTGGGAACTTTCAGCTCCACCCCTGACCTCCAGGAAGGGGAGAAAGACGAGAATGAGTCAATCAACAGGGGCCGATGATGTAATCAATCGAGCCTATGTAATGAGACCCCACATAAAAACCCTGAACAGTGGAGTTCATGGAGCTTCCAGGTTGGTAAACACCTGAATGTTCTGGAACGGGGGATATTCAGAAAGAAGGTAGAAGCTCTACATCCCATCCCGACCCTCCGTTCTGGTCTATGTGATACAGGAGGCAGAAATAAATTATTTAGGTAGATATCGAGGGGAGGTTTCCCTTTTAACAAAAAGCAGCCCCCAAATTATTTCTTTTCTAACAAAGAGCAGCCTGAAAAATCGAGCAGCAGATATAGATAAGATGGAAGCTTGCACAGGTGAATGCCAGCAGCTCTGCCAATAGAAAAGGGATACCTGGGGCCAGGCACAGTGGCTCATGCCTGTAATCCCAGCACTTTGAGAGGCCAAGGCGGGTGGATCATCTGAGGTCAGGAGTTCGAGACCAGCCTGTCCAACATGGTGAAACCCCATCTGTACTAATATACAAAAATTAGCTAGGCATGGTGGTACATGCCTGTAATCCCTATTTGGGAGGCTGAGGCAGGAGAATCGTTTGAACCCGAGAGGCAGAGGTTGCAGTGAGCTGAGATTGTGCCATTGCACTCCAGGGCAAAAAGAGCAAAACTCCATCTCAAAAAAATTTTAAAAAAAAGGAGAAATCGTGGAAACCCTTGAATTTGCATGAGTGCAGGTAGCCTGGGCACCCCGTTTATGGCCAGCAGCTACCATGGGGGCAGTCTCTTGGGCCTGAGCCCTTAAACTGTGGGTGGAGTCTGCTCTAACTCCCAGTAGTGTCTGAATGAAATAGAATTGGTGTGGTGTCAGAGAATTGGAGCAATGTATTTGGGAGTCAGAAAAAAAGCACAGCAGGCCGGGTGCAGTGGCTCCTGCCTATAATCCCAGCACTTTGGGAGTCTGAGGTCAGGAGTTCGAGACCAGCCTGGCCAATATGGTGAAACCCATCTCTACTAAAAAATACAAAAATTAGCCAGGTGTGGTGGTGCACACACCTGTAGTCCCAGCTACTCAGGAGGCTGAGGCAGGAGAATTGCTTGAACCCGGGAGGGGGAGGCTGCAGTGAGCCGAGAGCATGTAACTGTACTCCAGCCTGGGTGACCGAGTGAGACTCTGTCTCAAAAAAAAAAAAAAAGAAAGAAAAGGAAAGAAAAAAGCACAGCAGTCTCCATTTCCATTCCACAAAGATATCTCCTAAATAGCTACCAGAATAGCTTTCAGACCTTTTCAGAGAAAGAGATCTGCAGAATTTCTAGGAGGATTGTGCGTCTGCACAGCGTTTTACAGCCTTCAAAGCCGTTCCTCTGCCCTACGGTGTCCCCAGGGCCCCACGAGGCAGGTCTGAAGCTCAGAGAGGCATTCCTTCTGCTAACATGCATGTCTGCCAATGCGCTCTGCCAGGTCGTAGAAGATCAGGAGACGGAAAGGTTTTTGCTGGGAGAGTCTCTCTCCCAACCTCATTTCACAGATGAGGAAACCGAGGCCCTGGGAGGCTGTGATTGGTGCAAAGTCCCCCCGGTGCAGCTAGATGAAACTGGTTTATGGGAGCCAGGCCTGGGAACTGCCAGGTCTGGTGGTGGCCATTCTCTGACACCAAATCTCAGCAGAGCGCTAAGAGCTTGCCCCCACAGGGCGGTGCCTGCACCCCTACAGATGGCCGGAGAGGAAGTGGAAAGGAAGTGAACACATCGCCACCTCCCTCCTCCCACAGGTTCCCCAGCACGTGTTCAAGACACAGAAATCTCTCGTTAAAGTTTTATGGTTTAACCCCCGAGCATGCGCCGTCGTCTCCGTAATTTATACCTGACCTCGTGTCTAGACATGGCATTATGGGAAGACGAGCCCCATTCCACGGGAAGTTTATGCTAACCAGGGCTCAGTGCGTCGTTCCAGTGGCCTTGCTTGGCAGCAGGGAGCCCTGCCTCGGGGAGCAAAGACCTTCAGGGTATCCCTTCCCCAGCAGGGCTACTCCTGTGACCCCATTTCCGGAGGAGAAACAGGTGGGCACATCACTTACAAAGTGATACAAGAGCTAGAAGGAAATTATTTAGGCAGACAGTGGGGTAAGAGAGTCCTTGGTAAGGTCTCCTTTTAATAAAAAGCAGCAGCAAAATCATTTCTATTTTTTTTCCTTTTTTTTCTTCTGTGTCACCGAGGCTGGAGTGTAGTGGGGTAATCTCAGCGCACTGCAACCTCTACCTCCTGGGTTCAAGTGATTCTCTTGCCTCAGCCTCCCGCGTAGCTGGAATTACAGGTGTGTGTCACCACACACGACTAACTTCTGTATTTTTTTTTTTTTTTTTTTGAGACGGAGTTTCGCTCTTGTTACCCAGGCTGGAGTACAATGGCGCGATCTCGGCTCACCGCAACCTCCGCCTCCTGGGTTCAGGCAATCCTCCTGCCTCAGCCTCCTGAGTAGCTGGGATTACAGGCACGCGCCACCATGCCCAGCTAATTTTTTGTAGTTTTAGTAGAGACGGGGTTTCACCATGTTGACCAGGATGGTCTCGATCTCTTGACCTTGTGATCCACCCGCCTCGGCCTCCCAAAGTGCTGGGATTACAGGCTTGAGCCACCGCGCCCGGCCTAACTTCTGTATTTTTAGTCGACACAGAGTTTCACCATGTTGGTCAGGCTGGTCTTGAACCTCTGACCTCAAGCAATCTACCAGCCTTGGCCTCCCAAAGTGCTGGGATTACAAGCATGAATCATTTCTTTTCTAACAAGAAGCAACCTGAAAAGCTGCAAGCAGAGATAAGCAAGCTAAAAGCTTGCATAGGTGAATGCCAGCAGCTGTGCCAATATGAAAAGTCTATCTGGAAGCCGGGCGTTTTCAACATGGCGGCGCCATCTTTCCTTTTCTCTGTCAACCACGTGTACAGTAAGGAACAGACAAGATGGCGCCAGCCAGGTAGCGAAGCCATCTGCATAATAAACAATTAGGGCGGGATGACCAGCTTCTTCGCATACTATGCTAACGTCACATGTGGTCTGATCAATCTCTGGGGCCCTGTGTAAATCAGACTCTGTCTCCTCAAGCTCGTCTATAAAACCCCGTGCATTTCACCGTGAAACCCGAAGACCTACTCAGGAGCCCCTGTCTATCTGCAGGAGAGAGGGCTATTCTCTTTTCTATTTTTATCACCTATGAAACCTCTGCTCATTTTTTTTTTTTAAGATGGAGTCTTGCTCTGTCACCAGGCTGGAGTGCAGTGGCTCGATCTCAGCTCACTGCAACCTCCGCCTCCGAGGTTCAAGTGATTTCCCCTGCCTCAGCCTCTTGAGTTGCTGGGATTACAGGGATGCGCCACCACGTACAGCTAATTTTTGGTATTTTAGTAGGGACAGGGTTTCACCATGTTGTCCAAGATGGTCTTGATCTTCTGACCTTGTGATCTGCCCGCCTTGGCCTCCCAAAGTGCTGGGATTACAGGTGTGAGCCACCGCGCCTGGCCTAAACCTATGCTCTTAAACTTACTTCTTGTGGGTCCATGTCCTTGATTTCCCTGGTGTGAGATGATGAATCTCAGGTATTTACCCCAGACAATAATGCTGCTTCAAAAGGTCATGACTTCTGGCTTCTGTCTACACCACCCACCACCTCCCAGGGCCGTTGGCGCTGATGGGCTGCCCTCGAAGGGGAATTTGGTTGGGCTCCAAACCTCAGTCAATCCAACCTCCACTCCCTAAAAAAAGCAGCTTTGCAGGGGGAGATCGCTCTGGACCTCAGCTCAGGGCTCCCAGCTCTGGCAGCAAGACCAGGGATTGCTAGCACCTTCTACCTGACAGGGTGCCTTCTGGTACTCAGGGGACCCTCTACGTTGCATGAAAAGGCATAGACTAGGGCAGGGTGCGGTGGCTCATGCCTGTAATCCCAGCACTTTGGGAGGCTGAGGCAGGCAGATCATAAGGTCAGGAGTTCGAGACAGCCTGGCCAGCATGGTGAAACCCCATCTCTACTAAAAATACAAAAAATAAAAAAAATTAGCTGGGCATGGTTGGCGGGCGCCTGTAGTCCCAGCTACTAGGGAGGCTGAGGCAGGAGAATCGTTTGAACCTGGGAGGTGGAAGTTGTAGTGAGCTGAGATTGTGCCACCGCACTCCAGCATGATCAACAGGGCAAGACACTGCCTCAAAAAATTAAAATAAAATAAAATAAAGTAACATCCTGCAGGTGCAAATGAGACAGCAAGCAGGGCAGAGACCTGGCCTCAGGTTGGAGAAGACCCTAGAAACAAAGAAACTGAGCCAGGGAGAGCGACCAGTGCTTCCAAGAAGACGGGCTAAGGAAAGCCGATAGCAAAAGAAGTATGGAGATGCAATGAAGCTGTTTTCTTAAAGGAGAGAGACGCTGCAGTATCCTTAAGTGCTGATGGGAAGGAGCCCGCGCGGAGGAAAGATGCAAGCTACAGAAGAGGGAGGATGCCTGGTGGAATGGGATTCTGAGACACTCGGACCCAGAGAGCCAGGCCTGGAACCAGAGGAGGGCCACCCAGGTCTCTGCCTCCTGTGAATCTCACAACCCCTCATCATACCTTTATTTCACAGCGTTGGATGACTTGTTCATTCCTCTGGCCCCTGCACACTCCACATCTCACACACACACACACACACACACACACAAAACGCACCTGGGAGCCCCTGAAGTCCCTTGTTCATCAATGTGATCCAAGCATCCGGTGCTTGGAACCCCGATGCCCTCGGCTCATTTTGATAAATGGCCCTAGTTCGAATGACAGCCATGGAAGGCAAGTCTCAGAGACATCATCAGAGTCATGGAGAATCATTTTCCTAAAATATTGAGCTCTGCAGATAGACCAGGAGCCTGCGGCCTCCTCCCAGGAGAACGAACTCCTTCTGGCTTTGAATCCTCAGCCATTCAAAACACAAAAGCACCCATACACAGAGCCAGAGTCGTTGGGGCAAAATGGTGGGATTACAGGCATGCGCCACCGCACCCAGCCACATAAATGATTATTAAGTTAAGAAATAGAAACATGAATAGCGCTATATCTATTAAAGAAAATGAATTTATCAGAAACTTCCCACAAAGGAAGCTGTAGGGGCAGATGGTTTCATTGTGGATTCTATAAAACATGTAAGGAAAAAGCAATAGCAGCTTTACCACAAAAATGCTTTCAGAAAATAGAAGAGAAGGGAATATTTCCCATTTCCTTTTATAAGACCAGCTTAAGTCTCATAACCAAACAACTGACAAAGACATGGCAAGGAAAGAAAGTGATAGGTAAGCGTTGTTCTGGTTTGAATGGTTATGGGTCTTCCAAAATTCATGTTGAAACTTCATCCCCAATGTGGTAGTATTCTAAGGTGACTGAGTCGGCTGGGCGCGGTGGCTCACACCTGTAATCCCAGCACTTTGAGAGACCAAGGAGGGCAGATCACCTGAGGTCAGGAGTTCGAGACCAGCCTGACCAACACTGGGAAACCTCATCTCTACTAAAAATACAAAAATTAGCCAGGCATGGTGGTGTGCACCTGTAATCCAAGCCACTTGGGAGGCTGAGGCAGCAGAATCGCTTGAACCCAGGAGGCAGAGGTTGTAGTGAGCTGAGATCACATCTCCGTACTCCAGCCTGGGTGACAGAGTAAGACTCTGTCTCAGAAAAAAAAAAAAGTGATTGAGTCATGAGGACTCTGCCCTCATGAGCGAGATTAGGTGCCCTTATTAAAGAGCTTGAGGCCGGGCACGGTGGCTCATGTCTGTAATCCCAGCACTTTGGGAAGCTGAGGTGGTGGAAGTGATCCTCAAGCGTGAGGTCAAGAGTTTGAGACAAGGCCAGAGCGTGGCGGCTCACGCCTGTAATCCCAGCAGTTTGGGAGGCCCAGGCGGGTGGATCACGAGGTCAGGAGTTCGTGAACAGCCTGGCTAACATAGTGAAACCCCATCTCTACTAAAAATACACACACACACACAAATTAGCTGGGTATGTTGGTGGGGGCCTGTAATCCCAGCTACTCGGGAGGCTGAGGCACGAAAATTGCTTGAACCTGGGAGGCAGAAATTGCAGTGAGCCGAGATCACGTCATTGCACACCAACCCAGGTGACAATGTGAGACTCCATCTCAAAAACAAAGGAAAAAGAAGACCCTCTTTTTCAGAAGCAGATATTATATGAAAAAGAAAAAAAAAAAGAGTTCCCTGTCTCTACTAAAACTACAAAAATTAGCAGGTGTGGTGGCAGGCACCTGTACTCTCAGCTGTTCAGGAGATTGAGGCAGGAGATGGACTCAGGAGGTTGCAGTGAACTGAGATCATGTCACTGCACTCCAACCTGGGCGACAGAGAGAGACTCCATCTCTAAATAAATAAATAAATAAGTGGCCTTGGTGGAGGACATTCACCCCTTTTTGCCTCTTCTGTCTCTTCCATCATGCAAGCACACAGTGTCCTACCCCTCCAGTGTATGCTACATTCAAGATGCCATCTTAGAAGCAGAGACCAAGCCCTCACCAGACACTGAATCTGCCAGCACCTTGATCTTGGACTTCCCAGCCCCTAGAATCCTAAGAACTAAATTTCTATTCTTTACAAATGGCCCAGTCTCAGGTATTTGGATAAACTAGTACCAACATACCAAGACACATATCAAATACAGAAATATAAATAAAGATCATACATAATACATCTAAATGACACTTATCCAGTAAAAATAGGCTGGGTGTGGTAGCTCACGCCTGTAATCCCAGCACTTTGGGAAGCCAGGGTGGCAGAATTACTTGAGGATGGGAGTTCAAGACCAGCCTGGACAACATGGCAAAACCCCATCTCTACTAAAAATGCAAAAATCAGCCAGTGTAGTAGCACGTGCCTGTAATCCCAGCTACTCAGGAGGCTGAGGCAGGAGAATCACTTGAAACCAGGAGGCAGAGGTTGCAGTGAGCCAAGATGGTGCCACTGCATTCTAGCCTAGGTGACAGAGCAAGATTCTGTTGCAAAAAAAAAAAAAAAAAAAGTTATGAAGAATGAAAGGTTAGTTTAATATTCTATAATTAATGTGATTTGCCA
>NW_016107397.1:2849168-2850974 GCF_001604975.1 Cebus imitator
AAAAAAGTGAAAAATTAAGGATGTCCCCTCATAAGCAAAAACAAGACAAGTATGTCTGTTCTCACCATTTCTATTAAACATTTTACTAAAAGTTCTAGCCAGTCCAGTAAGGTAAGAAAAAAGGCATAAAGTTTGGAAAGGAAGAAGCAAAAATATCTTTATTCACCGAGAGCCTGATAAATTCATACACAGACAGTCAAAAGGAAACAAAGTAAGCTATTGGCACTAATAGTCAACTTAGCATGCATGATCTTTAAATACAAGGTCAATATTTATAAAATCTAACATATTTCTATATACTAAAAGCCGAAAAAATAGAAAAGGAAATTTTCAAAAGCAATCTCATTTTTAAAATATGCAGCAAAACCATGAAATACTTGGACATAAATTTAAGAAAAGAAAAGCAACCCCCCTACTCTGGAAACTACAAATCAGTGCTAAGAAAAACTGGAAGACCTAAATAAAGGGAGAGCTATACTATGTTCATGAATCAGAAGACACATTATTAAGATAGGCATTCTCCCAGCATTGGTTTGTAAATTCATCAGTATCACAAACCCAGCAGACACTTTTTCATAAACACTGATAAACTGAAAAAATAATATTGTAATGCAAAAGGAGCTAGAATGATCAAAACAGTCTTTAAAAAGAAGAAATTATAATTATATACAATTCCATACCCAATAGAACAGTGAAAATTAAAAACACTAACAATACCAAATGTTGGCAAGGACATGGAGCAACTGGAAAATACTTTGCTTGTGGGGTGCAAAATGTTAAAACCTTTTTAGAAAACAGTTTGACTGTTTCTTATAAAATTAAATAACCCAGTTAAAAGTTGGCAAAATGAATTAAGCAGACACTTCATAAAAGAAGATGTGAGAATAGCTGGTAAGCACATCAGATAGCCCACAAAAAGATGCTCAACATTATTAGTCCCTGGGGAAGTGCAAATTAAAGTCACAATGAGATTCCACATGGAATTCCTAAACTAAAATAGACAAATAAACAAAATTAAATTTAAAAAAATTTTTTAATCACAATGAGAGACCATTTAACACCCACTAGAATGGCTAAAATTTAAAAGACCAACAGCTGGACATGGTGGCTCACTCCTGTAATCCCAGCACTTTGGGAAGCCAAAGTGGACAGATCACCTGAGGTCGTGAGTTCGAGACCAGCCTGGCCAACATGGTGAAACCCCATCTCTACTAAAAATACAAAATTAGCCAGGCATGGCAGCGCATGCCTGTAATCCCAGCTACTCAGGAGGCTAAGGCAGGAGAATCACTTGAACCCAGAAGGTGGAGGTTGCCATGAACAGAGATTGTACTATTGCACTTCATCCTGGGCAACAAGAGCAAAACTCCATCTTAAAAATAAATAAATTAATTAAATAAAATAAAAATAAAAGACTGACAACACCCAGTGTTGGCAAGAACACAGAGCAACTGGAACACACTTTGCCAGTAGGAATGTAAAATGGTAAAAACACATTGGAAAACAATCTGGTCCTTTCTTATAACATTAAGCTAGGCTGAGCACAGTGGCTCACGCCTATAATCCCAGAACTTTGGGAGGCCAAGGTGGGCAGATCACTTGAGGTCAGGAGTTCAAAACCAGCCTGGCAAACATGGTGAAACCTTGTCTTTACTAAACATACAAAAATTAGCTGGGCGTGGTGGTGCATGCCTGTAATCCCAGCTACTTGGGAGGCTGAGGCAGGAGAATCGCTTGGACCTGGGAGGTGGAGGTTGCAATGGCCGAGATTGTGCCACTGCACTCCAGCCTGGGCAACAGAGTGAG
>NW_016107397.1:2851014-2853892 GCF_001604975.1 Cebus imitator
AAAAAAAAAAAAAAAAAAAGTTAAGCTATACCACATCCTAGCAAAATGATGGTTATTCATGCAATGGAATAATACCCAGCAACAAATACAAGTAAACTACACATATATATGTAAGGCATGGAAGAATCTCAAAAATGTTAAGTGAAAAATCCATACACCAAAGATTTTATTCTGTATGGTTCCATTTTTATAAAGTCCAAGCATAGTCAAAACTGATCTATGATGACGGAAGTCAGAATGGTGCTTTCTAGTGAAACTGCCTTTGCAAAGATTGACAGTGAGCAAAATCTTAAATAGTTGACTTCATCTTGCTTCTAACCTCGCAGACTGGCTGTCTTTGCTCACTCCTGGTATAGGCCAAGCTAACCATGGAAGGAATTGAGCTTACAGTTTAACTTTGAGGTAAGGATGATAACAGCGCCCCCTAAAACAGATTCCTTCCTTGTTCAGGGGAGGAAGCTGCCTTTGTAAGACTAACGAAAGGCCATGAGATTACAATCACGGGTGCCTGGATTCCGCTAAAATGTAGACGTGGTTTCTTTCTTTCTTTTTTTGTTTTTTTAGACAGTCTTGCTCTGTCACCCAGGCTGGAGTGCAATGGCACCATCTCGGCTCACTGCAACCTCTGCCTCCCGGGTTTAAGGGATTCTCCTGCCTCAGTCTCCTGAGTAGCTGGGACTACAGGTGCCCACCACCACACCTAGCTAATTTTTGTATTTTTAGTAGAGACAGGGTTTCACTATGTTGGCCAGGCTGGTCTCGAACTCCTGACCTTGCGATCCACCCCCCTCGGACTCTCAAAGTGCTGGAATTACAGGCACGAGCCTCTGCGCCTGGCTGACATGGTTTCTGTAATCCTTTACTGCTCAGAAGACATGTGGCCAGAGGCCATAACATTGATAACTTCCCCAGTCGCTCCAATAGATTACTAGGTTAGAACCTAAGATTGGTCTTTTGAGATGTTTTTCACACTTTGGCATCCTGGCAAATGACCGATCCCACCTGGACTCATGCCTCAGCACTCAACCAGTCCTATAGCTTTGCACCCAGTGGGGGACTCAGTGCCCAAGGACCATTTTCCACACCCCTAGGATGGCATCCCCAAACAGTAAGCAGTACCCATTCCCCTGCCCATTAAACTATCTTTGAAAAACCCTCACCTCCAAGCCTTCGAGGAAATTGATTTGAGTGATAACTCCAGTTCTCCCGTGTGGCTGGGCTCATGTTACTTAAACTCCTTCTTTACTGCAATACCACGGTCTCAGTGAACTGGTTTTGTCTGGACAGCAGGCAGGAAGAACCCACTGGGCAATTACACTGGGGTGGAGACTTTCTGGGAGCTGATGGAAATGTGTATACATTTATCAAAACTCATCCAACTGTACACCTAGGATCTGTGGGCCTGGTGCAGGGCTTACACCTAAAATCCCAGGACTTCGGGAGGTCAAGGCAAGATAAATTGAAACCAGGAGTTTGAGACCAGCTGGTCAAGGTAACAAGACCCCTGTCTTTATAAAAGAGGGGGTTTTTTGTTTGTTTTGTTTTTCGAGATGGAGTTTCACTCTTGTTGCCCAGGCTGGAGGGCAATGATACAATCTTGGCTCACCACAACCTCCGCCTCCCAGGTCCAAGCGATTCACCTGCCTCAGCCTCCTGAGTAGCTGGTATTACAGGCATGCACCACCAAGCCTGGCTAATTTGGTATTTTTAGTAGACTCAGGATTTCTCCATGTTCGTCAGGCTGGTCTTGAACTCCTGACCTCAGGTGATTTGCCTGCCTCAGCCTCCCAAAGTGCTGGGATTACAGGTGTAAACTACTGTGCCCAGACAGAAGTTTTTTTTAATTAGCCTGGCATGGTGGTGCATACCTGTAGTCCCAGCTCCTTGGGAGGCTGAGATGGGAGGATTGCTTAAGCCTGGGAGGTCAAGGTTGCAGTGAGCAATGATCATACCACTGCACCCCAGCCTGGGCAACAGAATGAGACCCCATCTCAAAAAAAAAAAGAAAAAAAGAAAGAAACATCTGTGCACTTAAGTATGTATAAATGTTCCCTTTGTTTAAAATACATATATACTTATAGTAACGTGATTTAAAAATTAGAAGCAATTTAAACATCTTATAGTAGAGGTTTAGTTAATAAAGTATGTACATACTCAAGTACTACAACCACTCACAATGATTTTATAGAAGGTTATCTATTGCTGTTGGAAACAGATGCTCGGTGCCGCAAAGAAAAATCAGCACTGAGACAAGGGATCTCTCAGCAAAGCAAATTCTCCTTCCTGCAGGAAGGGTACCCTCGCTAGCCATGTTGCCACAAAAGTATGAGGAACAAAGGAAAAGCAGACATTTATCCCTTACACATTCGGGGTTGTTCTTATTTGCTGTATCTGCTCACCGTTGGTTGAAGCCAGACCTCACAATCTAAACTAAAACTCGATTGGCTAGTAACTTAAAACTTTTTTAAACAGGTAAGGGGCCTAGGCTGTGAGCTGGGACATGCCTGCAAGCACATCCAGCACAGATATCTTGGTTAAAGTACAAGGACATGGAATGTACTATGTGCCTGTAAGCATGGCATGTTTAACAGCCACATAGGATAGGGCTTAACAAAGAGTTATTAGCACACGTATGATTTATTATTTAACAGGAAGGAAACTTTGGAAGAGGAACTTTTCTACTTCCCACAATTGCCAAAGACAGATGTTCATGATAACTTATGTGAGAAGGAAACTTATCAGGCTGGGTGTGGGGGCTCATGCCTATAATCCCAGCACTTTGGGAGGCCGAGCTGGGTGGATCATCTGAGATCAGGAGTTGGCTTGGCCAACATGGTGAAACCCCATCACTACTAAAAATACAAAAATTAGCTGGGTG
>NW_016107397.1:2854442-2862683 GCF_001604975.1 Cebus imitator
CCAAAGCAGAGTCCACTGAACTGCATCTCACGGACCTGTTTGTTTCCAGAGAGGCAGGAATGAGAAGCAAAACGGAAGTGATGGTGTGGGACTCGCCACAACCATCTTTGGAATGTGCCCAGAGTCACGGGCATGGCCTTGATTTAGCCTGCTGTCTTTATTGGTTTATATTCGGGAATGTAAAATCTTTACAAGGGTTTTCAGGAGCCGATCCCAAACTCAGCCCAGGCTGAGACTCCCAGGAATTTTTCAACAGCCAACTCTCCCATCCCGAGATGCCCAGGGCCCTCAGGCACACAGCTGGAAGGGTCACTTAACACTAAGGCTTGCAGAAGGGGACATGTGTCCTGAGCAAGGTGCTTGAAGCCCAGAAGGTTTCTCCACCGGGGAGGGTCTGGCAGAGGCTCTGAGGCTGAGAGTATCTTGCGAGGTGCTGGAACTCATCATAATCAGTCCAAGAACTCCAGATGTTTCTGGTGAGTATAGTCCCACGCCACATAACATTTCAGGTTGTATACAAGTGGTCCTAAAATTTCTTTTCTTTTTTGAGACAGGGTCTTGCTGTGTCACCCAGGCTGGAGTGCAGTGGCGCAATCTCGGCTCAATGCAACCTCAGCCTCCCAGGTTCAAGCGATTCTCCTGCCTCAACCTCCTGAGTAGCTGGGACTGCAGGAACGTGCCACCATGACCAGCTAATTTTTGTATTTTTAGTAGTGGGGCTTTGCCATGCTGAGGCTGGTCTTGAACTCCTGACCTCAGGTGATCCACCCTCCTTGGCCACCCAAAGTGCAGGGATTACAAACGTGAGCCACCTTGCCTGGCACCCCCCCCCCCATAAAATTATAATACTGTATTTTAGGCTGGGCGCAGTGGCTCACACCTGTAATCCCAGCACTTTGGGAGGTTGGCCAACATGGTGAAACTCTGTCTCTACTAAAAATACAAAAATTAGCCGGGCATGGTGGCAGATGCCTGTAATCCCAGCTACTCAGGAGGCTAAGACAGAATTGTTTGAACCCAGAAGGCAGAAGTTACATTGAGCCAAGTTCGCACCACTGCACTCTAGCCTGGCCGACAGAGAAAGACTATGTCTCAAAATAATCATAATAATAATAACGTATTTTTACTGCACCTTTTCTATGTGTATATGTGCTGAGATACACAAATACTTACCATTATGTTCCTAATGCCACCAGAATTCAACACAGTCACACGCTATATAGGTTTATAGCCCAGGGCAATAGGCTAGACCATCTAGCCTTGGTGTGTAACAGGCTAGACCATCCGGGTTCCTTTAAGTATGCCCTTTGGTATTCCCACAATGACAAAATCACCCGATTCTCAGAACATAGCCCCATCATTAAGCCACGCACGACTGTATATTGATAATCAGTATCGATGTGGTTTATCGGATAAGAAATTTCTTCTTGAGGTGAGGTGCTAAGCCCTTGAGGGGAGACGCCTTTGGAACAATTCACCAGCTCACAGTCACCCCCCTTCACCTCTGCCTCCTCTATTGAGAAGGGTGGGCCCACAGCCCACATGAACCTGCTTGGCGGTGAGGACCTCTCAGTCAGCAGGGACTGTCCTCTCACGGTCCTGCCGCCTGCTGCCATGGGCTACTATGTTTCAACCACTCAGTCTCCAAGGAGGGCTATGCAACATGTGGAAACAGGCAAAAAGCTGAGGGCCTAGCCTTCTAGAGTCAAGAGCCTTCTAGAGCACTAGCTCATGAGCCCATCCACCTGCCATTTGACGCCCTGGGATAATGTCACTTTCAGTTATCGCTCACTATGTATTGCAGCTCAGATTCTGCCAAGTTGGATGTTAACTCATACAAAACTGGTAAGAAGCAAACGATTTTGGCCAGGTGCGGTAGCTCATGCCTATAATCCCAGCACTGTGGCAGGCTGAGGCAGGTGGATCACCTGAGGCCAGGAGTTGGAGACCAGCCTGGCCAACATGGCGAAACCCCATCTCTACTAAATATACAAAAATTAGCTGGGCATGGTGGTGTGTGCCTGTAGTCCCAGCTACTCGGGAGGCTGAGGCAGGAGAATCACTTGAACCCAGGAGGCAGAGGTTGCAGTGAGCCAAGATCGTGCCACTGCACTCCAGCCTGGGCAACAAAGTGAGCCTCCTTCCAAAAAAAAAAAAAAAAAAGCTGGGCGTGGTGGTGGGCACCTGTAATCCAGCTACTCGGGAGGCTGAGGTGGGACAATTCTTGAACCCAGGAGGCGAAGGTTGCAGTGAGCAGAGATTGCGCCATTGCACTCCAGCCTGGGCAACAGAGCAAGACTCTGTCAAAAAAAAAAGGAAAAACAGATGATTTCTCTTCAGTAGAGACAATAACCACAAAGGTTTTGTCTTTATTACTGCATAGAATCACACTTAGTGGTCTTAATTTTAGGTTCGTATTTATAGAAATATATAAATTATATACTATATATATATAATATGTAATTATGTTACCAGTTCAGCATCCCAAATCAGAAAATCAGAAATCCAAAATGGTCCACTCAGCATTACCTTTGAGCATCAGGTCAGTGCTCAGAAAGTTGCAGATTTTAGAGAATTTTGGATTTTGGATTAGGGATACTCAAATTGTATATAATTTAAATATAAATTATAATTTAAGTATAATATTTATATATAACATATAATGTATTCATTGTCAATATAAATACAATATAAATTATAATACATAAATTACATATAATATATAATTTACATAACATATAAATATATTTCATATTGTATATATTATATATAACATATAAATAATACAGTAACATATTTTATATATAATTTATTATTGAGATCTTGTTAATTATGGAGAAATATATTTTATATATGTCAATGACTATATTATATATATTTCAATTATATTTTATATGTTATATATTTCAATAATATATAATATGTATTGTATACTTCAATTATATATTATATATTACTGGAATATATATTAATTATTATCAATAATTATTCAACACTATAGATCTATAATTATTCAGTAATATTGTTCAACATTATATATTATTTAATATATCAATAATTATTTAATATTAATTATTATCAATAATTAACATCAATAATTATTCAATAATATGTTATATGTTACTGGAATATCTATTAATAATATATTCTATATTCATATAGAATTGCATATTCCGTATTCATATAGAATTCTATATGTATTGTTATTCTATATTCCATATTCATAAGAATTATATTATTCTATATATTCCATATTCATATAGAATAAAATATGTATATATTTATTCCATATTCATATAGAATATGAAATATATAATCCAATAATTCTATATTATTGAATATGGAATATATATAATTTATATATTATATATCTCAATGACTATATATTACACATTTCAATAATAATATGTAATATACATATTTTATATATACACACACAAAGAATTAATGTTACCCTAAGGGAGGTCTGGCCCTTGTACTTGGTTCCTGGAAGGTATTGTAATTCTGCCAGCTCCCTCTTTAAATGAGCTCAATAAAACCCATAAATCAAACAGCGCTCACTATGTACTTGAAGGAGAATGACCACTTAAACATTTTTTTTTTCTTTTGAGACAGAGTCTCGCTCTGTCACCCAGGCTGGAGTGCAGTGGCATGATCTTGGCTCACTGCAACCTCTGCTTCCCAGGTTCAAGCAATTCTCCTGCCTCGGCCTCCCAAGTAGCTGGGTTTACAGGTGCCCACCACCACGCCTGACTAATTTTTGTATTTTTGGTAGAGACAGGATTTAACCATGTTGGCCAGGCTTGTGTTGAAAACCTGACTTCAAGCGATCTGCCCACCTTGGCCTCCCAAAGTGCTGGGATTACAGGCGTGAGCCACTAATTCCAGCCTCTGAAACCTTCATGCTGAGAGAGGGCTTCTGGAAGCAAGACTTGGATGGTCAGCCCAGAGAGAAATCCATAAAGTACCTCACTGCAGCCTGCCATGGTCTATGGGACCAAGCCACAGTAAAATCTCTGGCTCAGATGAGCTTCCCAACATGGCTGATTTTTTTTTTTTTTTTTTTTTTTTGAGACAGGGTCTTGCTCTGTTGCCCAGGCTGAAGTGTAGTGGCTTGATCTCAGCTCACTGCATCCTCAACCTCCTAGGCTCAAGTGATCCTCCTACCCCAGCCTCCTGGGTACCTGGGACTCCAGGCGCATGCCACCCCACCTGGCTAATTTTTATATATTTTAGTAGAGATAGGGTTTCACCATGTTGCCCAGGCTGGTCTCAAACTCCTGGGCTCAAGCGATCCTCCAGCCTCGGCCTCCTAAAGTGCTGGGATTACAGGCGTGAGCCTGACATTGCTGATTTCACTCATCACTGAAACAGGCTCAGGTACTCACCTAAGCGTAATCACTTCCCTAGAAACACTCGCCTCCTTGGGCTCTGGCAGAATCTAGATGGCAGGTCTGCTCCGTCCTGTTTGGGGGACCAGTCACGGCGCTGACCAGAATAACAGATCCAGGTCCTGGCACTGAAAGGCTCAGGCCTCCATGAGGGACCTGTGAGCTGTGGTCCTTCAACACCATAGCATTATGCCAGGGCTGGCCCATTGCATAGAAGCCTGGCATCCCCTCACCCCTTCACCTTAGAGATCCTTCCTGCGCCTCTCTCAAGAAGGGTCCAAGTCAGCCCTATAACAACAGGATAGCCCAGCTTCCCCTGCCAGCATCGGGCACCTCATCAACCAGGACAAGTGGCACCTGTTGGACTCCATGGCATTCCAGCCCCTTTCCTTTAGTTTTGCTCTGGGCCAGCGGTCCCCTGAAGCAATTGTTGGAGTCTTGCTATTTCTGTCAATTGTGGCTTTGTAACTCAAAGAGCGCTTTAGGCAAACTACACTCAAAGCATATAGATACTGCAATCAAATCAGTAAGTAATAAGATGACAGGGAAGAATTTTGTCAGAAAGTGAAAGTGGAAGACAGCTACTGTTTCCAAATATAAAACTGACCCCTCCGGCCAGGCAGGGTGGTTCACACCCATAAACTCAGCACTTTGGGAGGCCAAGGCAGGAGGATAGCTTGAGCCGAGGAGTTTGAGACCAGCCTGAGCAATACTGCAAAACCTGTCATTAAAAATCATACCAAAAAATAGCTGGGGCCAGGCGCAGAGGCTCATACCTGTAATCCCAGCATTTTGGGAGGCTGAGACGGGGAGATCACCTGAGGTTGGGAGTTCGAGATCAGCCTGACCAACATGGAGAAACCCTGTCTCTACTTAAAATAGAAAATCAGCCAGGTGTGGTGGCGCATGCCTGTAATCCCAGCTACTCTAGAGGCTGAGGCAGGAGAATTGCTTGACACCGGGAGGTGGAGGTTGCAGTGAGCCAAGATGGTGCCATTGCACTCCAACAACAAGAGGGAAACTTCCTCTCAAAAATAAATAAATAAATAAATAAATAAATAAATAAATAAAATAGCTGGGTATGGTGGCGCACACCTGCAGTCCCAGCTACACAGGAGGCTGAAGTGGGAGGATCGATCGAGCCAGGAGTTCAAGGCTGCAGTGAGCCATGATCATGTCACTGCACTCTAGCCTGGGCAATAGAGTGAAACATTGTCTCAAACAAACAAAAAAATCTGACCCCTGAGCCTCATCCTCCAGACCCATCCAGCCATGCTGGGAAACAAGGTGGGCTGCAAACTTATTCATTAGGCAGGACTTTATTTCCCCGGCAAGGAGTGAAGGGGGATTTGCTCTGTCCGCCACTGCTGGCCCACCAAAGTGCTGTTGTATGACCTTCTCAGGCTCCAGAGCCAGGCTGAGCCCAGGCCCCCGGGCTAAACACCAGCAGGGCAGAAAGACGGAAAGCAGCTGGGTCAATGCCTGCAGCTACTGGTCAGCCTCTCTGCCTCAGTCTACAAAATACATGGCCTCAGGGCTGGTGAGACCTCATCCGCATTTGCTCAGAGCCCAGATATCCAACTCTGCCTGCCCTGGGGGGTTCTAGGTGCATCGGAGCCAGAAACGGAAGAAACCGGCTAGAAATCAAATCCCCTCCCCTGGCACCAGCATTGTTTTTGGCTTCTGCATTCCACTACTCAACCAATGCAAACTGGGACCTGCCTCGGTGCCCGGGGGCAGGGCGGGCAGCTTCACCCTCGTTTGACCAGGGCCATCCAGAACATTTGCTTCAGAGGTGATTGGGAAAAAGGAAAGAATTTCAAGCTATGGAGGAAAGGAGAGCTGCTTGCAGGAGGAAGCCAGGGGAGGGAGAAACGCCAGCCTGGCCCGCGCCTGGCCCCCTGCACCCTCCCCTGTACCCCAAGTGCCTGCAGACTTACCCTCATCACAGTTGCTCCCAGTGAAGCCAGGGCAGCACCTCCACTCCAGCGCGGTCACCGTTCGGTAGGACACTCTGTAGGTAGGTCTGATCAGAGTCCTGTAACTAACACACAGACAGTGTCAGCGGGGCCTGAGCTCCCGCCCACCCACTTCCAGACCCCACTCCTGCAAAGATGGGCCAGGCTGTTCTGCCCAGCCAGGGCTCCGGGAGGCCCCCATGGCATGGAACCCCCTGACAGGCTCCCTGTTCACTGGTTATGCAACTGCCTTTGCAAAAATTATAACAGAGGAAATTATGACGGTGAAAGAGATCAGACCTAACTGACTCCATCTTGCTTCTAACCTCTAGGCTGTCCTTGTTCATTGCTGGGAGTAGGCCGAACTCATCTTGGGAAGAAATTTAGTTTATGGTTTGACTCTGAAACAAAATTGATAATATCTCTTTCCCAGAAAGACTCCCCTGGTGCCTGGGGACCAGTTGGCCTTTGTAGGACTAATAAATTAGCTACAAGATTAGAACTTATGGTTTTGGAGTCACGTACCCTATGGCTGCAAGAGTCTGAACCTCCCCAAATTGCTCCTGGGGATAACATCGCTATTATAAAACCTAAGGCCAGTGCCTGAGACACTTTGGATATCTAGAAACGCCGTGGATATATATGGATCAGCTGATACCACCCAGACCAGTAATCCCGCTCAAGCAGTGCTGCGATTCCACACAGGAACAGAAGACAGCAAGAAGCCTCACTTCCACCCCCCACAATTCCATCTCCAACCTGACCAGTCAGCACTCCCCACTTCCCGAGCATCTACCCACCAAATTATCTTTAAAAACTCCATCCCAAATGTTCAGGAAACTGATTTGAGTAATAAAAACCTCCAGTCTCCTGCACAGCTGGCTCTGCGCAAATTACTCTCTTTTTTTTTAAATTGAGACGGAGTCTCACTCCGTCACCTAGGCTGGAGTGCAGTAATGTGATATCGGCTCACTGCAACCTCTGCTCCCAGGTTAAAGCAATCCTCTCATCTCAGCCTCCCGAGCAGCTGGGACTACAGGTGTGCGCCATCACGCCCAGCTAATTTTTGTAGTTTTTGTAGAGAGGGGGTTTCACCGTGCTGGCCGGGCTGGTCTCAAATTCCTGGCCTCAAGTGATCTGCCCACCTCAGCCTCCCAAGGTGCTTGGATTACAGGCAAAAACCACCGCACCCGGCCATCTTTCTCTATTGCAATTCCCCCGTCTTGATAAATCAGCTCTGTTGGCCGGGCGTGGTGGCTCACGCCTGTAATTCAAGCACTTTGGAGGCCAAGGCAGGCGGATCACCTGAGGTCGGGGGTTCAAGACCAGCCTGGCCAACATGGTGAAACCCCGTCTTTAAAAAAAAAATAAAAAGTTAAAAAAAAAAATGAGCTCTGTCTAGGCATTGGGCAAGGTGAGCCCCTTGGGCAGTGACAGCTGAGTGACCCTGGACAAGTAACCATCCGTCTCTGTGTCAGCTATGATCTAAACATGGATGGAACTGTAGGCTGTTATCTTACATGAACCACTCAGACACAGAAAGACAAATACTGCATGTTCTCAGTTATAAGAGAGAAGTAAACAATGTGTACATAGTGGAGACACAGAAGGGGAGTGGGTAGGTAACAAATGCAATGTACATGATATAGCTTGGATATTTGTCCAAACTCCAAATCTCAGGTTGAAATGTAATAATTCCCAGCGCTAGGTGAAGCCTGGTGGGAGGTGATTAGATCAGAGGACAGACTCCTTATGAATGGTCTAGCACCATCCCGTTGGTGACAAGTGGGTTCTGGACCTGGTTGCTTAAAAGTGGGTGGCACCTCCCCACTTGCTCTCACTCTTTTTTTTTCTTTTTTTTTTTTTTTTTTTTTTTTTTTTTTTTTTTTTTT
>NW_016107397.1:2862946-2869260 GCF_001604975.1 Cebus imitator
GTGATCCACCCGCCTCGGCCTCCCAAAGTGCTGGGATTACAGGCTTGAGCCACCGCACCCGGCTTTTCTTTTTTTTTTAAATGGAGTCTCCCTTTGTCACCAGGCTGGAGTGCAGTGGTGCAGTCTAGGCTCACTGCAACCTCTACCTCTTGGGTTCAAGTGATTTCCCTGCCTCAGCCTCCCAAGTAGCTGGGACTGCAGGTGCATGCCACCACACCCAGCTAATCTTTTGTATTTTAGTAGAGATGGGGTTTCACTATGTTGGCCAGGCTGGTCTCGATCTCCTGACATCGTGATCCACCCACCTTGGCTTCCCAAAATGCTGGGATTACAGGCATGAGCCACCACGCCCAGCAGCCCCAGCACTCTCTGAATTCCAATTCGCCTTCCGCCATGAATGAAAGCTCCCTGAGACCTCCCCAGAAGCCAAGCAGGTGCCTGCACCATGCTTGTAAACCTGCAGAATTGTGAGCTTAAAATAACCTCTTTTCTTTTCTTTTCTTTTTTTTTTAAGAGACGGGGTCTCACTATGTTGCCCAGGCTGGAGTGCAGTGGCTATTCACAGGCGCAACCCCATTACTGATCAGCACGGGAGTTTTGACCTGCTCCGTTTCCGACCTGGGCCAGTTCACCCCTCCTTAAGTAACCTGGTGGTCCCCCACTCCCGGGAGGTCACCATATTGATGCTGAACTTAGTGCAGACACCCGATCGGCATAGTGCGCTACAGCCCAGAACTCTTGGGCTCAAGCGATCCTCCAGCCTCAGCCTCCCGAATAACCTCTTTTCTTTAAAAATTACCCAGTCTCAGGTATTTCTTTATAGCAATGCAAGAATGACCTAATACCGTATATTATTTGGGTGATGGATTTCCTAAGATCCCCGACTTCACCACTGTGCAATAGATCAGTTGCACTTAAAACTCATACATTTATACAAATAATAATAATAAAGTCCCTGGCCGGACATGGTGGCTCACACCTGTGATCCCAGCACTTTGGGAGGCCAAGGTGGGTGGATCACCTGGGGTCAGGAGTTTGAGACCAGCCCTGACCAACATAGTGAAACCCCATCTCTACCAAAAGTACAAAAATTAGCCCGGCGTGGTGGCGGGTGCCTGTAATCCCAGCTACTCAAGAGGCAGAGGCAGGTGAATTGCTCAAACCTGGGAGGCGGAGGTTACAGTGAGCTGAGATCACCCCACTGTACTCCAGTCTGGGCAACAGAATGACACTCCATCTCAAAAAAATAAACAAACAAAATAAAATAAAAAATAAAGTCCCCTCTAGCTCTACCATTCTGCATCTCTCCAAGTGTGGCCACCTATGATGGGAAAACGTTCTGAATACCGAACACAGACCAAGATGACAAAGAAAAGGAAAATATTGGCCGGGCACAGTGACTCACACCTGTAACCCCAGCACTTTAGGAGGCCAAGGTGGACAGATCACAAGGTCAGGGGTTTGAGACCAGCCTGGCCAATATGGTGAAATCCCGTCTCCATTAAAAATACAAAAATTAGCAGGGCATGGTGGCGGGTGCCTGTAGTCCCAGCTACTCGGGAGGCTGAGGCAGGAGAATCCCTTGAAAGTGGGAAGTGGAGGTTGCAGTGAGCCGAGATTGCGCCACTGCATTCCAGCCTGGGTGACAGAGCAAGACTCTGTCTCAAAAAAAAAAAAAAAAAAAAAAAAAAAAAAAAAAAAAAAAGAAAGAAAGAAAAGGAAAACATTAGCAGAACCTGCAAAATGTTCAACTATCCTCAACCCACTAACTCTGACCTTTTTCCCAATTATTACTTCTTTTGGTTGATTCACCCAATGCATGTTTGTTGAACACCCACTTTGTGCTATATTGTGCTCATAGATTGATAAAACTGTGTCCTCATCCTCAAATGAGAGAGATTTCTCTGAAGAAAACTTGGAATGTAAGGCCAGGAGCAGGGGTTAAGCCTGTAGTCCTAACACTTTGGGAGGCGGAGGCAGGAGGATTGCTTGAAGCCAGGAGTTTGAGACCAGCCCGGGCAATATACCAAGATGCTGTCTCTACAAAAAATAAAAACTAAAATATTAGCCTGGCATAGTGGTGCACACCTGTAGTCCCAGCTACTTGGGAGGCTGAGGTGGAAGGATCACTGGAGCCCAGGAGTTTTGAGGCTACAGTGAGCCGTGATTGAACCACTGCACTCTGGCCTGGGCAACAGAGCAAGACCCTTTCTCTAAAAAGAAAAAGAAAAAACTTGGAAAGCAGTAGTGGAACTCTTGCAAGAATTCAAAAAAATTCTTACAAAATGCTGTGAATCCCGTGGTAAAGTTTCATGCTCCCACAGTTTTGAAATTTTTCTTACGCATAAGTTGGACGCTACTTTGTCACACTCCAAGAATAGTGAATATAAAATGCATGACCAAATTTCACAAGGGAGACGCATTCAGCTTTTATTATTGACTTTACGTGCATCGTCATAACTGCTGCTTGATCAGGCTTGCACAATCTCCCCTTGAAGACCAAACGACATGACTTCAAAAATTTAAATCTGCTGACATCGAGCAACTTAATCGGTGAATGAAAAAATCATGAATTAATTGGTAGCAGCAGGCGTGACGTTTGGAGACCCACTGTTGACAGGAAAATACACGAGTGATGAATTGGATTTCAGAAGTGCGGCTCTGAATCTGAAAAATCCTGCTATGCTCGTTGCTTTTTTTAAAAAGCAAAAACCTACGCTCATGTTTCGTAAACATTCCAGCAAACCAGTTTTCCCCTGGAGATCTGGAGGCTGGCGTGGTTGTGTGCAGCTGGGTAGGAAGTGTCTAGTAAGGAGGTAGAGCTAACCAGGAGAAGTGCCCACAGTTGTGAGCTGGAGAGAAAAGCCCCAGCCTTTGGGAGCAACTGGGCAACCCAGTGCACGATGTGGGGCTGGGAGGGGATGGCAGAGCTGTAGTTCCAAGGTCACCCCCCCTTACAGCAAATGGCTCAGGATGGGATGATGAGCCTGAGTCTGAAGAGTACAAATACACTCTTTGCACAATAAACACGCAATCACATACATGCACACGCACACATTCACATACACACCCATGCAAGTACACACGTGCTTCACACGCTTGCACAGACTCACTTGCATGCTCTCACACACACACGCTCACACATTCACACACTCACTTGCTCTCTCACACTCACACAAACACACTTGAGCACACTTCCACACACACTCTCAGGCGAACATGCACTCAGCACCCTGAGACTCACTCATGCACACTCACATTCACATATTATTTATTTTCTTTCTTTTTTCTGAGACGGAGTCTCGCTCTTGTTGCCCAGGCTGGAGTGCAATGGCGCAATCTGGGCTCACCTTAACCTCTGCCTCCCAGGTTCAAGTGATTCTCCTGCCTCACTCTCTGGGGTAGCTGGGATTACAGGCATGCACCACCACGCTTGGCTGATTTTGTATTTTTAGTAAAGACAGGGTTTCTCCATGTTGGTCAGGCTGGCCTGGAACTCCCGACCTCAGGTGATCCACGCGCCTCAACCTCCCAAAGTGCTGGGATTACAGGCCTGAGCCACATACTGTTACACAATTATGCACACACACGCACCTTCTCACACACTGGCATAAACACACACTGAGCCTGACACTAACACACTAAACATGCTCACATACCTGAGGACTAAACTCTGACCGTTTCCTTCTCTTGGCCAAATTCCTATCTAAGGAGTCTGGGGAGTCACGCCTTTCAAACCACAAACCCTCATCACACGGGTTTTATTTTAACCCTATATAATGTGGCTGGCTTTCCAACCAGACTGTAGCATAACATCGCATGGAAGATAAGGAAAAAAATCAAGATATTTAAACCCCAAATATGTTTCTATGCCACATCTTTTGTTTTGTTTTGACAACGTTGCTTTGCCACCATGCTGGAGTGCAGTGGTGCGATCTCAACTCACCGCATCCTCCGCCTCCCAGGTTCAAGCGATTCTCCTGCCTCAGCTCCTGAGTAGCAGGGATTACAGGCGCCTGCCACCACACCCAGCAAATCTTTTGTATTTTTTAGTAAAAGCAGAGTTTCACCATGTTGGTCAGGCTGGTCTCAAACTCCTGACCTCAGGTGATCCACCCACCTCGGCCTCCCAAAGTGCTAGGATTACAGGTGTGAGCCACCGCGCCCCGCCGAGACAAGGTCTTTCTCTGTCACCCAGGCTGGAGTGCAGTCATGCAGTCACAGTTCACTGCAGCCTCAACCTCCCTGCTTCAAGTGATCCTCCTGCCTCAGCCTCCTAAGTAGCTGGGACTGCAGGCATGCGCCACCACACCCAGCTAATTTTCTTTCTTTTTTTTTTTTGAGACAGAGTCTCACTCTGGTGCCCAGGCTAGAGTGCAATAGTGCGATATAGGCTCATTGCAACCTCCATCTTCTGGGTTCAAGCGATTCTCCTGCCTCAGCCTCTTAAGTAGCTGAGACTATAGGCGTGCACCACCATGCCCAGCTAATTTTTGTTGTTGTTGGGTTTTTGGTTGTTGTTTTTTGGTTTGGAGTTTTTTTGAGACAGAGTCTCACTCTGTCACCCAGGCTGGAGTGCAGTAGTGCAATCTTGGCTCACTGCAACCTCCTCCTCTTCCTGGGTTCAAGCAATTCTCCTGCCTCAGCCTCCCGAGTAGCTGAGATTACAGGCATACCACAACACTCAGCTGATTTTTATATTTTTACTTGAGACAGGGTTTCACAACGTTGGCCAGGCTGGTCTCGAACTCCTGACCTCAAGCAATCCACCAGCCTCAGCCTCCCAAAGTGCTGGGATTACAGGCGTGAGCCACTGTGCCCAGCTTTTTGTTAAAATTTTTTACAGAGATGGGTCTTGCTATGTTCTCCAGGCTAGTCTCAAACTCCTGAGGTCAAGTGATTCTCCCACCTCGGCCTCCCAAAGTGTTGGGATTACAGACATGAGCCACTGCGCCCAGCTATCAACACACTTAATATTCACATGTGCACACTCTCACATGCACTCTCACATTCACGTGCATGCCTCATTGCTGTGTTATAGGATGATGCTAAAACGGGACTCATCCACCCATCATTTCAGGAGAGGTCTCACAGGCGGAGGACAAGGCCATAGGTGCCGAGTGTCCTTAAAGTGAGGAGCTGCACCAGCCGAGCGCCAAATGCTATGCCCGGTGAAACTGGTTCCGGCAGCCTTAGCATCTCCACCTCCAGGCTACATAAAAGAAAGTGGGCTGGGCGCAGTGGCTCAGGCCTGTAATCCCTGCACTTTGGGAGGCCGAGGCAGGTGGATCACAGGAGGTTAGGAGTTCGAAACCAGCCTGGCCAACACGGTGAAACCCCATCTCTACTAAAAATACAAAAAATTAGCCAGGCGTGGTGGCAGGCACCTGTAATCCCAGCTACTCGGGATTACAGGCTGAGGCAGGAGAACTGTTGAATCCGGGAGGCGGAGGTTGCAGTGAGCCGAGATGGCACCACTGTACTCCAGCCTGGGCAACAGAGCGATACTGTGCCTCAAAAAAAAAAAAAAGAAAAAGAAAAAAAAGAAAGTGAAGAATTCATGGCTGGGAGGGGCGGGGGTTTGCAATGTCCTGAGTAGGGATTCCTTTGAAGAATGCGGTGACCCTCAACACGACACCTCAGAGGGGAGGAGATTTAGCTGCTTCCTAACTTACCCCCAAGAGAGCTTCAAGGAGAGTACAATACCCCTTCCCCAGTTTGGGGACCACAGGAGCCAGGGAAGACTCTGACTCTAGCTTGGAGGAGACAGCAGTGGCAGAACACAGTAGCCAGCTCCCCTCTGAATCATACGTGTGGATTTCACACCAGCCAGATGTGGAACCCCAGCACCCCGCAAAGGAAGCAGGACTTGCAAGAGGGGTACCTGGGACTGGGTGACCCAGCAGCAAGGAGGATCCCGGGAAGTCAGAGGTGGAGGGCACAGTCCTGAGTGGGCGGCCAGACAGGGACCCCCAGCCTCCGTGAAGTGGAAGTGTCCAGGCTGGGCAGGCGTCATGCCCGGGAAATCCGAGAACGCATCCCACGAAAGGGCCAGCAATTCACAGGAATCAGTCAGGGACCACATCAACAGAGGACAGCAGTATCAACTGAGTGAAAGTCTCTGCCCCGCCACTGTCTGGTCCCCTCCTTCCCCAACCCAAGGGGCCCCTAATCAGCAACTTCAAGTGAAAAATAAAGACAGGTGGGGCACGGTGGCTCAGGCCTATAATCCCAGCACTTTGGGAGGCTGAAACAGTCGGATCACTTGAGGTCAGGAGTTCAAGACCAGCCTGGCCAACCTGGGGAAACCCCAT
>NW_016107397.1:2869520-2876552 GCF_001604975.1 Cebus imitator
AGGGAGGGAAGGAAGGAAGCAAGGTAAAGAAAGGAAAGGAAGGAAAGAAAGAAAGAAGAAAGAAAGAGAAAGAGAAAGAAAGAAAAAGAAAGAAAAGAAAGAAAGAAAGAAAGAAAGAAAGAAAGAAAGAAGAAAGAAAGAAAGAAAAAGAAAAAGAAAGAAAGAAAGAAAGAGAGAGAGAGAGAAAAAAAGACCTAGAAAAAAGAGAAATGGCTCACAACCCTCTCACGGCTGCAAATCTACCAGCCAGAAGCAGGCCCAGCTGGGAGAGAGGAGAAGCTTTCGTTTAGATTAAAAATGGCAGTTTTAAAATCAATTCCTGAAATGAGATTACTCCTTCCGACCACGAGAGACTAAAAAAACTACAGAATCCACCCAAGGCCCAGGGCAGGGGAAGGGACGAAGCTGCTGTTGTTTGCACCCTGCTGAGCACAGCTGATGCCCAAAACCCAGGTCCCTCCCTTAACCTCCGCACGACGAGGTAAATGGAGCCCTGGCTCAGGCATGCAAGCCGGTAGTTCACTACACAACATTGCACGGGTACCTAAACCTCTCTGAGCCCATTTCCTGGTCTGCATGATGAGGATACTGGGTAGACCAGGATGCCTGGTGTGAGGCTCTGAGGGCGGGAGGGATGTACGGATGCTGGGTTTGCAAAATACAGATCTGGCCTCATTCCTCCCAGCCCGCACCCTTTGGCCGTCCCCGCTGTCATCAGGAGAGAGTCCAGGCTGCTGAGCCAGGTGTGCTGGCCCTTCTCCACCTGAAACAGTCACCTCTGGCCCCTCACCCACCAGCCAGGAGCCCTCCAGGTGCACCAGACACGCTCACTTCAATCCGCACCTGGAATGACGAAGACGGTAATGAGAACAATAAAGGCAGATATGATCGGCCGGGCGCGGCGGCTCACACCTGTAATTCCAGCACATTGGGAGGCCGAGGCAGGTGGATCATCTGAAGCCAGGAGTTCAAGACCAGGCTGGCCAACATGGTGAAACCCCATCTCTACTAAAAACACAAAAAAGTTAGCCGGGCATGGTGGTGGGCGCCTGTAATTCCAGCTACTCAGAGGCTGAGGTACAAAAATCACTTAAACCCAGGAGGTAGAGATAGCAGTGAGCTGTGATCACACCACTGCACTCCAGCCTGGGTGACAGAGAGAGACTCTGTCCTAAAAAAAAAAAAAGATATAACAATAGCTTCAATTGCAGGCTCACAGTATACATAGTGCTTTCCATAAGCTGACTGAGAACAACAGATGTCATTATAATTCCCAATTGACAGGCAAGGAAACTGAGGCACAAAGGTCTTAAGCAACTTTGTCAAGATGGTGGAACTAGGATCTGAACCCAGGCGGAATCGCGTGTCCCTTCAGTACAGGGCAACATTTTCCCTCCCATCTACACACGGGGACTGATCTCAGGCCCCTGATTCAGAAACTGAGCTCATCCCCCCCACCCCACTGCCGACGGTCTTTTTCTTTTTTCTTTTCTTTTCTTTTCCACCAAGTCTCACAGTCGCCCATGCTGGAGTGCAGTAGTGCAATCTCAGCTCACTAAAACCTCTGCCTCCTGGGTTCAAGTGATTCTCCTGCCTCAGCCTCCTGAGTAGCTGGGATTACAGGAGTAATTTTATATTTTTAGCCTGATTTTGGCTAATTTTGGTATTTTTAGTAGAGACAGGGTTTCACCATGTTGGCCAGGCTGGCCTCCAACTCCTGACCTCAGGTGATCTTCCTGTCTTGGCCTCCCAGAGTGTTGGGATTACGGGCAAGAGTCTCTGCCCCAAGCCACAGTCTTTTTCAGCCCCTCGTTCTGAACTCCATGGGCCTGGTCTGTGCCACTCTGGAACCCAACGGCTGCCAAGTCCAGTTGCAGGGCATACCAGTAGGTGGCACTGTGTCACCGGCCCGATGGGCCAGAGGCAGCTTGTTGTCCCCTTTGTGTCATCTGAACGCCCAAGACAGGTCCCACGTTTGTGGCCCATCTCCCAGTCTTGGAAAAAACCTGAGGAGCCTGGTCTCCTACCTCCATGGAGAATTGCCAGCCCCAGCCGCTAGGGTCCAGTTGAGCAAGCTTCTTTTTTTGTTGTTTTGTTGTTTTTTGGTTTGTTTTTTTTAATAAACTAATCCTGTGCACACTCTCTAGGTTCTTCCTTCCATTCTGGGAGGAAGCACCATACCCTGACAGCTTCTGAAGGGTTCCATGTTATTTTTTGTTGTTTTCATTTTTGTTCTGAGACAGAGTCTCGCTCCGTTGCTCAGACTGGAGTGCAATGATGTGATCTTGGCTTCCTGCAGCCTTCCCTCTTGGGTTCAAGCGATTCTCCTGCCTCAGCCTCCCAAATAGCTGGGATTACTGGCAAGCACCACCACGCCTGGCTAATTTTTTAATTTTTAGTAGAGATGGTGTTTCACCATATTGGCCAGGCAGGCCTTGAACTCTTGACCTCAGGTGATCCACCCGCCTCAGCCTCCTAGTGTTGGGATCACAGGCGTGAGCCACTGCGCCTGGCCTAGGCAAACTTTCTAAAATGCAGATCCAGTCTGCAACTGCCCTCCCTCAAAAACAGGGCGTACATATTTTATTTAACCTCTGACAGCCTTGAGGCTGCACTCAGTTGAGGACACCGGGCTCTGGGAGAGAAACCAATTTCCTCAAGGCTCCCTGCAGAGTCACTAGCCACATGATAGTGTCAATTTTGCTGTTTGGTGGGAATGTCAAGGGCAAATGACAAGGTCCTGGCCAGATGCCTCACAGCCCTGGGCGGGGGGAGGTCCCTCCTACCCCTAAGACATTAACTAATCTTAGATTTTGGAGGCAAAAACAAGATTGGCCTCTGATGCCTGGATTACAGGCATGCACCACCACGCCCAGCTAATTTTGTATTTTTAGTGGAGATGGGGTTTCTCCAAGTTGGTCAGGCTGGCTCGGACTCCCAACCTCAGGTGATCTGCCCGCCCTGGCCTCCCAAGTGTTGGGATTACAAGCATGAGCCACTGTGCCTCGCCCCAAGTGATGTTTTAAAAGCAGAAATCTCCTTGAACTCCTCCTAGCTTTTCTTCAATCTTAGGGCAACCCCAAGCACGGTGGCTCATGCCTGCAATCCCAACATTTTGGGAGGCCAAGGCAGGAGGATCACCTGAAGCCAGGAGTTCAAGGTCAACCTGAGCGACATAGCAAGACCCCCATTTCTACCAAAAATTTAAAAGTTAGCCAGGCATGGTGGTGCATGCCTGTAGTCCTCACGTACTTGGGAGGCTGAGGTAGGAAGACTGCTTGAGTCCAGGAGTTTTACAGCAACCTGAGAAACTAGCCAGACCCTGTCTCCTAAAAAAAAAAAAAAAAAAAAAAAAAAAAAAAAAGATAAAAAAAAAAAAAAAAAAAAAAAAAAAAAAAAATTAGTGGGATGTAGCGGCACGTGCCTGTAGTTCCAGGTATTTGGAAGGCTAAGGCAGGAGGATCACTTGATTCCAGGAGTTTGAGGCTGCAGAGAGCTGTGAATGCACCACTGCACTCCAGCCTGGGCAACAGAGTGGGGGCCCGTCTCTTAAAAGAAAAAAAAATCTTAGGACAATACCCAAATCCTAAGCCTAACCTTGTGGACTTCTGCCATCTGGCTACTGTCCACCTTGGCCATCACTTCTCCTCTCCTGGGCCACCAGCTCCTCCCCACCCCCATACAGAACTCTGCCCTCATTCAGAACCCTGCCCCCATACAGAACTCCACCCCCATTCAGAGCTTCGCCCCCATTCAGAACCCTGCCGGCCATATGTGCCATGGCCCTGTCTCTGCCCAAGATTCACAGCTTCCCAGAGCTCAGTGAAAGTGCTGGCTCCTCTTAGAAGCCCACCCTGACTACCCCACACTCAACCCCTTCTACTCCACAGCAAGCTGGGCCCCTTCAATCTACACCCTCAAAGAACCCAGATGTCTCTTCTAAGCACTTACGATTATACACCCATCTATGCAATTATTTGTCTGACATCTGTCTCCTCCACGGAGCCGCTGGCTGCACTGCCTGCCTAGCTTAGGGCAAGGCACATTGTCTGCACCCAATGAAGACTGGTGGAAAGAACGAAGCAATCAATGAACAGAGTGCCTGGATGCAGTCAGTCTAGGAGCTGCAAGGCTAACCAAGACACAGTGGCTCTGGCCCGGCACAGTGGCTCACGCCTGTAATCCCAGCACTTTGGGAGATCGAGGCGGGCAGATCACCTGAGGTCAGGAGTTCAAGACCAGCCTGGCCAACATGGTGAAACCTAGTCTCTACTGAAAATACAAAAATTAGCCAGGCGTGGTGGCAAGTGCCTGTAATCCCAGCTACTCGGGAGGCTGAGGCAGGAGAATTGTTTGAACTCAGAAGGTGGAGGTTACAGTGAGCAGAGATTGTGCCACCGCACTCCAGCCTGGATGACAGAGTGAGACTCAGTCTCAAAAAAAAAAAGAGGGGACTCCCAGGAGGAATGAGATCCTCATCACTGGAGGTGAGTAAGTGGAGGTCTTGGCTCTCTGGCCTCCAAAGTGGATGTGCCCAGAAGCAGCACGAGGTCCCGCCTTGAGTTTCGGGGACATTGCACCATCCAGGCATCGCCTGTTCAGAACGACTCCGCCAGCACAGGGACTTTGCCTGGGGGAGCCAGATGCCCCCTCCCTCACTGGGCACGTTCACCTTCTCAGCCTCCATCGCGCCCACCCCCACTCCTCCGCCCGCCTCCACTTCCTCACCAGCGACCACCACGAGGAGCAACAGGCTGGGAGGTTCCGAGTCAGGCTGGAGACTCAACAGGAAATGAGAGTGGGGGTTTCAGAGTGGGAGGCAGAGGATTATTAATCTCTTGATTAATAGCTGTGGGCCAGCGGGGAGGGGAAAGGGGATTCCCGCTGCAGTTCTGAGGCCTCCAGCCTCCCCAGAATCCAAGTGCCAGACAGAAGGGACAGTGGGTCCAGTGGGCAGGGTCTCCTGCCAAGCCTCACCTCCCCGTGACCCAGGGTCACGGTCCACCTGGGAGCAGTGGTGGGGGCAGTGTATACAACCCAGACACGCCCCCACTGCTTGGGGCGGGCAGCCGTGGTGAGCTTCTCAGCCCAAACAGTCCCGCTAAGGAGGAGAAGCAGGGAAGAAAAGCCATGTTTTAAGAAAGCACTTAAATCCAGGACTTTGTGTCGCCTCACGGGCATCCGTCCTGAACAGCAGGCGACCCAACCAGAGGGGGGAGGCTGGCTGGCAGGGGGCCGTCTGGCAGAGGGGAATGAAGGAGGCAGACGAAGCCCCGGAGAGTTCCGGCAAACCCCTCTGCTCAGCACATCTGGAAAAGGTTGGCTCTAATGCCATCAAAGGACTCTGAGGGGCCGGGGAGGCAGCCAAGGGCAGAGGAAGCCCGGCCCGAGAAAACTTAACCCCCCGAGTCCCTGGGACTCATCCTTCTAAGTCTATCAGGCTCCTGAGCCCCAGCCTGCCCCGGCTGGCAGCCAACCGAGGGGCTTGGGAGGGGACCAGGGTGGCGTCAGTGACACCCACTGTCCCCACTGCCAAGAAAAGAGCCCAGTCGGGGATGTGATCCACTCCAGAGGAAGGCAGGGGGGCTTCTCTCTATTCTCCAGGATGGGAAACTGAGGCACAGGGGGCGGAAGCATGGCTTGTGCTGTCTGCCTTTTAGTCCCTGACCCTCCCAACAAAGTCACCCACTCCAGCCTGGTCTCCCAGCCAGCAGGGAGGGGATTGGCTCAGGGTGCTTCCCCCCAGGCAGGGGCTTCCTCCAGGGCCGACTGCATGGGCTCAACAGCTGTCTTCTTCTTTATTTATTTTGAGATGGAGTCTCGCTGTTGCCCAGGCTAGAGTGCAGTGGCGCCATCTAGGCTCGCTGCAACCTCTGCCTCCTGGGTTTGAGCGATTCTTCTGTCTCAGCCACCTGAGTAGCTGGGAGCATCACACGTGGCTAATTTTTGTATTTTTAATAGAGACAGGGTTTCATGATGTTGGTCAGGCTGGTCTCGAACTCCTGACCTCAGGTGATCTGCTTGCCTCAGCCTCCCAAAGTGCTGGGATTACAGGCATGAACCACCACGCTCGGCCCTAAACAGGGCTCCTTCTTCCCCATCAGCATCTCTTCCCCTAGTGAAATCTCCTAGTCCCCAGGTCTCTGCTAAATGTCACTCCCAAGGGAAGCCCACAGACCAGGTCTCCCTCCAATGCTGAGTCTTTGAAGAACATGTCCTCACTGTGCCAACCTTATAAACACACAAGCAGAGGATCGTGCTCTGTCTACACACTAGTATCTGACCCTTCACTGCTCAGACAACACTGGATGAGCAATCCAACAGTGAACACATTATCTGCAAAACCCCAGGCAAGGTCACTGTCCGCAGTGTGCCCAACCGGAGCGGGCAGCTGCCCGCATTCTCATCTACATCACGCTGCTGACCGGCTGCGCACCCTGCGTCACCCTTGGTCCCCACGCTTGCTAGTGAGCATGAGTTTGGAGTGCCGTCTGCTCTGCCCACCCACACACTCACACACAATACAACATTCCAATATTAAAAAAAAAAAAAAATCAGGCCAGATACAGTGGCTCAAGCCTGTAATTCCAGCACTTTGGGAGATAAAGGCAGGGGGATCACTTGAGCTCAGGAGTTCAAGACCAGTCCAGACAACATAGTAAGACCCTGTATCTACAAAAAATAAGAACAAAAAGAAATTAACCAGGTGTGATGGTGCGTGCCTCTAGTCCCAGCTACTTGAGAGGCTGACGGGGAAGAACCGCTAGAGACCAAGAGTTGGAGGCTGCAGTGAGCCATGATTGTGCCATTGCACTCCAGCCTGGTGACAGAGCAAGACCCTGTCTCTACAGAGACAGAGAGAGAGAGAAAGGAGGGAGGGAGGAAGAGAAAAAGAGAGAGGTGTGGGGGGGAGAAAGAGAGAGAGAGGAAAGAGAAAGCAAGAAAAGCAAGAAGGAAGGAAGGAAGGAGAGGGAGAGAGGAAGGAAGGAGAGGGAGGGAGGGAGGAAGGGGAGGGAGGGAGGAAGGAGAGGG
>NW_016107397.1:2876889-2880421 GCF_001604975.1 Cebus imitator
AGGGGAGGGAGGGAGGAAGGGGAGGGAGGGAGGGAGGAAGGGGAGGGAGGGAAGAAGGAAGGAAGGAAAGAAAGAAAAGAACAAAAGAAGGAAAGAAAGAAAGGAAGGAAGGGAGAAGAAGGAGGGAGGGAAGAAAGAAAAAGATGGAATGAAGGAGGAGAAAGAAAGAAAGAGAGAGAGAGAAAGAAAGAAAGAAAGAAAGAAAGAAAGAAAGAAAGAAAGAAAGAAGAAAGGAAGGGAGGGAGGGGAGGGAGGGAGGGAAAAAGAAAGAAAGATAAAGAGAGAGAGAAAAAGAGAGAGGCCGGGCGCAGTGGCTCACGCCTGCAATCCCAGCACTTTGGGAGGCCGAGGCGGGTGGATCATGAGGTCAAGAGATTGAGACCATCCTGGCCAACATGGTGAAACCCCGTCTCCACTAAAAATACAAAATTAGCTGGGCATGGTGGTGCGTGCCTGTAATCCCAGCTACTCAGGAGGCTGAGGCAGGAGAATCACTTGAACCCAGGAGGCGGAGGTTGCGGTGAGCCAAGATTGCACCACTGCACTCCAGCCTGGCAATAGATCAATAGACTCCATCTCAAAAATTAAAAAAAAAAAGACAAAAGAAAGAAGAGGGAGGGAGGGAGGGAGGAAGGAGGGATCAGCAGATGGGAAAATCCACAAAGAAAGTGGTCGCATTACAGATACCCATTTTGTTTTCATCTCGCAAGAAGATGAACATTTAATAAACGTTGCTGAGCACCTCAGCGTGCTGGACCATGGAGTAAAGTCCTGGGAATAATGAGACGAGGACAGAGCATCCTGCCTTAGAGGCACTCCCGGGCTGTTCTGCGGCTCCCCTGCGCGGGCCCCTGCTGTGCCTCCCCTCCCGCTGCTGCTCTGCCAGGGCCCTGCCAGGGCCCCCTCTTTCTCTGAGCCACCCTGCTTGGCTTCTCCAGCACTGGTCCTGCAGCTGTCCTTTCCCCACCTGCCACAGCCTTTGTCCCCTTTCTGAGGATATTCTTGGTGGTTTAGAAGCATCACACCCCAAAAACTGCACTTGCCCGGGTCTCCAGTGACCCCAAATCCAATGATCACTCCTCCGCCCTCATCCTATGGAGTGTCGCAGAAGCATTTGGGACAGTGTATTCTCCCTTCTCCGCCCTCCCTCTGGAAACACTCCCGAGGACACCAGGAGGACACCTGCTTCCCCTCCTAAGCCGCACCTGTAAGACTGGGGTGACTGGGACTCTTCCGGGGCCAGGATCCCTTCTCTTTTCATTCATCTCCAAGGTCACCTCCAGTCTCATGACTTTATTTACTTATTTTTTGATACAGGGTCTGGCTCTGTCACACTGGCTGGAGTGCAATGATATGATCTTGGTTCACTGCAACCTCCACCTCACAGGCTCAAGCAATCCTCCCATCTCAGCCTCCCAAGTAGCTGAGGTTACAGGTGCGCACAACCACGCCTGGCTAATTTTTTGTACTTTTAGTAGAGACAGGGTTTCACCATGTTGGCCAGGCTGGTCTCGATCTCCTGACCTCAGGTGATCCTCCTGCCTCAGCCTCCCAAAGTGCTGGGATTATAGGCATGAACCACCACGCCCGGCCAGTGAGCTCTAGTTTCTTTGGCAGCATTCTTTTTTTTTTTTTTTTTGAGACAGAGTCTTGCTCTGTCACCCAGGCTGGAGTGCAGTAGCACAATCTCAGCTCACTGCAACCTTTGCTTCCCAGGCTCAAGCGAGTCTCCTGCCTCAGCCTCCAGAGTAGCTGGGATTACAGGCACCTGCCACCATGTGTAGCTAATTTTTTCTATTTTTAGCGGAAATGGGGTTTCACTGTGTTAGCCAGGCTAATCTCGAACTCCTGGCCTCAAGCGATCTACCCACCTCAGCCTGCCAAAGTGCTGGGATTATAGGCGTCAGCCACTACACCCGACCCAGCAGCATTTTTTTTTTTTTTTTTTTTTTTGAGATGGAGTTTTGCTCTTGTTGCCCAGGCTGGAGTGCAGTGGCACAATCTTGACTCACCACAACCTTTGTCTCCCAGGCTCAAGCTACTCTCTGCCTCAGCCTCCCAAGTAGCTGGGATTACAGGCACCCACCATCACACCTGGCTAATGTACTGTTAGTAGAGGCAGGGTTTCACCATGTTGGCCAGGCTGGTCTCGAACTCCCGAACTCAGGTGATCCGCCCACCTCAGCCTCCCAAAGTGCTGGGATTACAGGCATAAGCCATTGCACCTGGCCCAGCGGCATTCTTAATCATAATAAAAGAATGCACTTCTTACTACCAATGGCATCTTGGGATCTCTGAGATACGGTCTGCCTCTCGCTCTGGCTTCTTTCTGGGACTCAGCCTCCCACTTGACACCCCTTGCCTCTGGATAGGTAACTCAACTCAGCTGAAGCACAACTGCTGGCCCCTGCCTCTCAGACCTGGCTTCCTCCCAGTGTCCTCATCTCGATAAATGGCGCGCCCTGCCGGCCAGCTGCTCAAGCCAGGAATTTAGGGTAGTCCCTGATTGCTCCCTGCCATGAAGGGACATGATATTCCTGTCATCTCAACTTCCAAAATACCTCTTGGATCTACCACTTCTCTTTATGTCCTCAGGTATCCCCCTGGCATGAGCCACCATCATCTCACGCCCGGACAATGTCCATTCTTCCCACAGAAGCTAGCGATCTCTTCAAAATCTAAATTAGGCCCGGTGCGGTGGCTTATGCCTGCAATCCCAGCACTTCGGGAGGCCGAGGTAAGAGGATTGCTTGAGTTCAGGAGTTCAAGACCAGCCTAGGCAACATAGCAAGACCTCATCGCTATTTAAAAAATTATAAAATCAGCCAAGCATGGTGGTGCACACCTGTAGTCCCAGCTACTCGGGAGGCTGAGGCAGGAGGATGACTTGAGCTCAGGAGGTCGAGGCTGCAGTGAGCCATGACACCACTGCACTCCAGCCTGGGCAACAAAATGAGACCCCGTCTCTAAAACAAACACAAAATTATAACCCAGTAGAGTTTATTCCAGAGCAGCAACCTTGCTTCAATATTTGAGTTACTCAATGTAATCATCGTATTAAGAGCCTAAAGAAGAAAAATCACATGATCATATCAATCAATGAAAGGAAAGTATTTGACAAAATTCCAACACCCATGAAAAAAAAAAAAAAAAAAAAAAAAAAAAAAAAAAAAAAAAAAAAAAAAAAAAAAAAAAAAAAAAAAAAAAAAAAAAACCTCTCAGAAAAATAGTAAGAGATAAGCTCCCTTAACTTGATAAAAAGCATCTGTGAGGCAGGGCGCGGTAGCTCACGCCTATAATCCCAGCACTTTAGGAGGCCGAGTCGGGTGGATCACAAGGTCAAGAGATCGAGACCATCCTGGTCAACATGGTGAAACCCTGTCTCTACTAAAAATACAAAAAATTAGCTGGGCATGGTGGTGTGTGTCTGTAATCCCAGCTACTCAGGAGGCTGAGGCAGGAGAATTGCCTGAACCCAGGAGGCGGAGGTTGCGGTGAGCCAAGATCTCGCCATTGCACTCCAGCCTGGGTA
>NW_016107397.1:2881098-2891240 GCF_001604975.1 Cebus imitator
CAAAAAAAAAAAAATACTACTGACAATCACTCAGAAAATGAAATACTTAGGTGTGAATCTAACAAAATAAGTATAAGATTTGTAAACCCAAAACTACAGGATATCAAAGAAGTCAGTGAAGAAAGCTGGAAGAAATCAAAACACATGTAAGTGAATGCAGAGATATACCAAGCTCTTAGATTGGAAGACTCCTCACGCTAAAAATATCGATTCTCCCCAAATAGGTTAAATGCAATTCCTATTAAAATAAATCCATCAAGACTTCTGGTAGACATAGACAAGATTATTCTAAAATTTATGTGGAAAGACAAAGGAACTGTAATAGCTAAAACAATTTTGGAGGCTGAGCATGGTGGCTTACTCCGGTAACCCCAGCACTTTGGGAGCAAAGGCAGGAGGACTGCCTGAGGCCAGGAGTTTGAGATGAACCGGGGCAACGTAGCAAAATTCTATCTCTAAAAAAAAAAAATTTTTTTTTAATTATCTGAGCATAGTGGCATGCGCCTGTAGTCTCGGCTACTCAGGAGGCTGAGGCAGGAGGATCACCTGGGCCCAAGAATTCAAGGCTGCAGTGAGCTAAGATTGCACCACTGCACTCCAGCCTGGACGACAGAGCAAAATCTGTCTCAAAAAAAAGGAAAAAAAGAATAAAGTGAGAAAAATCAATCTGATTTCAAGACGTATTAAATAGCCATAATAATCAATACTGTGTGGTATTCACAGAACATAGAAAGGAAAAAAAATGTCCAAATGATTTTTGAGAAAGATATAAAAGCAATTTGATAAAGGAGACGTTCTAGCGACAAATGGTGCTGGAACAATGAGCCATCCATAGGCCACAAAATAAACCTCAACCGAAACCTCACACCTTATGCAAAAAAACTCAAAATGTATGATGAACTTAAATGTGAAATAGAAAACAGTCAAACTTTTAGAAAAAAAAAAAAGAGGCTGGCATGGTGGCTCTCACCTGTAATCCCAGCACTCTGGGAAGCCGGGACAGATGGGTCACTTATGATCAGGAGTTTGAGACCAGCCTGGCTAACATGGTGAAACCGTGTCTCTACCAAAAATACAAAAATTAGCCAGGCATGGTAGCAGGTGCCTGTAATCCCAGCACTTTGGGAGGATGAGGCGGGTGGATCATAAGGTCAGAAGATCGAGACTATCCCAGCCAACATGGTGAAACCCCGTCTCTACTAAAAATACAAAAAATTAGCCAGGGGTGGTGGCACATGCCTGTAGTCCCAGCAACTTGGGAGGCTGAGGCAGGAAAATGGCTTGAACCCAGGAGGTGGAGGTTGCAGTGAGCCAAGATCACGCCACTGCACTCCAGCCTGGGTGACAGAGCAAGACTTCGTCTCAAAAGAAAAAAAAAAAAGGAATATTGATAAATAGACTGCATCAAAAGTAAAAACTTCTGCTCTACAAAAGACCGTTTAGAGAATGAAAAGACACACACACACACACACACACACACACACACACACAGAGAGAGAGAGAGAGAGAGAGAGAGAATGAAAAGACACGCCAGGAAAATTATTTGTAGTCTGCGCGCGGTGGCTCACCCCTGTAATCCTCAAGCTTTGAGAGGCTGAGGCAGGAGGACTGCTTGACTGGGAGACCAGACTGAGCAACACAACAAGACTCTATCTCAACACACACACACACACACACACACACACCCCGACCACAGAAGACTACAAAAACCATAACCTTGCACAAAGTCCACCACCGCCTCACACACGCACAAAAATATATTTACGTCTACCCAGCAACCGCCTGTCCAGCCTTCAACAGGCACTGCCCTTGTTTTTTGATACTTGTAGACGAGGATAATTGATTCAAAACAATTATCTAATTCTCATTTTTCCTTTAAAAACCCTTATCTTCCTTTACCTCCCTGAATACTCACATAGATTTCTATATAAACATACTCCTGTTTCAATGCCCATTCCCAAATAAATATCATTTCCTTGGCTTTTTTTGTTGGAGACAGGGTCTCACTGTGTTGCCCAGGCTGGAGTGCAGTGACACAGCCAGAGCTCTCTGCAGCCTTAGACCTCCCAGGTTCAAGCCATTCTCTCACCTCAGCCTCCTGAGTAGCTGGAAGTACAGGCATGCACCACCACACCCGGCTAATTTAAAATTTTTTAGAGACAGGGTCTCACTGGGTTGCCCCGGCTGCCATTTCTTTCAGAGAGCTTCTCTCTGTTTTTTAAGCTGACACCTCCAACTCCCAAACCTGTCTGGGGAAAAATTTGGAAGATGCTTTTCCCTTTCTCTTTCTTGTGTTATCATGATAATGAGTCTAGAATATACTCATGCCCTAGAGATCACACATGTGTAAAATGGAGAAAGAATATGTCACAGGAAGAGGGGAAACAGGAGAGGTGGTTTATATTAGTCACACCATGAGGAGCAGACTCCATTCTGTTTTCCCCCAAAAGTTTTGAGTCAACGCAAACGAAAGCATCCAAAATGCTCCAAAGGATGAAGGGAGCCAGAATCAGGTCCCCTACACCTCCTGAAAATGGTGAGGAGACCCAGGTGCAATGGCTCACACCTGTAATTTCAGCACTTTGGGAAGCTGAGGTGGGAGGATCACTTGAGGCCAGGAGTTCAAGACCAGCCTCGGCAACAAAGCAAGACCTCATATCTAAAATAAATAATAATTTTTAATTGTTTTATTTTTTTGAGAAACAGTTTCACTCTGTCACCCAGGCTGGAGAGCAGTGGCGTGATCTCGGCTCACTGCAATCTCCACCTCCCGGGTTCAAGCGGTTCTCATGCCTTAGCCTCCTGAGTAGTTGGGATTACAGGTGCCTGCTACCACACCTGGCTAATTTTTGTATTATTAATAGAGATGGGGTTTTACCATGTTAGCCAGGCTGGTGTGGAACTCCTGACCTCAAGTGATCCCCCCACCTGGGCCTCCCAAAGTGCTGAGATTACAGGAGTGAGTCAGCATCCCCAGCCAAAAAAATGTTTTAATTAACCAGGTGTGGTGGCACACACCTGTAGTCCCAGCTACTCAGGAGGCTGAGGTGGAAGGGTCACTTGAGGCCAGGCGTTCAAGACCAGCCTGGACAACAAAGCAAGATTTCATCTCTACAAAAAACAAATTTTTTTTTAAATTAGCCAGGCATATGGCACCCATCCATCATGGCACCCAGTTACTTGGGAGGCTGAGGCACAAGGATCGCTTGAGCCCAGGCATTCGAGGTCACAGTGAGCTATGATTGTGCCACTGCACTACAGCCTGGGCGACAGAGTGAGGCTCCATCTCTCAAAAATAAATACATAAGAAAATGGTGAGGGGGAACAGACAAGAAATACACACATTTGCAAATTTCTATGTAAATGCTGGGGGTGAAATGCAGCAAGACACACTGAGCAGACAGGATGGTAAGCAACAGAGTACAACACAAGATAGCCACAGGGGCCCAGCTGGGGTTTGCCACCTTAACCTCAGAGAGCGGAATACAACATCAAAGCATGCCACCGCCGGAATTGCCCGTGGGAGCTGCCTCCAGGCGACCTGCTGGGATCTGCTTCTGATTCCCTTCATAGCTTACCCATGCCTTGGCCTCTGCCTGCATTCCCAGGGCTCTTATTACAAACAGGCTCAGTGCAGGACGTTCCCCTGCAAACCTCACATCCCTTTCCAATAACTTCTTGAGGCAGTCTTCTATCACCACCATTTAGCATTGGGGAAACTGAGGCTCAGAGGAAAAATGATGGCCAATGAGACATCAGGGAAGTCTGCCAGGGGTTCTGGAAAAGGCTGTCCTCTCTGTAGGAGAAAACTGTGGGCCAGGAGCCTGTAATCCCAGCACTTTGGGAGGCTGAGGCAGGCAGATCATGAGGTCAAGAGATCGAGACCATCCTGGCCAACATGGTGAAACCCCGTCTCTACCAACAATACCAAAAATAACTGGGCACGGTGGTGCACACCTGTATACAGTCCCAGCTACTCGGGAGGCTGAGGCAGGAGAATCACATGAACCCAGGAGGCAAAGGTTGCAGTGAGCCGAGATCGCACCACTGCACTCCAGCCTGGCGACAGAGCGAGACTCCATCTAAAAAAAAAAAAAGCAAACTGTGTCCCATCTCCTCTCTTTTGGAGGACACTGTTGTGTGAGACGTGATGCCTGGAGCTGTTGCTGCCCTTCTGTGACCTTGAGGAAGATCATGGTGCAGAAGATAGACCCTGCCTCAGAGTGCTCCCAGGAACCCTTAGAGGTCCTTCCACGTGGGCTCTGCTCAGGGAATTCTACCCAGCACACAGACTCTTGCAGCAGGCAGACTCTTAAGAAAACTGAAAAACTATGCTAAAAAATTATGCTGGCCAGGCGCAGTGGCTCACACCTGTAATCCCAGCACTTTAGGAGTCTCAGACGGGCAGATCACTTGAGGTCAGGAGTTCGAGACTAGCCTGGCCAACATGAGGAAACTCCATTTCCACTAAATACACAGAAAAAAAAAATTAACTAGATATGGTGATACACACCTGTAGTCTCAGCTACTTGGGAGGCTGAAGTCAAAGAATCGCTTGAACCTGGGAGACAGAGGCTGCAGTGAGCCGAGATCGTGACACTGCACTCCAGCCTGGGGGACAGAGTGACACTCCCTCTAAAACAAAACCCAACGTTCTCTGACATCTCTGATCTGATTTCACCTCCCCCCGCCGACCTAACCATAAATTCAGTTATACTGCTTGAGCTCCTGCAAACCACATATTGGGAATGCGGAAGCCAACGAGACAGTCCCCGACCTCCGAAGGCTCCCAGGCTAGCGGAGAGGGCAGACACTGAGCAATCCGGCCATGGAATGAACCTGCATTTCAGAGAGTGACAAGGGCTAACAATAAGACAGAGCCAGTTGAGAGGCTGAAGAGTGACGACGGGAGGGCAGGGAGTCGGGGAAGACAGGCTATGATCAGAGAACTGAATCAGGTGAGACCCAGCCGTTCCCATCTCTGGAGTAAAAATGGTCCAGGCAGCAGGACAGTAAACGTGAAGACCCCGAGGAGGAACAGAGAGGTCCGTGGGGCCAGAGCCCAGGGAGCAAGGCAGTGACTAGGTTTTGGGGTCAGGAATGGGACAGGGTCCACATGATGTTAGACCTCAGTCAGTCACAGAAAGGGGTATCGACTTCAATGATATGGGAGATCCTGGAAGGTTTGGAGCATGGGAGAGACACGCTCTGACTTGGAATTTTATTTAATTTTTAATTTTTTTTTTTTTTGAGGCGGAGTCTCTCTCTGTCACCCAGGCTAGAAAGTAATGGCACAATCTTGGCTCACTGCAGCCCCCACCTTCTGGGTTCAAGCGATTCTCCTGCCTCAGCCTCCTGAGTAGCTGGGATTATAGGCGTGCACCACCACACCCGCCTAATTTTTTGTATTTTTAGTAGAGACGGAGTTTCACCATGTTGGCCAGGCTAGTCTCAAACTCCTGACCTCAGGTGATCCACCCGCCTTAGCCTCTCAAAGTGTTAGGATTACAGGCATGAGCCACCACACCCAGACCTGACTTGGGATTTTAAAAGATCCCTTTCTGGCAGGGCAGGGCTACCCCAGATTACATGGCTCACTCCTGTAATCTCAGTATTTTGGGAGGCTGAGGCAGGAGGATCACTTGAGGCTAGGAGCTTGAGATCACCCTGAGCAACATAGGGAGACCCCATCTCTACAAAAGGAAAAAAAATTTTTTTAATTAACTGGGCATGATGGTATGTGCCGGTAGTCCCAGCTACTCAGGAAGCTGGGGCAGAAGGATTGCTTGAGCCCAGGAGTTCACAGCTGCGGTGAGCTATGAGCACACCACTGCACTCCAGCCGGGGTCAGGACAAAGGGAGATCCTGATCCAAATAAGATAAAAAATAAAATAAAATAAATAATCCCTCTGGCTTCTGTGGAGAGAAGGCGCTAGGGCAGCAGGGTGGAGTGGGGAGTGGGGAAACCAGTGAGCTAGCAGCCACAAACCAGACGCCTCATACAGGCAAGGCCAGCAAAACCAGGACCTGAGTCCGGAATGCATATGGAACCCCAGGCGACCCAAGGGTCATGCTACAAACAGCTGTCACCCTCCCTCTCCCTCCCCAGACAGCAGTCCCGAGGCCACAGAGAGAGCGCGTGTTCCCAATTCTAGCTCATTTATGAGTTACTAGTGAGAAGGAAAAGTGTGTTAATCCTGCCTTCCCTACTACATTATTACTATTATTTTTGAGATGGGGTCTCGCTCTGCTGCCCAGGCTGGAGCGCAGTGACACCATCTTGGCTCACTGTGACCTCCGCTTCCCAGGTTCAAGCAATTCTCCTGCCTCAGCCTCCTGAGTAGCTGGGATTACAGATGTGCGTCACCACACCTGGCTAATTTTTGTATCTTTTAGTATAGACAGGATTTCACCATGTTGGCCAGGCTGGTCTCAAACTCCTGACCTCAGGTGATCCACCCTTCTTGGCCTCCCAAAGTGCTGGGATTACAGGTATGAGCCACCACACCTGGCCCCTTCCCTAGTAATTTATAACAACAGCAATAATGATGATAATTAAGATCAGCAATATGGAATTTCTCTAAAAGAATGAAAATAAGTTTTATTATTGTATTTATTTATTTATTTTCAAACAGGGTCTCACTCTGTCGTCCAGGCTCAGCACAATCACAGCTCACCACAACCTCGAACTCCTGGGCTCAAGTGATCCTCCCACCTAGGCTTCCCAGGTAGCTGGGACTACAGGTGCACACCACAACACATGGCTAATGCTTTTTAAAAATTTGTAAAGATTGGCAGGGTGCGGTGGCTCACACCTGTAATCCTAGCACTTTGGGAGGCCTAGGTGGGTGGATCACCTGAGGTCAGGAGTTCAAGACCAGCCTGGCCATCATGGTGAAACCCCATCTTAAAAAAGAAAAAAAGAAAGAAAAATTTGTAAAGATTGGGGTCTCACTGTGTTGCCCAGGCTGGTCTCGAACTCCTGGCGTCAGGCAATCCTCCTGCCTCAGCCTCCCAGGTAGCTAGGACTACAGGTGAGTCACTGCCACCCTCTAATTAAAACCTTGTTTTAATTAGCAAGGTTTCCAGTCGTTAGATTTTGCAGGCAAAGGGGAGGCTCACGACAAATGCATGTCAGTCCTGACTGAATGTTCTGGTTTCACCTCCTAACCCAGGGAGTGGGTGAGAAGAACTCCCTGGAAAGCCAGTTCACACCCACACTGAGGACCCCAGTGCTTCTGAAACATTGTTCAGGTAATTACTTACCTGGTAAAGGAGAGAACAAATGTGCAACATTAATGATCACTTGAAAACTTTTCAGTCCTGGTCAGTGATTCAGGGGCTGCCTTGTCCAGCTTTTCTTATAGGTGTGTTACTGTATTTTTCCTTTTTTTTTTGAGACAAAGTCTCGCTCTGTCAGCCAGGCTGGAGTGCAGTGGCACGATCTTGGCTCACTACCACCTCCACCTCCCAGGTTCAAGCCATTCTCCCTGCGTCAGCCTCCTGAGTAGCTGGGATTACAGGCACCCACCACCACATCCAGCTAATTTTTGTATTTTTAGTAGAGAGAGGGTTTTGCCGTATTGGCCAGGCTGAACTCAAACTCCTGTCCTCAGGTGATCCGCCTGCCTCAGCCTCCCGAAGTGCTGGGATTGCAGGCATGAGCCACTGCACCCAGCCATGATATTGCATTTTAAAAGTGTAACAAACTTCAACTCATTGAGGCCAGGCATGGTGGCTCACACCTGTAATCCGAGCGCTTTGGGAGGCTGAAGCAGGAGGATCCGTTAAAGACAGGAGTTCAAGACCAGCCTGGGCAACATGGAGAGACCCTTGTCTCTACCAAAAAAAAAAAAAAAAAAAAATTTAGTGAGATGTGGTGGCACATGCCTGTAGTCCCAGCTACCAAGGCTGGTGCAGGAGGATCACTTCAGCCCAGAAATTGGAGGCTGCGGTGAGCCACGATTACACACTGCACTCCAGCCTGGGCAACAGAGCCAGATCCTGTCTCTAAAAAAAAAAAAAAGAAAAGAAAGAGTAGGACATCCACTTCTCCAACAGAGCTTTGAGCTAAAGCCCTGCCTGTCAGGGTCACAGACAGATCGGACTTCAAACACTTTTCTTCTCAGAAACTGTTCCCAAACCAAGAGGCCATGACCTAGTAATCTGAAACTCCCTGCTGATGAGAAAGGCAGGAGGGTCTTGGAATTTAGCTCTTGGGGGAGTGGGGAAGGCAGGGGTTAGGGAGTGTCTGTACCCTCTGCTGAAAAGGAAGAAGCGTGTTTTTTTTTCCACTGTGGACCTACTGGCCATCTCTCTAGCACAGCATTTAAAAGCAGCTCTTTCTTATAAAACTTAAAATGAATATCATTCTATATACCTAGCCATTCCCCTTGCAGAACGACCCATATCAAAACACCTGTATACAATAGGGGTCCCAAGTGAAGAACCTCTACTATTAAAAAAGGATGAAGCTAGGCGCGGTCGCACACGCCTGTAATCCCAGCCTTTTGGGATGCTGAGGCGGGCGGATCATGAGGTCAGAAGTTCAAGACCAGCCAGCCAACACGGTGAAACCCCGATTCTACTAAAAAGACAAAAAATTAGGTGGGTGTGGTGGCACCGGCCTATAATCCTAGCTATTCAGAAGGCTGAGGCAGGAGAATCGCTTGAACCTGGGAGATGGAGGTTGCAGTGAGCTGAGATCACGCCACTGCACTCCAGCCTGGGTGACAGAGTGAGACTCCGTCTCAAAAAAAAAAAAAAGAAGGATGAAAATAGGAAATCACCATTTGGCAAATACCATAATATTAACTGTTGCAAGCAAGATGATAGTATGAGGAGAAACAGGATACTCAGATAGGTTTAAAATGTCTCCCCACAACATACATGTAAACGACAAAGGGAAAGATTATGGCCCACAGTGGAGAAGCCTGGCAGATGCCATCGTAAGCAAGCGGTCAGCGTTAACATCATCAGTCATGAGATGTCGCAATTTTTTTTTCTTTTTTTTTTTAAATACAGTTCCTCTCGGAAAGCTCAAAACAGTAATTTTTTTGTAAAGAGGGGGTCTTACTCTGTCGCCCAGGCTGGAGTACAGTGACGCAATCTCAGCTCACGGCAATCTCCACCTCCTGGATTCAAGTGATTCTCTTGCCTCAGCCTCCCGAGAAGCTGGGATTACAGGCACCCGCCACCACACCTGGTGATTTTTGTATTTTCAGTAGAGATGGGGTTTCACCATGTTGGTCAGGCTGATCTCGAACTCCTGACCTTGTGATCCTTCCGCCTCCGCCTCCCAAAGTGCTGGGATTACAGGCGTGAGCCAGCGCGCCTGGCTAAGATTAATTAAAGTCAGTAGACTTGTAGTAAAGCAGGCTGCCTACTATAATGTGGGTGGGCCTTGTCCAATCAGTTGAAGACTTAAAGAAAAAGACTGACTGTCCCGGAGGAAGAAAGCATTTGACCACAGCTGGCCTCCCACCTCAAGCCTCAACATCAGCTCTCTTTCCTGGGTTTCAGCCAGCCAGCGCCCCCTGCAGGTTTGAAATACTCGCCAGTCTCCATAATCATACAGTAAGTCCATTTGTTACCATGTCAATCTCTCTCCCACTGTCCCTCAACCCGTCCTGTTGGTTCTGTTTCTCTGGAGAACGCGGACCCATGCAAAATGTCCCGTTAGGGAGGGCACAAAGGAGGGGATGGGATTCGGAGTTTGAGGACAGCGGCTCCACGGTGCTTGGGGTGGAGGCCCCAGGCTGGGCAGGCTGTGGGGAGAGTGGTATGGGGAAGCTAGTCCCTGGAGCTGAGCAGGGCGTGGAGAGGAGGAAGGGAAAAGAAGGGGAGGTGGAACTTTGGAGACTCTGAATGCTGGGGTCTGACAGCGAGATCTCTCTCTGTGGTTGCTGGGGATCCGCTGAAGGCTGTACTGTAGTTTGCGTCGGGGCTGGTGAGAGGGAAGGGCTGACGATGGGCGGGACTTGTGAGGGGCGGGGCTGGTGAGAGGGAAGGGCTAATATGGGAGGAGCTGGTGAGGGGTGTGGCTTGTGAGGGGTGGGGCTGATGAGGGGCGGGGCTGTTGAGAGGGAAGGGCTAATATGGGAGGAGCTGGTGAGGGGTGTGGCTGGTGAGGGGCGGGGCTG
>NW_016107397.1:2891502-2892805 GCF_001604975.1 Cebus imitator
GGGGCTGCTGATGGGTGGGATAGGTGAGAGGGTGGGGCTAGTGAGGGGCGGGGCTGGTAAAAGGAATGGGTTGCTGAGGAATGGGGCTGCTGAGGGATGGGCTGGTGAGAGAGTGGAGCTGGTGAGGGGCGGGGCCGGTGAGAGGCGGGGCTGCTGGAGGGTGGGGCTGCTGAGGAATGGGGCTGGTGAGAGAGTGGAGCTGGTGAGGGGCGGGGCTGGTGAGGGGCGGGGCTGCTGGAGGGTGGGGCTGCTGAGGAATGGGGCTGGTCAGGGGTGGGGCTGGTCAGGGGCGGGGCTGGTCAGGGGCGGGGCTGGTCAGGGGCAGGCCTGGTGAAGGGCAGTCCCGTGACAGTTAGAGCCAGTGAGTGGGACGGGCCTGGTGAGTGGGGCGGTGTTGCCAGAGGTGAGGCCAGTGAGGGCCGGGGGAAAGGCAGCCGGGATTTCCAAGGTCATTGTAGCCCCTCCTTCCAGCCTGGAGTGGCAAGGCTGGGTGATTTCCTCTTCAGCCCTACCTGGCCCTTCCCCGACCTGGGTCCCTTACCCCACTCATCTGTGGTGATCTGCCTATCAAACACCCACTGGGTTGTGAGGTTCTGTTGTGGTGGGGAGCATGTCCCTGACATCTTTGCACACACATACCCCCATGCCCTGTATAAGAAGGTGCTCCATAAATGCATGTTCAGCCTTTGTCTGTGAGCACAGCCCAGCCTCTCCCAGAGCCGTGTTGGGACTGGGTTTGTCCGAGGGAACGGGAGGGAAGGGCAGAGCGGGCTGGCCCGGCAGCCTTTACCTCACGAGGTTGGCGCAGGGCCCCGGCCACCGGCAGCTCTGGTACACGCGCTGGACCACCGTCTCCGAGCCATTCTGCACCTGGCAGGACACCGTCCTTGTCACCGTGTGATGGCACCAGTGCCTGTGGAGAAAGCAGCAGTCACGTGAGCCCTGCCTGTTCCCAGAGGTGTCAACTTAGGGTCAGGAGGTCATACTGGACAGGGAGGGGCCCCGGCAAACCTGGGATGGGGGCTCGTTCTCTTGGATCAGAGTCCCATTGAGACCCTTTGTCTTGGTCTGAGGGGAAGAGAGAACACTAGCAACCCTTGGCCACCAAGCCTTGCCATCATTTCAATCATTGACCACTCAGTGTGGAATTAGTGAAAAAGACTCAGCCCTTGCCAGGCGTGGTGGCTCACGCCTGTAATCCCAGCACTTTGGGAGGCCAAGGTGGGCAGATCACCTGGTCAGGACATCAAAACCATCCTGGCTAACACGGTGAAACCCCATCTCTACTGAAAATACAAAAAAT
>NW_016107397.1:2894335-2907288 GCF_001604975.1 Cebus imitator
CCGGCTCAGTGGCTCATGCCTGTAAACCCAGCACTTTGGGAGGCTGAGGCAGGAGGATCCCCTGAGGTCAGGAGTTCAAGACCAGCCTGGCTAACATGGCAAAAAACCCATCTCTACTAAAAATACAAACAATTAGCCGGGCATGTTGGCAGGTAATCCCAGCTACTCCGGAGGCTGAGGAGAATCGCTTGAACCTGAGAGGCGGAGGTTGCCGTGAGCCGAGACTGCACCACTGCACTCCAGCTTGGAAAACAAGAGCGAGATTCCATCTCAGAACACAACACAAAACCTTGTATTTTAAAAATATATTTTCCTTATGTGTGTAAATCTCATTTTTAAAAACATAAAAAAGATAACAGCTTATGTACGATGAGGACTAAATGAACATATCGCAGTCAGTGGTGTGTAAATCATGCAGCATTACCTAACCCAAGGCATCATTCTTAATCAACTGGATACTTAAACCCTGCAATGTAAATAACAGCTTAAAGACAGTCCTAGTTTGCAGACAGGAAAAGACTGGAAAAGAGTTCAACATCATTGCCCATAGCTACAGCTCAAACCAGAGCCTGAGCTGGACAGGGAGTCTTGTCTTCCTGACCGAGGACTGGCGGGATCCCACCTACCCAATACAAACGTGAATTCCACCTCAGCCAATGACCAGGTGGTGGGGGGTGGGGGGAAGGTCCTGAAACGGTGGGAGACTTCACAGCCTGGGCCCTTCCTTCAATTCTACTGGAAAGCCTCAGTGTGTTTCCAAAAAGAGAGGTGAGCCGGGTGCGGTGGCTCATGCCTGTAATCCCCGCCTGGATGACAGGGTGAGACTCTGTCTCAAAAAAAGAAAAAAATAAATAAACAAAACAGAAGATCTTCAGGATCTTTGGCTAGACAAAGAGATCTTAAAATTGCCACCAAAAGCATGATCCATAAAAGGGAAAACGGGGCCAGGCGTGGTGGCTCGCACCTTTAATCCCAGCATGTTGAGAGGCCAAGGCAGGCAGATCACAGGGAGATCGAGACCACACTGGCTAACACGGTGAAACCCCATATCTACTAAAAATACAAAAATTAGCCAGGCATGGTGGCAGGTGCTACTGGGGAGGCTGAGGCAGGAGAACTGCTTGAACCCGGGAGGCGGAGGTTGCAGTAAGCTGAGATTGCACCACTGTGCTCCAGCCTGCATGACAGAGCGGGACTCCATCACACAAAAGAGAGAGAGAGAGGTGAGACTTTCCTTGGGATGGGTTACTATGGAATCCTGAGATGCGCCCCGAGAGTTCTAGAACAGACAGACCATCCAGCACCTCTGAACCACAGAGTCAGGCCTTTCCATCAGGAAATGAGCTGTGAATTGGAAACATTTCCAAATATGTCGAATCACCGTCTCCAGAACATTTGGTCTTTAAATGGGCTGGAAATGGCTTCCAAAAATCAAAACCTGGCCAAAAACAATGAAGAAGGGAGGCAGAGGCAAGGAAACGGAGCCCCAGGCCTTTCCAGATGGAATTCTAAAGCCCGTGCATCCCAGGGTACCCACAGTTCTGGGGACCCACACGGCCTTGCCCCTAGGACCCCTGCATCCTGCTGCTGTCTTCTGTCTGGTGGTGTCATCCTGCCCCTGCCCGCCTGCACACCTTGGCCCTGACTACAGAGCTCTGTGGGCTATAGAATACCTGCACCCAGAAAGGCACTTAGCAGGAGACGGATGTCCCTTTCACCACCCTCCTGGAAGGACTAACCCAGGAGGACAGAATTGAGATGTGTCAGGCCTAGTTCTCGAACTGCAAAGAAATGAACACACTCCTGGCAGCCTCTATCAGAACGGCAAGGGACTGGCATTATCTCTGGGCATCATCTCAGCAATGTTCCTTTCTCATTTCCCTGCCCTTCTCCCAAGCGGAGCACTCAGGGAGGGTCCAAGACAGTAAACTCACTCCTAGCAAAGGCCTTGGGGACAGATCTGCTTCGCCACAAGTCTCTTTCCTTCCTTCCTTCCTTCCTTCCTTCCTTCCTTCCTTCCTTCCCTCCCTCCCTCCTTCCTTCCTTCCCCTCCCTTCCCCTCCCTCCCTTCTTTCCTTCTTTCTTTCTTTCCTTTTTTCTTTTCTTTCTTTTTTCTTTTGTTGTTGTTGTAGCTCTTGAGACGGAGTTTCCTCTTGAGGCCCAAGCTGGAGTGCAGTGGCAGGATCTCCGCTCACTGCAGCCTCCGCCTCCTGAGTTCAAGTGATTTTCCTATCTCAGCCTCCCAAGTAGCTGGGATTACAGGCACCCGCCACCACACTGAGCTATTTTTTTGTATTTTTAGTAGAGACAGGGTTTCACCATGTTGGCCAGGCTGGTCTCGAACTCCTGATCTCAAGTGATCCACCTGCCTCGGCCTCCCAAAGTGCTGGGATTACAGGCATGAGCCACCACGCCCCACCCCAAGTCTCTTTTTCTTGCAAGAAGAGGCCCACTTACTTCACTGAGGGGAGAAGCAACCGAGCTGGCCTGAGCCAGCACCAGCTCAAGGCTTACTCACACAGCACTTTCACCACACCAAGTGTTTGGCTCTGTGGCTTGGCTGAACCCTCAAACTAATTGGGGGTTAACAGAGAAAACTCATGCTAATGTGATTTCAGGATATCATGTCACGATGGGATAGAGGGATCTTCGGGACACTCCCCAGGTTCATGCCCATCTCCAAATGTGACCAGCCAGCCCCTCTACGAGGCTGCCTGCCACCCTAAGAGATGCTGCATGAAGCAGCCTCTTCCCCTCATAGCCCTGGTGATGCGGGACAGGGGAACCCCCACATTGAGACTTAGCCTGCGAGGGCTCTTGGTTTCCCCCAGGAAAGAATTCAAGGACGAGCCACTGGCGGTACAACTTTGACAGAAGTGGCATGGCACAGCAGCAGCTGAGGTCCTGCGCCCTGCAGAGCAGGGCTACCCCCAGGTGGTGTGCCCAGAGTAGCAGCTCAGAGGCAGAGCTGCGCTCACATCTATACCCACCTTTTTTTTTTTTTTGAGATGGAGTCTCGCTCTGTGACCCAGGCTGGACTCTGCCTCCTGGGTTCAAACGATTCTCCTGTCTCAGCCCCCCCACGCCACCACCAGTAGCTGGGACTACAGACCCATGCCACCATACCTAACTCATTTTTGTACTTTTAGTAGAAACGGGGTTTCACCATATTGGTTAAGCTGGTGTCAAACTCCTCACCTCAAATGATCCGCCCGCCTTGGGATTACAGGCATGAGCCACCACGCCCAGCTCCACTTTTTATTACATGCAAATTGAGGGGTGTTTTATGCATAACCTTCCCAGATGAGGGTGGTAGCTTCAGGGTTGTTGGTCGCTGTCATGGAAAGGGGTGGTAACTCCAGAGGTTGTTGCTATGACAATGGTAAATGGGCATGGCACACTGATGGGCGTGTCTTATGGGAAGATGCTCCTGCCCTGGACCTGTTTTATTTAGCTAGTCCTCAATTTGGTCCGGTGTCCAAGCTCTGCCTCTGGAGTCATTCCACCACCTCTACCCCAGCCAGTGCCCTCCCTTTCCACCAGAACCACACAGTCTGCCCCCATTTCCTCATGCTGAGCTCTGTCCTGCCCCCCTGTTGAGTCATCTCTTTGCCTGTGGTCACACCCCATCATGTCCCACAGGACACTGTAGTACACACAATTCCAACCGGCCCAATCCAACTGAATCCATCACTATTCAACCCCGACTTGCTCCTCCAGCTTGGAGACCAGCACCTCTAAATTCCCTGTTTCCTTACCAGGAGCAAACCACTCAGACTCCACTTTCTCCTTTCCTCCCTCCCTCCCTCCTTACAGGCAATTAGGCACGTGCCTGGCAAGTCTGTGTCCTGATGCCCCTCCCACGAGGCCCTGGACAGTCGCGAACCTCTAGCTCCCCCCAGCCTACAATCTCTTCTGTCTGCCACCAGAGAGCACCCTCTCAAGCACAGACGCAACCATGCACCTCCTGGGAGCCTACCCTGACCCTCTAACCAGAAAGGGTCCTCTTGTCCCACAGGGTCCTGTGTATGCCTCTCTCTTAGCCTTCGTCCTGTGGGAAGACTCTGAGCTCCTGAAGACGGCGGGCTCAGGGCAGGCCTGATAAAGTGCTGTTGCTCTGATCCCAAGCCCTGCGTCCCAGAAGGAGTTCTCCCATCCACAGTCACTCAGCTCAATCATAGTAGCTGCTCCGGGCTTTGGTCTGCGCCAGGGCCTGAGCCCCAGCAGGATCGGGGCCATCCCAAGGTTAGGGGTGTCCAGCTTCAGGCCCAGCTCCCCAGCACCACACCTGCCCTCATTGTTCAAATTACCTAGCCACATCTGACCAATCCCTCAGAGAGGCCAGTGCCATGGGCTTGCCTGCCAGCTGTGTTCAGGAAGCTCTGTTAGAATTAAGGCTTGCCCAGCCTGGGCAACGTGGCAAGACCCCAGCTCTACAAAAAAATTAGAAAAAAAAACATGGCAAGACCGCAGCTCTACAAAAAAAATTAGAAAAAAAAACGTGGCAAGACCCCAGCTCTACAAAAAAATTAGAAAAAAAAAAATCAGCTGGGTGTGATGCCTCATGCCTGAAATCCTAGCACTCTGGAAGGCCGAGGTAGGAGGATTGCTTGAGGCTAGGGGGTTGAGGACAGCCTGGGCAACATAGTGAGACCCTACTGCTACAAAAAAATTTTTTTTTAATTTAGCCTGGGCAACATAGCAAGACTCCAGCTCTACAAAATATTTAAAAATTAGCTGGGCATGGTGGTACAAAGCTGGGCATGTACATGCCTGTGGTCCCAGCTACTCGGAAGGCTGAGGTGGGGGGATCACTTGAGCCCAGGACGTTGAGACTGCAGCGAGCCATGATCACCCCACTGCACTCCAGCTGGGGTGACACAGCAAGACCTCGTCTCTTAAAAAAAATTAATTAATTAATTAATTAATTAAGTTTGGGCGCAGTGGCTCACACCCGTAATCCCAACACTTTGGGAGGCCAAAGCAGGTGGATTTCTTGAGGTCAGGTGTTTGAGACCAGCCTGGACAATATGGCAAAACTCCATCTTTACTAAAAATACAAAAATTAGTCGGGAACGGTGGAGCAGGCCTCTAATCCCAGTTACTTACAAGGCTGAGGCACAAGAATCGTTTAAGCCCAAAACACAGAGGCTCCAGCGAGCCATGATCACACCACTATCCTCCAGCCTGATGACAGAGTAAATGTCCAGCTCAAAAAGAAAAAAAAATTAATGAGCTAGCTAATTTTTTAAAAAGAATGAGAGTTTGCATCCTAAAGGCAATGACCAAACATGGGGCAACCTGAATGATCCTTAGGCCGCTGCCCGGGAATGCACCTCGCACGGGCACCGGTTGGTTCCCAGGGAGACGAAGGAGGAGGGGCCGGCTCCCAGGTCCCTGTCAGGGAGAAAGGGGGTAACCCTAGCACCAAAAGGAGTCAGCCTGCTGCATGCCCACCCAGCTCCAGACATAGAGAGACCCTCACCTGCATGCAAAGCACCCAAGACCCGTTTTATGGGATGGTTGGCAAAGCACTTTAGCAGTTTCACATAGAGTTATGGAATGCACCGTGTCCCTCCCCAAACTGACACGTTGAAGTTCTAACTTCCAGGACTGCCTTTTGAAATAAGATCTTTAAAGAGGTAATTAAGTTAAAATGAGGTCATTAGGGTGGCCCCGATACAATCTGACTGTTGTCTTTTTTGTTGTTGAGCCAGAGTCTTGCTCAGTTGTCCAGGCTGGAGTACAGTAGTGCAATCTCAGCTCACTGCACTTTCCACCTCCTGAGCAAAAATCTCTACAAAATATTTGAGATGAGTTCTTGCTGTGTTACCCAGGCTGGTCTCAAACTCATGGCCTCAAATACCTGGGGAAGGGAGGGGTATTCATTTAGGACGAATACCCTGCCCTTCCCCCGGTATTCATCCTAAAAGCCATCCCTAATAAACGCCCTCCATGTTAGACTCTGTCTCAGAATCTGCTTCCACTTATACAGGGTAGGTGAGCCCCAATGTTGAGGCTTAACCAGGGAGCATGGCGCTAGGGGGCATGTCTTATGGAGAGGTACTTTCACCTCTTCCCTGTTTTAGCTAGTCCTCAATTTGATCCGGTGTCTGCACCTCTCCTCCAGAGTCAGGAGGCTGAGATGGGAGGATCATTTGAGCCCAGGAGTTCACAGCTGCAGTGAGCCATGATCGCACCACTGCACTCCATCTTGGATGACAAAGTGAGACATTGTCTCAAAGAAAACTATATAGAAGCATAGCTAAATCATAAGTTGTTTGTTATATTTATTTTCCTTTCTCTCTGACCTTTCATCCTTCATGCGTGATTCCATGTACAATCATTTCAATAGACAGTAGTCACTAATAACTGACTACCTTCCTCTCCTAGACCCAGGCAGGCTGTCCAACAAGATTAATAAACTTGTGTTTTTTTTTTTAAGAACAACGATCCTTAGTCACGCAACTTCTTCCATGACAACCAAAAGTTGCTAAAATGTAGGTATGGTAAAATGAGAATCCATCATTGTTCCCTAGTTTGCTTTTCTGTAATAACTTAGCACTCAGGAGTCATGTTATTGTGAAACGTAAGACTGGTCTTTGCAATATTTTTCAAAGTTTGCATTCAGATGAACCAACGGACACCAACTAGACTAGTGACCCATGATCTCTCACCCAGAAATGGGGTCCGTGCACAAAGATAGTTTTAACACCCTTATGAGTTCATCCCCAACCAATCAGCAGCACCCATTCCCTAGGCCCCTGCCCACCAAACCATCCTTAAAAACCCTAGCCTCTGAAATTTCTTGGAGGTGGATTTGAGAACTATCTCCTGTCCTCCTTGCTCAGTTGCCTTACAATAATTAAACCCTTTCTCTGTTGCAACACCTGCTGTCCCAGTATTTTAGCTACATCTGTGCAGCAGGCAAGAACCCTGATCAGGTGGTAACACACCTTGATCTTCTACTTCCAGCCTCCGGAACTATGAGAAGATAATTTTCTTTTGTTTAAGCCACCCAGTCTTGCCAAAAAACCCAGGGTGGCATGGCAGCCCTGGCAAACAAATACGTGTACATTCCTCTGTTCAATCTTCTCAACAATGTGGCACGCAGGAATTTTACAGATAAGAAACTCCAGGGAAGACTGCAAGTCACAGAATGAGTATGTAGTAAATTTATGCCATGAAACTCAGTCTTCTCATTCCCAATCCCATGCTCCATCCACTTTGCTGATAAGAATGATTAATAGTCAAAGAGCAAATAAAATATCCCCCGGTAGGTCCTTCAAGGGCCAGGAACATAGCAGGGAGGAGGAACTATCCCTATTCCTGTTTGAAACCAATGAGACAAGAGTTGAGTGTTGTTCAGACCCCAGCCAAGTGCATGGAGTGGTTTCTCTTCCCCTCCTGATTCTGCTGCCTAAGCAAGGTGTCCTGATCATCTTCACCCAACTCTGGGTAGTAAGTACTGTTAGTATTCTACCTTCACAGATAAGGAAACTGAGGCACAGGGAGGTGTAAATAACATGTCCAAGGTCATGCAGCAAGTCAAGAGGCAACCCTTAAACACTTTGCTGAACAGCCAGATGATCTGGGTTTTGGCATATGGCTGTCTCTCTTCTTGGGACCATGCCTCTAGGAGAGGAAGACCTTGACTGGGAAGGCAGCAAACTGCTGCTGGAAACTGCGGAAGACCAGGAGCTGGCAGAGACAGGGCCCTGAGTCTTAGGAGAGAGTTGGGATCCAAGCTAGATCTGCACAGCTGCAGCAAGGAGCCAAGTCTAACAAGATGAAATATGACCAGGCGAATGTGAAGTCCTACACTGCAGCCCCAGAGCCCAGAGGACAGCCCCAGATGGGATGCAGAGGTTCTTGCCAACAATAAGTTCAGCATGAGTCAATGGTGTGAGATGTGGCCTCTACAAATCATAGGCCATCCCAGGCTGTCTTTCTAGCAAAATAGCCTCAGGAACACGCCTTGTTCCCCTCCATGCCCACCAGCCCTTGCGGTAGATGTTGAGCTGTGCCACCCAGATCCCCTGAAATGAAAGGCTTTTAGCCCCAGCTGCACGAAGTCCTATCAATGACATCCATCATTCAGCTGCTCAAAGTCACCTCATCCAAAGTCCCAGCTCTTCCCAGGGCACCCTCTATCTTGTGACTGGTAGAGGCACACTTCAAAGGTGCCTGGGGACAACCCTGAACAACTCTCCCAGCTGCAGAGCCTCGTGGGGTCTGGGGCAGCGGTCCCGGCCGATATGAAGGCACATCGCCTTCTGCTCATTCCTGCCTCAGTCCCCTCCCTTCCCCAGGTATTCATCCCTAAAGCCATCCCTAATAAACACCCTCCATGTTAGACTGTGTCTCAGAATCTGCTTCCACTTACACAGGGTAGGTGAGCCCCAATGTTGGGCTTAACCAGGGAGGGTTCTTTGCTTAGCCCAGCAAAGAATTCAAGGGCAAGACCATGCTCTGCAGAGGTCTGTGCCTTGCAGAGCATGGCTACCCCATAAGTTGTGTGCCCAGAGTAGCAGCTCAGAAGCAGTGCTGCACTCACATTTAGACCCATGTTAATGATATGCAAATTGAGGGCTGGGTTATTCAGAATGTCTAGATAAGCCCGTTAATTTGCATATGATTAAGTGGTAACTTCCAGGTGGTAACTTTGAAGGGGTGCTAACTTCCGAGTCATCGGGTCATTGCCATGGAAAGCAGCTGTAACTCGTAGGTGTTGCCATAGCAATAGTAAACTGTCATGGCGCTGGGGCATGTTTTATGGAGAGGTACTTTCACCTCTTCCCTGTTTTAGCTAGTCCTCAATTTGGTCCGGTGTCTGCACCCCCCCCCCCGGAGTCAAATCCCACCTCCTGCCTCACTGAGGACTCTCCCTGTGTCTGCCATTGAGGTTCAATAGAAAAGCAGAGAAACTGCCACCCAGCGCCCTGGGAGGAGTATCTGTGGCCGCTGTCCCATGATCAGGAGGTGACTGAGCCGGAAGGGAGGGGAGGCTAATGTCAGAGCCATGTGCTTCTGTGGGAAGAAAAGTCATCGCCCAGGATTTGGCCAGGTCAAAGGGAGGCCCCACGGTGCCTCAGGCTCCGATCTGCCCTCTCTAGCAGGGCAGGTAAGGGCTGTTAAGGATGGGTCCCCCAGGTATATCAAGCAGAACCAAGCTGAGGGCCATAGTGAAGGCTGCCAGCTCTCTGCCCTGAGATCCTGCAGGAGAGTTGCACCAGACTTGCTCTCGTGGCCCCAGAGGGCACGGAGTCAGGTCAGAGCATGAGGCTGCTAGGAGACAGGCATTGCTCAGGCTAAGGAAGTACCTGCTGCCAGGAAGAGCTGCCCATGGGTGCAATGAGCTGCCCACAGTGGGTGGAGTAGATGCCCCATCCTGGAAGGGGTGAGCAGGATGCCCACTTGATGGGGGTGGAAGATGAAGGGACGTGTTGACCCTGGAGAAGCTTGGAGACTCATCCTACTGGAAAAGAAGTGAAAACATGGAAAGTAGGGTGAGGTAGGTTTTTTGTTGTGGTTTTTTTTATAGACATAGCATCTTGCTCTGCTGCGTGGGCTGCAGTTTTGGCTCACTGCAGCCTCAGCCACCTGGGCTCAAGCAATCCTCCTGCCTTAGCCTCTCAAGTAGCTGGGACTACAGGTGCGTGCCACCATGACCAGCTAATTTTTTTTTTTTTTGAGACAGAGTCTCGCTCTGTCGCCCAGGCTGGAGTGCAGTGGCACGATCTCAGCTCACCGCAACCTCTTCTCCTGGTTCAAGCGATTCTCCTGCCTCAGCCACCTGAGTAGCTGGGATTACAGGCGCGTGCCACCACACTCAGCTAATTTTTGTATTTTTAGTAGAGACAGGGTTTCACCATGTTGGTCAGGCTAGTCTCAAACTCCTGACCCCATGATCCACCCTCCTCAACCTCCCAAAGTGCTGGGATTACAGGCATGAGCCACCGTACCTGGTGATCAGCTAATTTTTTGAGAAACTTTTTGCAGAGGTGGGATCCTGCTATGTTGCCCAGGCTGGTCTCAGAACTCCTGGGCTCAAGAGATTCTTCCATCTCCCAAGTGGCTAGGACTACAGGCCTGTACCACTGCACCCCGCCAACACAGGAAAAGTTTTTAAAGGGAACTGGGTCACAGTTGGGCTCCAGGAGTACCTCCTGGGGCAGGATAGAGAGGCAGAAGCTGGAGGCTGAGCCTAGTCAGGGTAAACGGATGGACACAGTCTATGAAGGTACTCATGGTCACGGCCCCCCAATGGCCCCCTGAGGGCACTTCTTCATCATCTGTCTGCCGTCAGGCAAATTGGCACAAATTGGGTCATCTCTCCCAGCAAAATGAGTGTCTCCGAGGCTGCTGTTCCTGTCCGTCACTCATCCGCCTCAGCACCGCAGGGAGTGCCGGTTTTGTTCACATAGGGATAGCCAAGTGTATGTAACACCATGGCCTGATCAGCTTTTAGGGCACAAAAAACAGTAGGCGTGTTTGGATAGCAGACAGACCCGCCTGTGTTTCCTCGTAATAGTTTTTACTGGAACTGTCCGTTTCAAAGCACTACAGGGGAGGAATTGAAAAGTTAAGGTCCTTGATTTTTAGAGGGAAAAGATGATCTGAAATTTCCGCGGCAACTGACCAAATCTTTCTGCAAAAACACAGGGATGATGACATGGTCTCCGGGGCACAGCACGGAGGTCTGAAGGGCGAAGGAGTTGTGTGGACTCCCATCCGGGGAGGAGGGAGAGGGGCCTCAGGAGTGCATGACCCATACCCCGGAGCACAGCTGTGCCACCAGCCTCTCGGCTTCCTCCCTCCTTGTTATCTGCATTTATTCTCCAACAGCTTCCACGGTGGGGAATTTCGGGACCCACCCCACCTGAGAGCCCCCACCAGGCAGCATCGGCTCCTTGCCTGCGCACTGGTGGGAAGGGTTGGCGGGGGCCACTGATGGATTGAGTTTCCCATGTGGAGGGGGCAGCTGAGGGTTATGTGATTTGGCCAAGCAGACTGTCTGGTTTTGAGCACTCGAGCAGTGATCCCTAGCTACCGCCGTTAATAGGAGGGCCAGAGGGGACAGGCTGGGAGGAGATGGTGCCACATGCTTTCCATAGGGTCGGCACTTAGGGAGGATCATGTGAGGGAGGACCACACAATGGAGGATCAGCATTTAAGGAGAATCAGCGTTCAGGGAGGATCATGTGAGGGAGGACTACCTGATGGAGGATCAGCATTCAGGGAGGAGCACACGAGGGAGGACTACCTGATGGAGGATCAGCATTCAGGGAGGAGCACACGAGGGAGGATCAGCATTTAGGGAGGATCAGGATTGAGGGAGGATTAGGACTTAGGGAGAATCACATGGGGGAGGATCACATTTAGGGACAATCAGGATTGAAGGAGCACCAGCATTCAGGGAGGATCAGCACTGAAGGAGGATCACTTTAGGGAGCACCAACATTCAGGAAGGATCACATTTAAGGAGGATCATTTTAGGGAGCACTAACATTCAGGGAGGATCAGGATTTAGGGAGGATCACTTTAGGGAGCACCAGCATTCAGGGAGTATCACATTTAGGGAGGATCATTTTAGGGAGCACCAGCGTTCAGGGAGGATCAGCATTTAGAGAGCACCATCATGCCCAGCTAATTTTTAAATTTTTAAGCAGATGGGGGTCTCTCTATGTTGCCTAGACCAGTCTCGAACTCTTGGCCTCAAACGATCCTCCTGCCTTGGCCTCCCAAAACACTGGCATTACAGGAGTGAGCCACTGCACCTGGCCTGTTATCTGCACTTTTGTCACCAACAGACTGCCTCGTGGACAGCCTCCTAGACTGTGTGTGGGTCAGTGACAGCCAGCTTGCTTCAGCTTGACCATCCCCTTCATTTGGGTTTTTAGCCCCTTGGCATGCAAACACCTCACTTCCATAAACTTCAGCATGGTCCATGCCCTGTAACTCCCACTGCTGGCTGCCAATGAACATGCCTGATCTGGATGGTGTGGGCTGATGTGGCATTGCTTGCTGTTCCCACAAATGTTCACAGAGCCTCTGCCACATACAAGGCCCCAAACTAGCTGTGTGGCCCCTGCGATGCCCCCACACACCCCAGGGTGATGTACGGTGCCCAGGCCTCGGGTTGATGAGCAGAGGCAGGCTCCAGTCCAGTTCTGTTGTGCATGGCTGAAAAGGTTTTATGGTACACGAACCTTAGTTTCAATAGCTGGTTTCCTGGTTTTTCAACTCAGTTTGCTCAAAATTTTGTATATTACATCTGTTTAAATGAAGGCTACCATGCATCAAACAGGCAGCTGCGGCCAGGCACAGTAGCTCACACCTGTAATCCCAGCACTTTGAGAGGCTGAGGCAGGCAGATCACGAGGTCAGGAGATCGAGACCTTCCTGGCCAACATGGTGAAACCCCATCTCTACTAAAAATACAAAAGTTATCTGGGTGTGGTGGCACATGTCTATAATCCCAGCTACTTGAGAGGCTGAGGCAGGAGAATCACTTATAGCCAGGAGGCGGAGGGTGCACTGAGCCAAGATCTCGCCACTACACTGCAGCCTGGCGACAGAGCAAGACTCCATCTAAAAAAAAAAAAAAAAAAAACAGGCAGCTACAAAGCCCAACTGTATTCTACCTTAAGACGTCTTCATTTACGGCTGGGCGTGGTGGCTCACTCCTGTAATCCCAGCACTTTGGGTGGCTGAGACAGGCAGATCATGAGGTCAGGAGTTCAGGACCAACCTGGCCAGCATGGTGAAACCCCGTCTCTACTAAACATACAAAAATTAGCTAGGTGTGGTGGCATGAGCCTGTAGTCCCAGCTACTCAGGAGACTGAGGTGGGAGAATCGCCTGAACCTGGGAGTCAGAGGTTGCAGTGAGCTGAGATCGTGCCACTGCACTCCAGCCTGGGCGACAGAGCAGGACTCCATCTCAAAAAA
>NW_016107397.1:2908133-2912437 GCF_001604975.1 Cebus imitator
AAAAAAAAAAAGAAAACGCACAATAAATGCAACGTGCTTGTATCATCCTGAAACCAACCCCGCAGCCCAGTCTGTGGAAAAATTGTCCTCCACAAAACCAGTCCCTGGTGCCAAAAAGATTAGGGACCCCTGGCCTAGAACACTTGCAATATGGGCATGTGACCTTTATATTAATACATTCAGAGAAGACAACTTTCCTAATGCTGCTTCAAATTGGGCTCATTATTTCTGCTTGAATTGGGTTTTGTTTTTTTTTTTAAGACAGAGTCTCACTCTGTTGCCCAGGCTGGAGTGCAGTGGCATGATCTCGGCTCACTGTAACCTCCGCCTCCTGGGTTCAAGCGATTCTCCTATCTCAGCCTCCCGAGTAGCTGGGATTACAGGTGCAAGCCACCATACTGGCACATTTTATATTTTTAGTAGAGAAAGAGTTTCACCATGTTGGCCAGACTGGAATCAAACTCCTGACCTCAGGTCATCCACCTGCCTTGGCCTCCCAAAGTGCTGGGATCACAGGCGTGAGCCACTGTGCCCAGCCTCGATCAGGCTTTAATCTGAAATTTAGTCAGGATAATCCTGGGGTCATTTTTTCTGAATAAACGCCATTGTCTTAAAAGCTGTTTTAAAATGTGGGGCAACAGATCAGAAGAGGACTGTCATTGAAAAGATGGTTCAGGACGGGTGCGGTGGCTCATGGTGCGATTCCAACACTTTAAGAGGTCGAGGCAGGAGGATCACTTGAGGCCAGAAGTTCAAGACCAGCCTGGGCAATATAGCAAGACCTGTCTCTACAAAAGGTGTGTGTGTGTGTGTGTGTGTGTGTGTGCGTGTGTGTGTGACAGAGTCTCACTCAGTCACCCAGGCTGGAGTGCAGTGGTGTGATCTCAGCTCACTGCAACCTCTGCCTCCCAGGTTCAAGCAATTCTCCTGCCTCAGCCTTCTGAATATCTGGGATTATAAGTGTGTGCCACCATGCCCAGCTAACTTTTTGTCTTTTTAGTAGAGATGGGGTTTCATCATGTTGGCCAGGCTGGTCTTGAACTCCCCAAGTGATCCACCCACCTCAGCCTCCCAAAGTGCTGGGATTACAGGTGTGAGCCACTGCACCCAGCCCAAAAAGTTTTAGAAATTAGCCAGATATGGTAGCATGCACCAGATACTCAGGAGGCTCAGGCAGGAGGATCACTTAAGCCCAGAAATTTGAGGCTGCAGTGAGCTATGTGCAACCAGGACAAGGCAGTGAAAGTTCATTTCTGCAAAAAAAAAAAAACAGAATATACCCATCTCTTTGAAAAATAAAAATAAAATAATCTGCCAACTGAGATCAGCAAAAATATATGAATATGGCCGGGGCGGTGGCTCACGCCTGTAGTCTCAGAACTGGGAGGCTGAGGCGGGTTAGATCGTCTGAGGTCAGGAGTTCAAGACCAGCCTGGTCAACATGGTGAAATGCCCTTCTCTACTAAAAATACAAAAATTAGCTGGGTATGGTGGCAGGCACCTGTAGTCCCTGCTACTTGGGAAGTTGAGGCAGGAAAATCGCTTGAACCCGGGAGGCGGAGGTTGCAGTGAGCTGAGATCAAGCCACTGTGCTCCAGCCTGGGAGACAGAATGAGACCCCACCTCAAAAAAGAATTAAAAAAAAAACATGAATACGTAAACAGTTTGTACCTTGTGAAGGATCAGTGGTAGTTACCGACATGGTTATTCTTACAGTTAGGTATAACCAACAGCCACCCCGCAGAGCATGGGACAGAAAGCTGAAACTCACTAGAAAGGTCCTCTAGGAATCTGGCCTCTGGGAACGGGAATGCCAATCTCAGCATTTCAGGGGGAGGAATGCTTCCCCATGAAGGAGGGACACATAAAAGCCCCCCACTCCTAATCTCCCACTGCAGCAACTGTGCCGAAAGCATCTCCCACTCTGCGAAGGAAAGACAGAATTTTGTTTATATCTATTGTCTCCTGAAACTATCTCGCTATGGACTTGAATGGAGAATTATTAAGACTTTATGGGCTGGGCGCAGTGGCTCATGTAATTCCAGCACTTTGGGAGGCTGAGGAGGGAGGATTGCTTGAAGCCAGGAATTTGAGACTGGCCTGGGCAATAGAGCGAGACCCCCCTGTCTCTACTAAAAATTTCAAAATTAGCTGGGCATGGTGGCATGTGACTGTAATCCCAGCTACTCAAGAAGCTGAGGCGGGAGGATCGCTAGAGCCCAGGAGGTGAAGGCTGCAGTGAGCTGAGATTGTACCACTGCACTCTAGCCTGGGCAAAAGAGCAAGACCCAGTCAAAGAAAAAAAGAAAGGTGAAAGAAGGAGAAGGAGGGAGGGAGGGAGGGAGGAAGGAAAGAAGGAGGGAGGAAGGGAGAGCAAAAGGAAGGAAGGAAGGAGGGAGGGAGGAAGAAAGGGAAGGAAGGAAGAAGGAAGGAAGGAGAAGGGAAGGGAAGGAAAGGGAGGGAGGGGAAGGGAAGGGAAAGGAAGGAGAGAAAGAAAGAAAGAAAAAAAAGGAAAGGAAGGAGGGAAAGGGAGAGTGAGGGAAGGAAGAAGGAGGAAAGAAAGGAAAGAAGGAAGGAGGGAGGGAAGGAAGGAAGAAAGAAAGGAAAGAGAGGAAGAAAGAAAGGAAAGAAAGAAAGAAGGAGAGGAAAGAAAGAGAAAGAAAGAAGGAGAGGAAAGAAAGAGAAAGAAAGAAAGAGAGAGAAGGAAGGAAGGAAGGAAGGAAAGAAGGAAAGAAGGAAGAAAGAAAGAAGAAAGAAGAAAGAAAGAAAAAGAAAATAGATTTTGCACAGTCAGGGGCCTTGGAAAGATCATCCTGCCCCAACCCCCTTTTTACAGGTGAGAAAGCGGAGCCTCAGAGAAGGGGGAGGGCTCAAGCTGGCACAGCGAGCTGGTGACAGAAGCAGGACCAACGCCAGGACTCCTGCTTTAATTTCCTCCCATCCTCCTGCCATCAGCGGGGAGGCTGGTTCCCAGTGTTCACTTGGGGGGAAAGTCCCTGATAAGAATCTAAGGAATGTGACCGCTGAAAAGGCCTGACTGTGGAATTTGGCGTCCAGCACGATCACATCACAGCCCGGCGCGTCTCCGCCAGCAGAACACCTTTTCCAAAGGACAGGGGCTCTGGGACTAACCGCCTGCCACACACTGCCGGCTCGGCGTCTCTGAGGAATTCCCCAGTTCCCCTGCAAAGGCCAGGCTGGGGAGAATCCAGTGAGAAAGAAAGAAATCCGGCTGGCGATGAAGTTTGCCTTTTGTGTTGGATCATTTCTTTCCAAATCTGTCATTTCTTTCTACCTCTCAGAGGTAGGAATTTTTGGCAGCTCACATAACCCCCAGCAGGCAGCGTTCAGGGAAACGTGGCTTCAACACCACCAGAGCCTGTAGCTTTCCTCTGGAGACAAGAGGTGGGGTCCTGGGTTGGGGCCCAGTTGGGAAATTGCTGCAGGGTCCATCCCTCTCCAGGGTCTTCCTCCTCCTCCTTCTCCTCTTCCTCCTCTTCCTCATCCTCCTCCTCCTCTTCCTCCTCCTCTTCTTCCTCCTCCTCCTTCTCCTCTTCCTTCTCTCCTCCTTCTCATCCTTCTGCTCCGCCTCCTCCTGGCAGGATTAGAGCTGGGAGGGGCTTTAGAGACCACGCCGCTGGCATGGCTTTCATCATCACCCTCACCACCACTGGCAGGAAGCTCAGGGCAGTGCTGCCTGTCACCCGGAAGCCCAGCGACTGGGAGGCCAGGCAGGCAGAGGCTACAGCCTCGTCACGTTCTGCAGTCCTCCGAGGCAGCTCTCCATTGTCTGGGGGCTTGAAGGATCAGGGACAGCCTTAGCCCGATGCCCTCTCCAGGCAGGTGGTTCTGCAAACACCTGGTTCGACAGTGCCATCCCTGGGTCTGCAAAATCATCCCCACGCCAGGGACTCGGTGACAACTTCCTGCCACATTCAGCCTCACGTGGGACACAGCTGTGCTGACATGCTACTGTCCACCTGCCCCATGTAACTGCAGCCTGCAGACAGAGGACAGACCCCGAACTCCCATCTCCCCATCCCTCGTTCTGATTAACTGCAGGGCACACATCAGTGGGATTTACTGAATGAACAAGTGAATGAAGAAAGGTGCAGTGACTCATGCCTGTAATCCCAGGACCTCGGGAGGCTGAGGCGAGTGCATCACCTGAGGTCAGGAGTTCAAGACCATCCTGGCCAACATGGCGAAATCCCGTCTCTACTAAAAATACAAAAATTAGCTGGGCATCGTGGCACACACCTGTAGTCCCAGCTACTCAGGAGGCTGAGGCAGGAGAATCACTT
>NW_016107397.1:2912987-2914406 GCF_001604975.1 Cebus imitator
GAAAGAAAGAAAGAAAGAAAGAAAGAAAGAAAGAAAGAAAGAAAGAAAGAAAGAAAAAGGCAGTGTGGACTGCCGTGACCTGCGACGCGCTCCCTGTGCTCCTGACCCCCTGAGCCCTAGGCTGAGCCGTGCGTCTCCCCACATCTGGGCCTTTAGCCCACGGAAGTCTAGTATGCCCACTCCCCTCCCACCCCTGCCTCCCGGACGGCCATCTATTCATCTTCCACATCCCGCTCAAGTGGCCCCTTCACTCTCAAATCCTTGCTGTCCCCTCTGCACAGATTTGGTCCCCTCCCTTTCGTTCCCCCAACCCTGCCCAAGGCACTCACAGCCACCGTAACACGCGGGGCATGACTGCCTCCCTCTCCCTGAGAGCAGAAATTTACTCAACGTGATCTCTGCAGCAGCGTCTGGCATTAAGTGGGTGGTAAGTAAATAGGAAGGCTGGGGGCAGCGGGGACAGTGGAAGAATTAATTATACATAAACTGAGTATTGGAAGAAACAACTTTATGATTTTTATGTTCAATTTCTAATAGGTTTTACGATCAGATTATTTCCCATGGGAATGCATGTTCAAAATTAGAGTGAAGGCCGGGCACGGTAGCTCTTGCCTGTAATCCCAGCACTCTGGGAAGCTAAGGAGGGAGGATGAGCTGAGGTCAGGAGTTCGAGACCAGCCTGGGCAACATAGTGAAACCCCCATCTCTAGTAACAATACAAAAATTAGCCAGGTGTGGTGGTGTGCACCTGTAATCCCAGCTACTTGGGAGGCTGAGGCAGGAGAATCACTTGAACCCGGGAGAGAGAGGTTGCAGTGAGCTGAGATTATGAGAAAGAGAGAAAGAAAGAGAGAAAAAGGGAAGGGAAGCGGAGAGGAGGGGAGCCCATTAGAAAGAGTATTCCTTTTTTTAAATTTTCGGACAGAGTCTCACTCTGCTGCCCAGGCTTGAGTGCAGTGGCACAATTACAGCTCATTGCAGCCTTGACCTCCTGGGCTCAAGCAATCCTTTTGCCTCAGCCTCCGGAGCAGCTGAGACTATGGGCCTGCACCGCCATACCTGACTTAGTTTGAAATTTTTTGTAGAGATGAGGGTCTCACTGTATTGCTCAGGTTGGTCTCGAACTCCTGGGCTCAAGCAATCCTCCTCCGTGTCCTCATCCTCCCTAAGTGCTGGGATTACAGGTATGAGCCACCGCATCGAGCATCTCTCATCTTGACCAACGATTCTGACTCACGCTGAGTATTTTAAAGACCCATCCATCCCCCTAGGCAGCCCACCCAGGAGCTCACTTGCTATGATCCCACCACTGCACATCAGCCTGGGCGATGGAGGGAGACCCTGTCTCAAAAAAAAGAAAAGAAAAAAAGAGAGACAAAAGAAAAGGAAAGAAAGGAGAGGGAAGGAGAGGAGAGGGGA
>NW_016107397.1:2915020-2917223 GCF_001604975.1 Cebus imitator
GGGAGGGGGGGAGAGGGAGGGGAGGAGCAGGAGCCACATTCTCCCCACTTTTCCCCTCTCATCTGGGTGCTGTGCTCAAGTCCAGCAGGCTACCAGGGAGGCTGAGGCACGAGAATCCTTTGAACCTGGAAGGCGGAGGCTGCAGTGAGCTGAGATGGTACCACTGTACATACTCCAGCCTGGGCAGCAGAGCCAGACTCCATGTCAAAAAAACAAACATTTCACGGTGTTTTCATCAGAGGAGAGCAGCTCTGTGGGACTTGGAGTAGTCAGTTCAGGGGCTGGGAAGTGAGGCTGAAGCTGGGCATTAGGTTAGGAAGAGATAAAGGCCTTAAATGCCTCACTGAGTTTTGAACCTTGGCCTGAGGCATGGGGAACCACTAGGAGTGTGTTGTGTTGTGTCGTGTCGTGTCGTGTCGTGTTGTGTCGTGTTGTGTTTTAAAGACAGGGTCTTGCTCTGTTGCCCACGCTGGAGTGCAGTGGTGCGATCTCAGCTCACTGCAGCCTCCACCTCCTGCGTTCAAGCGATTCTCCCCTCACCACCCCCAGTAGCTGGGACTACAGACACCACCACGCCTCGCTAATGGATTTCTGTTTTTTGGGTTTTGTTTGTTTGTTTGTTTGTTTGTTTGTTTGTTTTTTGGTGGAAACAGGATTTCACTATGTTACCTAGGCTGGTCTCAAACTCCTGGGCTCAAGCAATCCTCCCACCACGGCCTCCCAAAATGCTGGGATTACAGGCGTGGGCCATGAGGCGTTTTCAAGCAAGGGCCAGATGTGAACAAAACCAAGTTTCACTCAAGTGCACAAAGTCCCCAAGGCTGAGACGCCGGACCACCCCCGGGCCGCAGGCTCCAGAGATCCCCGAACTGCCCTCAGCTGGTCGAAGGCAAGTCCTGGGCCCGCTTTGTTTTCAGCGGTGATGAAAGGCAGATGTCCCTCAGGTGGAAGGAGCCACCTTCCCCTGCTGTTCCCCGCTCATCTGACTGCTGTGCCCAAGACCAGCAGGCACCGGGGGCTGACCACAAGAAAGTCACAAAATCGCCACGGAGGAATTGCATCTCTCCCTGGGCAAGCAGAGGGAAAGACGCGTTTCAAGTTCTTGATTCATTCCTGCAGAGTCCTGTTTTCCCTGCAGCACCGCTGATTAAAGAGCCCTTTCCCCAGGAACCTCTGCAGATGGGCAATTCCCACCGCATCCCAAGAGCGGGACTGCCAGGGCGGAGGGCCTGCCTAAGGCACTTCTACTCATTTGTGGTTCACCGTGGGATCAAAACAGAAAATTAAACCCATCTCAAGCTGCAGACGGCTCTGAAGTGGGCCACCCAAGGGTCACACATGAAAAGGCTGGAAACTAATGACTTGCAGTTTTCCTACGAGAAAGGTTTCTTTTAATCAGTCCTGTGGCGGGTTTGCGAGGCTTTTGGTTAGAATTCCAAAGGATAAGATTTTCTCCTTTCCAGAAGAGATTCTCACAACAGGACATTCGGAGCCATATGACGGAGATCTAGAAACTGCTTTATGGGGCTGGGTGTGGTGGCTCATGCCTCTCATCCCAGCACTTTGGGAGACCAAGGCAGGAAGATCACCTGAGCAGTTCAAGACCAGCCTGGCCAACATGGAGGAACCCCGTCTCTAATAAGAAAGACAAAAATTAGCTAGGCATGGTGGCAGGCCCTTGTAATCCCAGCTACTCAAGGAGCTGGGGCATGGGAATCGCTTGAACCTGGAAGGTGGAGGTTGCAGTGAGCTGAGATCATGGCACTGCACTTCAGCCTGGGTGACAGAATGAGAAAAAGGAAGGAAGGAAGGAAGGAAGGAAGGAAGGAAGGAAGGAAGGAAGGAGGGAGGGAGGGAGGGAGGGAAGGAAGGAAGGAAGGAAGGAGGGAAGGAAGGAGGGAAGGAGGGAAGGTAGGAGGGAAGGAAAGAGAGAGAAACCACTTTATGGAAACAGAAATCTACAGCAACAGCCAAGAAGATCTGAAAGTCTCCCGCTTTCTCATCCTCAGACACACAGAGTCAGGACAAGGGAACTGAGACCACTCTACAGATGAGAAAAGAGAGTGTGGTTGGCCGGGCACAGGGGCTCATTCCTGTAATCCCAGCACTTTGGGAGGTGGAGATGGGAGGATCACTTCAGTCTAGGAGTTCAAGACCAGTCTGAGCAACATAGAGAGACCCTCATTTCTACCAAAAAAAAAAA
>NW_016107397.1:2917398-2924910 GCF_001604975.1 Cebus imitator
TCGAAGGCTGAGACAGGAGAATTGCTTAAGACCAAGAATTCAAGGCTGCAGTGAGCTATGATCATAGCAGTGCACTTCAGCCTGGGCAACTGAGCAAGACCCTGTCTCTAAAAAAAACCGCTTGTGCTGTAACAAATTACCAGCAACCGAGTGACTTAAAACCACGCACATTTAGAATCTTATCATTCTGGAAGTGAGACGTCCAAGGTGGGTGAGTTTTCACCAGAGTCTCCGTGGGATAATCCGTTCCTTGCCTTTTCTGGCTTCTAGAGGTCCCCCTCGTCCCCTGGCTGGAGGCTTCCTTCGGACATCATGCCAACCTCTGGTTTCCATGGAAACGTCTCCCACTACTCTCTCTGACCCTCCTGCTCCCCTCTTACAAGATCCACTGGTCCTAGCTCTAAGCCTAGTACATAATAGGTGCTCAATAAGCGTTGATTCCCAGCCAGGCGCAGTGGCTCATGCCTATAATCCCAGTGCTTTGGGAGGCCTAGGCAGGAGGGCTACTTGAGGCCAGGAGTTTGAGACCAGCCTGAGCAATGTAGCAAGATCCCATCTTTACAAAAAATATATTTTTAAGTCTAAAAACTAAATAAAAATATTTTTTAAAAAATTAGCCAGGTGTTATACGTAAATTTTCCATGCCGCAAAAGCAGCAGCACTCAGATATAAATGTTCTCAGCAAGGTGACTGACTTCTATAGAAGGGTGCGTCTTACAGATGGAGCAGTGGCGAGCGCACGCCTGGACAAGGAGAGGGAAGGGGTTCTCGTTCCTGACGCAGGTAGCCTTTGCTGCTGCATTGTTCTTCTATTGGCTAGGGTTAGACAGCACAGTTTAAGCTAATTCTGATGAGCTATTTTAAAGAGAGCAGGGGTACATGCTGGGGTGGCAGAATGGGGGTTACAGGTCAGAACAGGTGACCAGGGGTGACTCGGGTCAAAGCAGATGACCAGGGGAACAGATGTGAACTACTGATTAGAACTGACGGGAGACTTGTTTACTGAAACCAGAGGCAAGGGGGCACAGAGAACCAGGAAGTTAAACTTTAAAACGGAGGATTAAAGAATAAGAGAGCTGAAATACTGACACACTGATTCTCTGAAGAGAAGCTCGGAGTTGACTGTATCTAACACCAGGGTTGGTGGCACACGCCTGTAGTCACAGCTGTTCAGGAAGCTAAGGTGGGAGGCTCACTTGAGCCAGAAGTTCCAGGATGTAGTGACGCAGGATCACAGCACTGCACTCCAGCCTGGGTGAAAGAGCAAGGCCCTGTCTCTAAAAAAGTTAAAAAATTGGCTAGTCACGGTGGCTCACACCTGTAATAGGAGATCTATAAACAGATATCTTTCCTATTAGTTCTGTCCCTCTAGAGAACCCTGACTAATACACCCTGTCTCGACTAAAATTACAAAAAAAATTAGCTGGGCATGGTGACGGGTGCCTGTAATCCCAGCTACTTTGGAGGCTGAGACAGGAGAATCACTTGAACCCGGGAGGCAGAGGTTGCACTGAGCCGAGATTGCACCACTGCACTCCAGCCTGGGCAACACAGCAAGACTCCATCTCAAAAAATAAAACATTTTTTAAATTGAAAATGTAAAAATGCAAAAGTGATTCTTATTTTGTTTATATCTGAAAAGTCCTTTTCACCATGTAAAGTAGCATACTCAAGGGCTGCAGGGATTAGGACTGGTCCGTCTTTGAGGACCACTCTCCTGAGTCCCACCCACCCCTGGCAAGCCCAGGCCACACAGCTGAGAGGTGACCAACCTGTGCCGGGAACCCAGGCTGTCTCTGTCCAGCTTTATGCTCTTTCCTTACCTGCATGGAGGGTGAGGCCATGCAGTGAAGGGACACACGTTTCAGACAACTGGGAATTGCATCACAAATATTTGTCACCCTATCAAAAAGCCTGGTTTTTGGCCGGATGCAAAGGTTCATGCCTATAATCCCAGCAATTTGGAAGGCTGAGGCTGGCGGATCGAGGTCAGGAGTTTGAGACCAGCCTGGCCAACATGGTGAAATCCGGTCCCTACTAAAAAGAAAAAAAAAAAAAAAAAAAATTAGCTAGGCATGGTGGTGCACATCTGTAATCTCAGCTACTCAGGAGGCTGAGCAGGAGATCCACTTGAACCCAGGAGGCGGAGGTTGCAGCGAGTCGAGATCATGCCACTGCACTCCAGCTGGCAGCAGAGCAAGACTCCATCTCAAAAAAAAAAAAAAAAGACTGGTTTTTGGATACGTGTTCCCTAGCTGGTACAGAAGACACCTGCTCATAGCAACAGATGGAGAAAAGAACGGGTGCCTGCAGCTGGGAGGCAGGAGGTGGATGGACACTGCCCAACGTGGCCCTCATGCCCCTTTGCTCCTGCTGTTTCCAGCAACCTGCAGTGACCCTCCCGCCTCTGCACTGGCCACCCTTGAGGCCCAGCCCCATCACACCTCTGCAGTGAAATCTCTAGCAACTTCTCCCTCCTCTGCTAGAATGACCTCTTTCCTTTGCAGTTTGCATCCTCCGATGTCTCAGGCCCACACACCTCCCTGCCTCGATGAACTGACAGCCCTGCTGGACTCAGAATGCACTTCCAGACCAGGTGCACTGGCACATGCCTATAATCCCAGCACTTTAGGAAGCTGAGGCGGGAGGATTGCTTGAGGCCAGGGGTTCAAGACCAGCCTGAGCAACATAGCAAGACCACATCTCTACAGGAAAAAAAAAAAAAAAACAAGCTGAGCATGGTGGCTCATACCTATAACCCCGGCACTTCAGGAGGCCAAGGTGGGCAGATCATTTGAGCTCAGGAGTTTGAGACCAGCCTGACTGACATGGTGAAACCCTGTCTTTATCAAAAATACAAAAATTAGCCAGGTGTAGTGGTACACGCCTATAATCCCAGCTACTTGGGAGGCTGAGGAAGGAGAATTGCTTGAACCCAGGAGGTGGAGGTTGCAGTGAGCCGAGATGGCGCCATTGCACTCCAGCCTGGGTGACAGAGCAAGACTCCGTCTCAAAAATAAATAAATAAATAAATAAACCAATAATCAACACTAATAATAATAGAATAGGGTCCAAATGCAGAGATCCCTGTTTCCTTCCAGAGAAACACGGAGAAGACCTACAAGGAGTAAAGGAGGAACATGAAGACTGCTCTGCTCCTGAAAGTTCCTGGGTCCAGCCATCAGCCAACAGGACTGTCTCTAGGTCCCAGGATACCGGACTGGGAGCAGGTCACAGCCCTCGCCCAGGATGAATTCACAGCTCAGATACAATCAGGCCCTGGGAAAGATCTATAAAAAAAAAAACAGAATCCTGGACAGGACCCAATGCTTCCAGCGAAAAGGGGATGACCCACACCCCTACCTGCTCCCACACAGTCATGTGTGAATCAGCTCCTGAGACCAGAGAAACTCCTGCCTTGCCCCCAGATGCGGACACCCCGGAGAGGCAAACGAGTCATGTTTTTCTTTTTCATCTGCTCAGCTTCGAGGGCTGGGGCCCTCCCCATCCCCCTTTCCTTCCGCTGCTCTGTTCCCCTGAGGCTCCTGTTACCACAGCCAGGCAGCTCCGACCTCAGAACAGAAGGTTCTGGTTAGCAGGTCAGGCCAGAGGCAAAGGGCACAGGTCAGAGGGCAGACCTGGAGAGGGAAAAGAATCTCTAAAGCCACAGCGGGAGGAGGGAGGAGCAAAGAATTCTGGGGTCCCTGGGGGGCCCACAGGCAAGACCCCCTTCCCACACAGCCAGGCCCGATGGCACAGCCCATTCAGCTTCCCAGTCTCGGAGAAGCAGCTCCCAATCCCTGAGACCTCACCAGATATTTCCAAGGAAATTTCTAAAAATGTCTCCCTTCTCCATCCTCTTCCACCCCCTAAAGCTGATGGCTTCTTGAAAAGTGGCTCCAGGCCAGGCACAGTGGCTCACACTTGTAATCTCAATGCTTTGAGAGGCTGAGGCTGGAGGATTTCTTGAGGCCAGGAGTTTGGGACTAGCCTAGGCAATATAGCAAGATCCTGTTTCTGAAAAAATTTAAAAAGTATGATAGGCGTGATGGCGCGTGCCTGGAGTCCCAGTTACTCAGGAAGCAGAATGGGAGGATGGCTTGAGCCCAGGAGATTGAGGCTGCAGTGAGCTATGATGGCACTCCAACCTGAATGACAGAGCAAGACCCTGTCTCACCAAACAAAACTAAAGCCAGGTACAGTGGCTCATGCCTGTAATCCCAGCACTTTGAGAGGCCGAGGCGGGCAGATCACTTGAGGTCTGGGCAGCATGGTGAAACTCCGTCTCTACTAAAAATACAAACACTACCTGGGTGTGGTGGTGCATGCCTGTAATCCCAGCTACTTGGGAGGGTGAGGCATGAGAATCGCTTGAACGCTTGAACCCAGGAGGCAGTTTGCAGTGAGCCAAGATGGCACCACTGCACTCCAGCCTGAGCGACAGAATGAGATTTCATCTCAAAACCAGTAACAAAAACTAAGCTAAACAAAAGTGGTTTCAGAAAGCTGGCCAGGTGGGAACATAGCACAGACGCAGCTCTCACTCTAGGACCCCTTGAAATTACAGACCCGCTCTGGAGGAGGGACAAGCACTTTGGTTTCCCAGAGGAGAGTGGGTCGGACACTCAGTAATGTGTTCACTTAGCAATCTCCTGCATTTGTCCTAAATTCTTGGTACCTGTGACTGAGCTGAGGTTTGCAGCCCCAAGCACGGGTCTTTGTTGCCAGTGGGCATCTGACACTTAAGGAGATCCTGGACCATGTGGCGTTTGTGTCAGGGGACCCTGCAGTCCCTAGCACTCAGTTGACACACAGAGCATTTGAGGGTCTTTGAATTCCTCAAACACAGTAGCAGGTTCCCTACCCTGGACTTTTGGAGAGAGGGTCAGGTTTTCATCTTTCCCAGGGAGGCTCCTTTCTCCTTCTCTACCCAAGTCTTGCTTGTGAAACCCTTCCTGGTTCAGTACAGCTAACGAAGCTGGTTAAAACATCAAATTAAAAAATACATATTATTTAATGTATGGCTAAGTTGGAGAGAAAGGAAAGGAACTCCTAAACAGCCAGAAACTAAAACAGAAGATGTGAATTCATAGGGATAAGCCAACAAATGTCTCAACATTGGCTCTGGGGCAGAATTCCTAAACCCAAGCATCATGTACACTATACCTATTCTCAGAAAGCTACTTGAGGATGTGCGCTCTCACAATGAGGGAGTAAACAAACAAACAAAAAATAGTGAGTGTGAAATGCAGGAGAGGGAGAGGTGCCAACACAAGAGAGAGGCTTGGGGCAAAAGAAGTCAAAGTCTTCAGGATTTTGGTGAAGGATGATCCCAAAACTGTAGGTCCCAACATCAATCAGCCCAGATCTCAGCAGTTTCAGGGAGCAATTGCCCCAAGAAGATGAATATCTAATGCATTACCAGGAGGAAATCTGCACAACTAGGAGCGAGTTTGAAGACGATTAAGAATAATTGGCTGAGGCCGGGCGCGGTGGCTCAAGCCTGTAATCCCAGCACTTTGGGAGGCCGAGGCGGGTGGATCACGAGTCAAGAGATCGAGACCATCCTGGTCAACATGGTGAAACCCCGTCTCTACTAAAACTACAAAAATTAGCTGGGCATGGTGGCGCGTGCCTGTAATCCCAGCTACTGAGGAGGCTGAGGCAGGAGAATTGCCTGAACCCAGGAGGCGGAGGTTGCGGTGAGCCGAGATCACGCCATTGCACTCCAGCCTGGGTAACAAGAGCGAAACTCCGTCAAAAGAAAAAAAAAAAAAAGAAGAAGAATTGGCTGAGTGTGGTGGCTCATGCCTGTAATTTCAACACTTTGGGAGGCTGAGCTGGGAGGATCGCTTGAGCCTGGGAAGTAAAGTTTGCAGTAAGGCAAGATTGCACCACTGTACTCTAGCCTGAGATAGAGAGCCAGAGAAGAAAGGAAGGAAGGAAGGGAGGGAGGGAAGGAAAAAAGGGGGGGAGAGAAAGGAAAGGAAAGAAAAAAAATAATCCCACCAAAAGCTAAGCAAACAAAAACAAGAAACATAAAAAGGAAACATCACCATAGTACGCTGCGTGGCTCAGCTATCACTAGGCACTGAATGTAATTCCTAAGTATTGAGCTAACCAGAATTGTAATATAAATGAAGTGCACCAGACAAAGGGGAACACAGAAAATGTGTGTGAAGGGGATGGCAACATATGGATGACATTCCAACCTCATGTTTCAGGATGGAGATTCAACAGCTGATGCATAAAATGGAAAAATTAAGATGTAGCAAAACAAAAAAAAAATACAATGTTTTTTTAGAGATGTGGGAGCAAGTACTATGAATATATAAAGTTAAAAGAGTTGGAGCGGCTGTTTCTGGAGGGCGGGAGAGAGATCAATGATAAGAGACTGTCATTTTGCATTTTAAGCTTCATAGACTTTTTTTTTTTTCCAAGACAGATCTCACTCTGTCACCCAAGCTGGAGTAGTGCAATCACAGCTCACTGAAGCCTCAATCTCTTGGGCTCAAGCAATCCTCCGACCTCAGCCTCCCGAGTAGGTGGGACGACAGGCACGCACAATCATACTCAGCTAATTTTTCTGCGTTTTGTAGAGGCAGTCTCACTATGTTGCCTAGGCTGGTCTTGAACTCCTGAGCTTAAGTGATCCTCCCGCCTTGGCCTCCCAAAGTGCTGTGATTACAGGTGTGAGCCTGTGCACCAAGCAGCACTATTTTATTTTATTTTTTTTCTTTTGAGACAGAGTCTCACTCTGTCGCCCAGGTTGGAGTACAGCGGTGTGATCTTGGCTCACTGCAACCTCCACCTCCTGGGTTCAAGCAATTCCCCTGCCTCAGCCTCCTGAGTAGCTGTGTTTACAGGCACGCACCATCACACCCATCTAATTTTTGTATTTTTGATAGAGATGGGGTTTCACCGTCTTGGCCAGGCTGGTCAGTCTGACTTCAGGTGATTCACCTGCCTTGGCCTCCCAAAGTGCTGGGATTACAGACGTGAGCCACTGTGTCTGGCCAACAATATTTGATTCTTTAAGTTATTTACATGTGCAACCTTCATAAAAAAGCTATACAGTGAAATTAAAAATTTAAATATATGATCCACCAGGGACAAAGCCAGACTCCAGACCTCATAGGAGAATTGCTCATTCATCCTCCCCCACTGGACTTTGAAGCTGGTGACCTTTTCTAAATCATTTTGTACATTCAGCAATAGCAAATTCCATAGCAAACCATGGACATCATGAATAGCTATATAATGAATGGGGCTGGGCGCGGTGGTTCACGCCTGTAATCCCAGCACTTTGGGAGGTCTAGGTGGGCTGATCACCTGAGGTCAGGAGTTCGAGAACAGCCTGACTAACATGGTGAAATCCCCATCTCTACCAAAAATACAAAATTAGCCAGGTGTGGTGGTGGGCACCTGTAATCCCAGCTACTCGGGGGCTGAGGCAGGAGAATCTCTTGAACCCAGGAGGTGGAGGTTGCAGTGAGCTGAGATCACACTACT
>NW_016107397.1:2925235-2926392 GCF_001604975.1 Cebus imitator
AGAGCAAAACTTCATCTCAAAAGAAAAAAACGAATGAATGAAGATCTCTTCGTGAAGACTTCTAGGCAAATTTGTTAAATGGAAAAGACAGGACCCAACACCAAACATACCAGCCCTCCTCCTTAATGTACACTGTAGAACTGCAACACTACAAAAATAATAAATAAATAAATAAATAAGCATTGCCTGTAATCTCAGTGCTTCGAGAGGCCGAGGTGGGAGGATCACTTAGGAGTTTAAGACTGGCCAAGATAGTGAGACCCCCATCTGTTCAAAAAATACAAATAAATAATTTTTAAAAATTAGTCAGCATGGTGGCATGAGCTTGTAGTCGCAGTCACTCAGGAGGCTGAGGTGGGAAGATCCTCTGAGCCCAGGAGGTCAAGGCTGCAGTGAGCTATGACCTTTCCACTGTACTCCAGCCTGGGTGACAGAACAAGACCCTGTCTCTAAAAAAATTAAAAGCATAGAGCAAGGACCAAAAGGAAATATGCCCAAATGCTGACAATTGTTTCCTCTCAAATATGAAATTACAGAGCAAGGACAGTCTTCTCAAGAAACAGTTTTGGGAAAACCAAATACCCACATCCCAAAGAATGAGGTTAGAGCCTTCCCTTACTTACACCATGTATAAGAATTAACTCAAAACCAATAAACACCTAAATGTGGCCAGGTGTAGTGATCCCAGCACTTTGGGAGGCTGAGGCAGGCAGATCACTTGAGGTCGGAGTCCAAGACCAGCCTGGCCAACATGGCAAAACCCCATCTCTATTAAAAACACAAAAATTTGCAAGTGTGGTGATGCATGCATATAGTTCCAGATACTCAGGAGACTGAGGCAGGAGAATCGCTTGAATCTGGGAGATGGAGGTTGCAGTGAGCCGAGATCTCGCCACTACACTCCAGCCTGGGTGACAGAGCGAGGCTTTGTCTCAAAAGAAAAAAAAAAGACCTAAATGTAGACCTAAAAGGTCTAAAACTCTTAAAAGAAAAGCTTCATGACACTGGATTGGCAATGATTTCTTGGCTATGACACCAAAAGCCCAGCCAACAGAAGAAAAAAGGAGATATTAATAAATTAAGTTATATCAGAAGTAAAATTTTCAGGCTGGGTGCGGTGGCTCATGCCTGCAATCCCAGCACTTTGGGAGGCCGAG
>NW_016107397.1:2926917-2930852 GCF_001604975.1 Cebus imitator
TGAGGCAGGAGAATCACTTGAGTCCCAGAGGCAGAGGTTGCAGTGAGCTGAGATCACACTTTTGCACTCCAGCTTGGGCTTCAGAGTGAGACTCCATCTCAAGAAAAAAAAATTGCAAATTATACATCTGATAAAGGGTTAATATTGAGATACATAAGGAACTTCTACAACTTAACAACAACAAAGAAGCAACCCAATTCAAAACAGGGCAAACGACTTATTCATAATAGAAATTTCTCCAAAGAAGATATACAAATGGCCAGCAAGCACCTAAAAAGATGTTCAGCATCACTAATCGTTAGGAAAATACAAATCCACAATGAGATACCACTTCATACTCATTCGGTCAGCTACTCTCAGGATAAACAAATTCGCTCCTTCCCATCTTGCAAGATGGTGGGTGAAAATGTTAAGACGGATTCTAAGGCAGCCTGGAGCTGGCCAGGCACGGTGGCTCATGCCTGTAATCCCAGCATTCTGGGAGGCTGAGGCAGGCGGATCACCTGAGGTCAGGAGTTTGAGACCAGCCTGGCCAACATGGTGAAACCCCGTCTCTCCTAAAAATACAAAAATTAGCCAGGCATGCTTGCAGTTGCCTCTAATCACAGCTACTCGGGAGGCTGAGGAAGGAGAATCGCTTGAACCCAGGAGGCGGCGGTTGCGGTGAGCTGAGATGGAGCCACTGCACTCCAGCCTGTGCAACGGGGGCGAGACTCCATTTTAAGAATGGAAAAGAAACCTGAATACAAGAAGGCTGATGCTGGTGGCAAGGTGAAAAAGGGTCACCCCAAGACTAAAAAGCCCAAGAAGGGGAAGCCCCATCACAGCCAAAATCCTGTCCTTTTCAGAGGAATTGGTAGATATTCCTGATCTGCTACGTATTCCAGAAAGGCCACGTACAAGAGGAAGTACCCAGTCACTAAGTACAAGAGGAAGTACTGAGTCGCTAAGTCCCAGGTTGAAAAGAAAAAGAAGGGCCAACCGTGGTGGTTCATGCCTGTAATCCCAGCACTTTGGGAGGCCGAGGTGGGTGGATCACTTGAGGTCAGGAGTTTGAGACCAGCCTGGCCAATATGGTGAAACCCCATTTCTACTAAAAATACAAAATAATTAGCTGGGCGTGGTGGCATGTGCCTCTAGTCCCAGCTACTTGGGAGGCTGAGGCAGGAGAATTGCTTAAACCCGGGAGGCGGAGGCTGCAGTTAGCTGAGACTGCAGCATGGCACTGTAGCCTGGGCAACAGAGTGAGACTCTGTCTCAAAAAAAAAAAAAAAAAAGAAAGAAAGAAAGAAAGAAATTAGGTGGTGATTGCCAGGGGCCAGGGGAGGACAGAATTGGCAGTTAGCGTTTCACAGGTACAGCCTTTCAGTTTTGCACGATGGAAGGAGCTCCGGAGATGGATGGTGATGGTGACTGCATGAGTGTGTCTTTAATGCCACGGCGTTATACACTGGAAAATGGTTTAAGATGGTAAATTTTGGCCCAGGGTGGTGGCTCACGCCTGTAATCCCAGCACTTTGGGAGGCTGAGGCGGGCAGATCACTTGAGGCCAGGAGTTTGAGACCAGCCTGGCCAACATGGTGAAACTCCGTCTTTACTAAAAATACAAAAATTAGCTGGGCATGGTGGTGCACGCCTATAGTCCCAGATACTCAAGAGGCTGAGGCAGGAGAATCACTGTAACCCAGGAGGCGGAGGTTGCAGTGAGCCAAGATCAAGCCACTGCAACTCCAGCCTGGGAGACACAGAGAGACTCTTTTATTAAAAAAAATAAAAAAATAAAAAGGCGCAGTGTCTCACGCCTGTAATCCCAGCACTCTGGGAGGCAAAGGTCGGTGGATCACCTGAGGTCTGGAGTTTCAGACCAGCCTAACTAACATGGAAAAACCTCGTCTCTACTAAAAATACAAAAAATTAGCTGGGCGTGGTGGTGGGTGCCTGTAATCCCAGCTACTCAGGAGGCTGAGGCAGGAGAATCGCTTGAACCCAGGAGGCGGAGGTTGCGGTGAGCCAAGATCAAGCCACTGCACTCCAGTCTGGGCAACAAGAGCGAAACTCCGTCTCAAAAAAAAAAGCGGGGAGGGGGCGGAATATAATAAATCTGTTAGGTCTCTTTTACCACAATACAAATAATTAAACGTTTAAAACTTTTGCAAAGTGCAATGATGAATGATTTATTTCATTTCACTTTTCCAGATTTTCCAGGTTTTCTATAATAAATATAATCAAGGGGAAAACATAAACTTTTTTTTTTTTTTTCCCAGTGTGTCGGGTTTCTTTCACTAAACATCTGTGCTGGCCACAGGAGCCTGAACCCTGCGGCGCCCGGAGCCTGCTGGGCCGAGGGCTTCCATCATCTTTTTCTACCTGACACCAACATTTGGTTTCCATTCCCAGCTCCCCTCATAATTCTTGGAGATCATCTCGTGCCGGTTTCGGGTCCAACGGAAAGAAAGCAGCTCTTGGGAGTGTCAGCTTGCATCCCGTGGGGGTGGCTTTGGCTCAGCCAGCAGTGAGTTTGCCTTTCCCAGTGCCACCCCTGGCCGCCTCCGGAGCACATCCATCCTGCAGGCTGCCCACCCGCTGTCAGCAAAGCAGGCGCGTTTCCTGGTGTGCTGTAACCCGACCCGGGCTCTGCTCTCCGGGGGCGTGGCCAGGCTCTGGGATTACTCCCAGGACAGATGCCCTGTCGGACGCCGAGACAGCTGTCCCCACGTGCAGCTGTCCCGGACCTAGGCCCAGCAGGCGGACAACGTGCAACGCTACCACCTCCGTCCAGCGCAGAAGATTGGGATTTCCTGCCAAACTCCTTGCCCAGGAAACAGCCTGGACCCTCACACGGGGTCTGGGTTCACCGTGCTGCCTGTTCACTCCTGGGTCACTCCAGGGCAGAATTCACCTCAGGCCTTGTGAGCGCCTGCGTGAGTTGGACCTTGTCCCAATGGGTCCGGCTGCCTCTGAATCCATAAGGGATTGTTTGAATAAGAGGTAAATCCTGTGTTCAGGGCTGGATTACCTGTCATGGCAGATTTAGCCTTCGCCTGCTGTTCAGCTTCAGATGTGTTTGAAAGGAGAACAAGGCAAACCAGGGCCGGGTGCGGTGGTTTATGCTGTGATCCCAACACTTTGGGAGGCCGAGGCAGGAGGATCGCTTGAGACCAGGAGTTCAAGACCAGCCTCGCCAACATGGTGAAAACCCATCTCTACTAAAACCATAAAAATTAGCTGGGTGTCGTGGCACACGCCTGTAATCCTGGCTACTCGGGAGGCTGAGAAACGAGAATCACTTGAACCCAGGAGGCGGAGGTTGCAGTGAGCCGAGATCACGCCATTGCACTCTAGCCTGGGCAACAGAGCGAGACCCTGTTTCAAAAATAATAAAAACAGGCCAGACACGGTGGCTCACACCTGTAATCCCAGAACTTTGGGAGGGCAAGGCGCGTGGATCACCTGAGGTCGGGAGTTAGAGACCAGCCTGACCAACATGGAGAAACCCTGTCTCTACTAAAAATACAAAAAATTAGCCAGGCGTGGTGGTGCATGCCTGTAGCCCCAGCTACTCTGGGAAGCTGAGGCAGGAGAATCACTTGAACCTGGGAGGCAGAGGTTGCAGTGAGCTGAGATCAGGCCATTGCACTCCAGCCTGGGCAACAAGAGTACAACTGGGTCTCAAAAAACTAATAAAAAATAAAAATAAAAATTAGCTGGGTGGAGTACACCTGTAGTCCTAGCTACTCGGGAGGCTTGGTTGAGCCCAGGAGGTTGAGGCTGCAGTGAGCCATGACCGTGCCATGGCACTCAGCCTGAGCAACAGAACCAGACCCTGTCTCAAAAAAGGAAAAAAAAAAAAAAAGCAAGCTAGGGCAGGACCAGAGGAGGTCTGCTTGGGGCAGACATTCAGCAGGAGACACACAATGCAAAATGTCGGCTGGCCG
>NW_016107397.1:2931568-2933659 GCF_001604975.1 Cebus imitator
TATTTATTTATTTATTTAGATGGAGTTTTGCTGTGTTGCTCAGGCTGGAGTTCAGTGGCTCAATCTCTGTTCACTGCAACCACCGCCTCCCAGGTTCAAGTGATTCTCCTGCCTCAGCCTCATGAGTAGCTGGGATTACAGGCATGAGCCCCCATACCTGATTAATTATTTTGTATTTTTAGTAGAGACAGGGTTTCACCATGTTGGTCAGGCTGGTCTCGAACTCCTGACCTCAAATGATCCGCCCACTTCAGCCTCCCAATTTTCACTTTTTTTATTTTTTATAGAGATAGAGTCTCACCATGGTGTTCATTCTGGCATTTATGTATTTTTGGAGACAAGTTCTCCCCATATCACGCAGGCTGGGGTGCAGTGGCACTATCAGCTCACTCAGCCACGGACTCCTGGGCTCAAGCACCTCCCAACACGCTGGTGTTACAGGCATGAGCCACTGCCCCTGGACTATACCCACCCTTTAACCTGGTCCTGCCTCCTCTCTTCAGAAGAAATGAACAAGGAACGGTGGGAAGAGGAAGCAGAGGGGATGGCTGTGAGGAAATCATGCCAGGTTTTTCAGCTTTTGGACTCCTGAACTTACACCAGCGGTTTGCCAGGGACTCTCGGACCTTCAGCCACAGACTGAAGGCAGCACTGCCGCTTCCTTACTTTTGAGGTCTAGGTACTCAGTCTGAGCCACTGCTGGCTTCCTAGCTCCTCCGCTTACAGGCGGCTTATTATGGGACTTCACCCCGTGATTGTGTGAACCAATTCTCCTTAATAAACTCCCTTTCAAGGACAGGGGGTGGGAAAAATAAAATAAATAAACTCCCTTTCATATGTACATATATCATATTGGTTCTGTCCCTCTAGAGAACCCTAACACACACAATGACCAACACACACACACTGAAAGACTGTAAGATTCTCCACTGAACAGGTGCAGTGGCTCCTACCTATAATCCCAACACTCTGGAAGGCCGAGGCTGGAGGATTGCTTGGGCCCAGGAGGCCAAAACCAGTCTGAATCTGGGCATGGTGGCTCATACCCATAATCCCAGCACTTTGGGAGGCAGAGGTGGGCAGATCACCTGAGGTCAGGAGTTCAAGACCAGCCTGACCAACATGGTGAAACCCCATCTCTACTAAAAATACAAAATTTAGCCAGGCATGGTGGCAGCTACTCTGGAGGCTGAGGCAGGAGAATCACTTGAACCCAGAAGGCAGAGGTTGTAGTGAGCCGAGATGGCGCCATTGAACTCCAGCCTTGGTGAAAGAGTAAGACTCCATCTCAAAAGAAAAAAAAAAAAAAAGAAGAAGAAAATAGAAGTGAGCCAGGATTGTGCCACGGCACTCCAGCTAGGGCAACAGAGAGAGACTAAGACTCAAAAAAAAAAAAAAAAAAAAAAAACAAAAAAAAAAAAAAAAAAAAAAAAAAGAAGAAGAAAATAGAAAAAGCAGCCTAAGCAACATAGGGAGACCCCCATCTCTACAATAGTTTAAAAATTAGCCAGGCCTGGTGGCACACACCTGTGGTCTCGGCTACTCAGGAGGCTGAGAGGGGAGAATCGCCTGTGCCCAGGAGTTGGAGGCTACATTGAAAAGCGATTGCCTCATGGCACTCCAGCCTGGGCAACAGAGCGAGACCCTGTCTCAAAAAAAATAAAGAAATAAATAAATAATAAAACTGGCAGAAAATATTGCCTTCCTTAAAAAAAAAATTCTCCACCTCCAAAAACTCTAGACAGCTACGTAAAAAACCATTAAAACAATTCGTTAAAAATTCACAAAGGTAGCTGATGCATAGCCCACTTGCCTCGAATGAACAGCTTGCCTGCTTGCCAGACATCCACATTTGCAAATGGCAAGGAATAAAAGAGTCCTTTCACGATAGCTATAAAAATGACAAAATGCTCAAGAATAAATCTAACAAGCCTTGAGTCAATGGAGCAGCAGACCTTTTTCCTAAGAAACACACAATGTTAAAGGCATGTAATTCTGTTTTGCTTTGTTTTATTCTCAAAGACTTTTGCAAGACATTGGAGACCATTCGTTTTTCGATTTTTGTTGTTGTTTTTTTTTTTTTTGAGACAG
>NW_016107397.1:2934337-2939337 GCF_001604975.1 Cebus imitator
CATGCAATCCTAAGAATCCATTAATTCGACACAGCGTGATCAAAATCCCAACAGCATTTTTATAAACCTAGGAAAAATGATTTGAAAATTCACCAGAAAGAAAAAGATGTATAAGAACAGCTAAGAATATTTTGATAAAGACAAACAATGAAGGAGAAATTGTTCTATCAGCTAACAAAATATATGACAAAGATATAACAATTAAAACACAGGACTGTGGTTTTGGCACCAGACCAAATAGAGTTCAGTAGAAAATAAGAGTTCAGGCTGGGTGCGGTGGCTCACACCTGTAATCCAAGCACTTTGGAGGCCAAGGCAGGTGGATCACCTGAGGTCGGGAGTTCAAGACCAGCCTGACCAACATGGTGAAACCCCGTCTTTAAAAAAAAAAAGTTCAGAAAAAGGATCACACATATAGGGAAATTTAGTATATGATAAAACTGGCATTTAAATCAGCAAGGAAGAATGGGTTATTCAATAAAAGCATGAAGGCAATTTGGGTAAAAACCTAAGTTAAATCCCTACCTCACAGCCTATGTAAAAACAGGGCCAAGTACGATGGCTCACACCTGTAATCCCAGTGTTTTGGGAGGCCAAGCCAGAATTGCTTGAGGCCAGGAGTTTGAGATTAGCCTGGACAACATAGAAAGACCCTTTCTCTACAAAAAATTTAAGAACTTGCCTGGTGTGGTAACATGCACCTGTAGTCCTAGCCACTGAAGAGGCTGAGGCAGGAGGATTGCGTGAGCTCAGGAGTACAAAGCTGCAGTAACCCATAATTATGCAACTGCACTCTAGCCTGGGAAACAGATCAAGACACTGTCTCAAAACATCAACAAAATATAAATAAAAAATTTAAAAAACAAATGGAAAAGCTATGCTCTAATGATCCTTAGCTCGAGGCTGAATCTTAACAGGCTTGACACTCAAAGCCACTTTCCTTCTTAATTCTTTTTGGGGCCTCGGATCAGTGAAACCCTCCAAGGCCCCCAGATATCTGGCATATCACTCCCTTTTCATCTCCGTTTGTGTGTTCGGCCAAATATTTCCCCCAAGGATGTCCTCTTCCTAATCCCTGAAACCTGAGAAAATGTTATCTTATGTAGGGCTGTGGTTTGAATGTGCCCCCACAAAGCACACGTTAGAAACTGAATCCCCAACACAACAGAATTGGGAGGCGGGGCCTAAAGGAAGATGCTTAGGTCATGAAAGTTCCACCCTCATGAATAGATGAGACCGACTGTCAACGGGCTTGAGGCTTCGAATTTGATCTCTTGCTCTCTCTCTCTCCTTCTCTTTGCCCTTCCACCAGAAAAGGACACAGCTTTTTCCAGATGGTTCTTGGACTTCCCAGCCTCCAGAGCCATGAGCCAATAAATTTCCACATATTATAAATTATCCAGTCTGTGCTTTTCTGTTCCAGCAGCACAAAAGGAAATAAGATGTGTGGTTAACGGGACTTTGTGATGAAAGATATTGAAGTTGAGGGGGGTATCCACATGCCCCAACCTAATCTAAAGGGTCCATACAAGAGAGAGGCAGAAAAATCAAAGTCAGAGAGAAAGGAAATATAAGAAAGAAAGGTTGGAGTAGTGACCTTTGAAGATGGAGGGAGGAGCTACAAGTCAAGGAATGCTGGTAGCTTCTAGACACTGGAAAAGGCAAGGAAATAGCTTCTCTCCTGGAGCCTCCAGAAAGACCAGCCCTGTAAATACCTTGATTTTAACCCAATGAGACCTAATTTGGACTTCCAATCTCAAGAACTGTAGGATAACGAACTAGTATTATTTTAAGTGACTAAATTTGTGGTAATTTGTTACAGCAGCAAAATGAATCTAATACAGCTTGCAAAGAGGTTGGTCATTTCCTGAGTACCCTTTCAGGCAGGGATGACAGAGAACAACCTAGACCCTAGAACTATGGAACCGAACCAGGCAGGAGCACTGCCCTGAGAGAATCTGCCATCTCTGGGAAGATCACCACTCATGAATTCTCCATTCATTAGTTACGGAATTTACTCGTTGTCAGAAGCCTATAAGTTACAGAGCTAGCTCTGAGACCTTTTAACAAAGGTACCTGACATTATCTTGAGGGGCAAGTAAACAGCCCCTGAAGATGTGATTTTTTTCTTTTGTTTTTCTTTTTTTTTTTTTTTTTGAGACAGAGTTTTGCTCTTGTTGCCCAGGCTGGAGTGCAATGGCGCAATCTTGGCTCACTGCAACCTCCACCTCCTGGGTTCAAGCGATTCTCCTGCCTCGGCCTCCCAGCTAATTTTGTATTTTTAGTAGAGACAGAGTTTCTCCATGTTAGTCATACTGGTCTCGAACTCCCGACCTCAGATGATCTGCTCACCTAGGCCTCCCAAAGTGCTGGGATTACAGGCGTGAGCCACCGCATCCAGACGATGCGATGTTTAAGCTAATCTCCGAGGTCTGGGCAGTTGTTACCGAGGCCAAGAGTCAGCAACGACCGATCACAGTGTTGCCAGAAAGGGGTCCCGATCCAGACCCCAGGAGAGGGTTCTTGGATCTTGTGCAAGAAAGAATTTGGGCCGAGTCAACAGAGTAAAGTGAAAGCAGGTTTATTAAGAAAGTAAAGTAGGGAAGCTGAGACGGGAGGATTGCCTGAGCTCAGGAGTTCGAGACCAACCTGGGCAACATGGTGAAACCCCGTCTCTATTAAAATACAAAAAATCATCCAGGCATGGTGGTGCAGGCCTGTAGTCCCAGCTACTCGGGAGGCTGAGGCACTAGAGTTGCTTGAACCTGGAAGGCGTAGGTTGCAGTGAGCCAAGATAGCTCCCTGGCACTCCAGTCTGGGTGACACAGAGAGACTCTGCCTCCAAAAAAAAAAAGAAAGAAAGTAAAGGAGTAGAGAATGGCTGCTGCATAGAATAGACAGAACAGCCCCAAGGGCTGCTGGGTGCCCATTTTTATGATTATTTCTTGATGATATGCTAAACAAGGGGTGGGTTATTCATGCCTCCCCTTTAGACCATCTAGGGTAACTTCCTGACGTTGCCTTGGCATTTGTAAACTGTCATGGCGCTGGTGGGAGTGTAGCAGTGAGGATGACCAGAGGCCACTCTCATCGCCATCTTGGTTTTGGTGGCTTCTTTACTGCAAGCTGTTTTATCAGCGAGGTCTTTATGACCTGTGTCTTGTGCTGACCTCCTGTCTCATCCTGTGACTTAGAATGCCTTAACCGTCTGGGAATGCAGCCCAGTAGGTCTCAGCCTCATTTCACCCAGCTCCTGTTCAAGATGGAGTTGCCCTGGTTCACACAGCTCTGACAAAGGCAAGAGCCACAACTTGTGCAAAGGCCCTGGGGCAGGAATAATCTGGAGGTCGAAAGGCAGCCAGTGGTGAGCGGAGCACAAGCGAGGCCAGGAGCAGCCAGGCAGAGCCAGGGTGGGGCCCCTCTCCGAGCCCCTGATGCAGAGGCTCACCCGCCTGCTCCACTCCTCCCCCGGAAGGCACACGTGTCCAGATTCCGTGTGTGAATCCTTTCAGGACGGGGAGAGGCTGCAGCCAGCCGGGACCACAGCACCACAGAAATGGGTGCCCGGGGCAGGCCAAGACTTCTTGGAGCCCAAGAATCAGCCTTGTGGCCAAGTCAATCACAGGAGGCCAGGAAGGGAGATAAGCCCTCCCAGAAGAGCAGGAATGACAAAAATGTCAGAAGCCAGAGGCAACTGGCCGGGGCGCAGACAGCCGGAGCCAAATCAGAAGGAAACTGCTACCCTCTCTCAAAGGCTTCGTAACCACGGGGGCTGGGGAAGCCCAAGCAAGACTCTTGTGGGTGTTTGGCAGGGATGGTCCCCTCCAGGGGCCGCAGAGCCGCAGACATCCTGCAGCAAACCCTCAACCAGGGACAACTCCCTGGGGAAAAGTCTGAGCCTCCAAGCAGGGGACATTGTCCAAGGGGCTGGGAACTGTGGGGGATTCTCAGGCATTTAACGCCGCATAGTCCTTGCATTTCCAGAACAAGAAAGGGGGTGGGACATCAAATTCTTACAAACAAAGACAGATAATATTTGGGCTGCAAACCACCGCTCAGTCATGAGTGCAAACAGCTTGCACACATGCCGAGCAACTGATGTCTGTCCTCACACCGGTTTTGGTGTCCCCAGCCCCCCAGTCTTACTGAGTGGGGTGGGAGGAAGGGAGCTCCATATCTGGAGCCCTTGGCGGTGGCTCACGCCTGTTATTCCAACACTTTGGGAGGTCAAAGAGGGAGGATTGCCTGAGGCCAGGAGTTCGAGACCAGCCCTGGCAGCAGAGGGAAACACCGTCTGTACAAAAAAAAAAATTTTTTTTTGAGATGGAGTTTCCCTCTGTCACCCAGACTGGAGTGCAGCTGCACAATCTCAGCTCACTGCAACCTCTGCCCCACAAGGTTCAAGCGATTCTCCCGCCTCAGTCTCCCACATAGCTGGGATTACAGGCATCTACCACCACATTTGGCTAATTTTTGTATTTTTAGTAGAGACGGGGTTTCACCATGTTAACCAGGCTGTTCTTGAACTGCCGACCTCAGGTGATCCACCTGCCCTGGCGTCCCAAAGTGCTGGGATTACAGGCAGGAGCCACCGCGCCCAGTCAGAAAAAAAAATTTTAAATAATAAATTAGCAGGACATGGTGGTGCGCACCTGTAGTCCCAGCTGCTCAGGAGGCTAAGGTGGGAGGATGGCTGAGTCCAGATGGTTGAGGCTGCAGTGAGCTGTGTGATTGCACCACTGCATTCCAGCCTGAGCAACAGAGCGAGATCCTGCCTCCAAAGAAATAAAACTGAGTCATTGCAGGCTGGCTGTATGAGACAAGGCAGAAAAAGCCATTCCCTGCCACCGTGGGGTCTCCCCGGGTCCCTTTTGCTGTCACTCTCTGGGACATGAACCTCATCAGAAATCCTCAGCTGGGCACAGTGCCTCATGCCTATAATTCCAGCACTTTGGGAGGCCAAGGTGGGAGTATCACCTAAGGCCAGGAGTTTGAGACTG
>NW_016107397.1:2941837-2947598 GCF_001604975.1 Cebus imitator
CCTGTGCATTTTATTTCTATTATTATCACGTTGTAATATACAAGGAAGTAATTCTACTATTCACCATCATGTAGAATCAGCGGGAGCCCTGAGCTTCTTTTCCTGCAACTAGATCGTCCCTTTTGGGGTGATGGGAGATAGTGACAGATCATCAGACATTAGATTCTCATAAAAGTGCACAACCTGGATCCCTCTGCTGTGCAGTTTACAATAGGGTTGGAGCTCCTGTGAGAATCTAATGCTGCTGGGATCTGACAGGAGGCGGAGCTAAGGCTGTAAGGCAAGCAAGGCTTTTCTTTCCGTCGCTCACCTCCTGCTGTGTGGCCCCAGTCCTTGAACTAGTCTTCAACCGGTACCTGTCTGTGGCCTGGGGGTTGGGGACCCCTGCTTTACACAGATCACTCTGGGGGCAGCTAGGGGTGGGACAGACAAGGAGACGTGGAGGCCGGAGCGCACATCGCTCTCCTCCAGTGTTTCAGAATTAACCTGGGCTGAGTGCCGCTTGTTTCAAGGTAATCTGCTACAGGACTCCAAAGAGAATAGACCCAGGTTTCTGGGAGGGAGGCAGAGAGAAGACCAGGCTGGGAAGGCCGGGGACCCCTGACGACTCTGAGCGCAGAACAGCATAGCGTGTGTGTGTTTCTGAAGGATCGTCTGCAGAATTCCCCGAGTACTTTGTGCTAACATTCCCGAAAATCCTCTAACAGTGAGTTATCGTTGCTCTTTTCCCCTGCCCCAGGCTGAATTGGTCCAAGTCCAGCTCACACACTCTCGAAGTGGCAATGAAGTGTCGCACGACTTCGAGCCAAGAGAAGCCTGGAGGAGCGCTCTTATTGCCATAGAAATTGTTTCTCTGGGAATGGATTTTAAAATAACAGACAAGCTGGGGGAAGGTTCAGAAAACCCTGGAGCTTGAGGACAAGGTCTCACCAGATATTTACATTGAGGCCATTCCGTGTGATTCTTGGGAAAATTCTCCCTGCTCTGTGCACTCACACTTCAAAGGGAGAAGCAGGATCCCTAAATCGGGGGTCTCCATGCTTCCTCTAAAAGCAGTTTAGGGCTTGGGGAGATGATGGATTTCACAGGCATAGGAAGCATGGCTGGGCACAGTGGCTTACTCCTATAAGCCCAGCATTTTGGGAGGCCAAGGTTTGAGGATCACTTGAGACCAGGAGTTCAAGACCAGCCCAGGCAACATAGCAAGATCCCTTATCTACAAAAAAAATAAAAATAAAAATTAGCCAGGTGTGATAGTGCATGCTTGTAGTCTCAGCTACTTGGGAGGGTAACTTGAGGCGGGAGGGTCACTTGAGCCCAGGGAGTAACTGAGGTAGGAGAAAGATTCCATCTGCAAGGAGGGAAACTCAGGAAGTGAGTTCTCAGAACGAAATCATGGTTGTAATCCCAACACTTTGGGAGGCCTAGGCGGGTGAATCACGAGGTCAGGAGTTCAAGACCAGCGTGGCCAAGATGGTGAAACCCTGTCTTTACTAAAAACACACAAAAAATTAGCCGGGCGTGGTGGCATGCGCCTGTAGTCCCAGCTACTCAGGAGGCTGAGACAGAAGAATTGCCTGAACCCAAGAGGCAGAGGTTACAGTGAGCCGAGATCGTGCCAGCCTGGGTGACAGAGTGAGATTCCGCCTCAAAAAAAAAAGCGACTTAGGAGCTGGCCTCATGTGAACAAAGTGCAGAGAAAGGGACCTTGCTTTGGGATCCCTCGGAGCTGCAAATGTGCACTGAAGCAGAGGCACTGCCTCAGTGTCCCAAAGGAGAAAGGTCAAGGTATTCATTCATTCATTCATTCATTCATGTGTTCATTCATTCACTCAACAAACTTCCCTTGACTATCTGATCCATGCAAGTACAGGAGATGCTGAAATTTGGGGTTGAAAACTCCATGCAGGAAAAATAAAAGTATTTCACAAAAATGCAAGATGTGTGCACTCTGCTTTGCTGCCGTTGCAAACCAAGAAAATGCTGTGAAAATGTTGCAATGTTCTGAGAAGCAAGGCAGCCGGCTCCTTGGTGTCCCCCAAGCACCGCAGAGAGCCAGGAGCTCAGGTCTGAAGCCCGTCTATGCCTATCCGTGATCCACCAAGGGCCAGGTCCTGCTAGCTCCAAGCACTCCTTCCACTCCTGCTTCATCCATCAACTACCTCCTAACTGGCCTCCCTCCTTCCACTATCCTTCCTTCCTCTGCCAGCCTCTCCCCTACCTGCAAAGTTGGCACAAACCTGACTGTGACCAAGCCCAGACTATAAAGCCAAGCTTCTTAAGGTGGCAGGAAGGAGACTTCACATTCAGACTCCAAAAGCTCAGCGCCTGTCCTCTCCCTGCCCCGGTCCATGGTCTGTTCTTGCTCTGTCACCCTGATTGTGCCCAGTGGCACAATCATAGCTCACTGCAGCCTCAAACTCCTGGGCTCAAGCAATCCTTCCACCTCAGTCTCCTGAGTAGCTGAGGCTACAGGCGTTTTCTACCATACCAGGCTAATTTTTTATTTTCGGTATGGACAGGGTCTTGCTGTGTTTCCCAGGCTGGTCTTGAACTCCTGACCTCAGGTGATCTACCAGCCTCAGCCTCCCAAAGTGCTGGGATTACAGGCGCGAGCTGCCATGTCCTGCCAGTCCAGCCACTCTGAACTCAATCTCACTAACCACAGGTCAGGCATTAGCTGGTGACACCTTCAAGCCCTTATTCAGGGTCTATCCACCCAAAACGCCCAGTCACTGCCTCACGCTCTCCTGTTCGTCCTACAAGACCTGCCTCCTATGTTGACTCCTCAGAGAAGTCCTCAATGTTTAGTCTTTCTCCACTGGAACATTTCGCTAAGCATGTGGTCAGAAACACATTCCTAACAAAATGCTCTCCTGAAGGCCAGGCTTGGTGGCTCACTCCTGTAATCCCAGCACTTTGGGAGGCCGAGGCGGTTGGATCGCCTGAGGTCAGGAGTTCAAGACCAGCCTGGCCAACCTGGAGAAACCCCTAAGCTGGGCATGGTGGTGAGCACCTGTAATCCCAGCTACTCGGGAGGCCGAGGTAGGAGAATCACTTGAACCCGGGAGGTGGAGGCTGTAGTGAGTCGAGATCGTGCCACTGCACTCTAGCCTGGGTGACAGAGCAAGACTCCTTCTCAAAACAAAAAAAAATGCTCCCAAGCAAAAGATTCCAAGGCCTCATATATTTGTAGAACCCCCCGTCCTTGCAACCTTTGCAAGGCATCTGAATACATCCATGGTTACATGCCTGAACAGAGCGTTTACTGTTCTCCTAAGAACATGATTAATATGAACCCACTGAAGCCCCAGAACAACTTAAGTACTAAGATCATTCCCCTTTTACAGATGAGAAAACTGAGGCACAAAGACTCCCAGGCTCCAACACACCCTACCTCCCGTAGCTCACTTTGCACACATTTGCATCACAACAAATTCAACTCTTGCCCATCGATCTGTTTTCCCCAACCAGACTCTGAGCTTATCAAGAGCCAAGGCTGGATCTGAATCATCTCACTGCCCCAAAGACAGGGTCTCATTCTGTCACCCAGGCTGGAGTGCAGTGGTGTGATCAAAACTCACTGCAGCTGAGATTGTGCCACGGCACTCCAGCCTGGGCGACAGAGCCAGACTCCATCTCAGAAAACAAAAACAAACAAACAAAAAACAGTGTGTAAGCTCGATTTATAACTTTTAAACATTTAGTCATATGGCCGGGCGCGGTGGCTCATGCCTGTATTCCCAGCACTTCGGGAGGCCAAGGCAGACGGATCACAACATCAGGAGTTCAAGACTAGTCTGGCCAACATAGTGAAACCCCATCTCTACTAAAAATACAAAAAATTAACCAACCATGGTGGTGCGTGCCTGTAATCCCAGCTACTCAGGAGGCTAGGCAGGAGAATCGCCTGAACTCAGGAGGCAGAGGTTGCAGTGAGCCGAGATTGCGCCATTGCATTCCAGCCTGGGCGACAGTGTGAGACACTGTCTCAAAATAAATAAATAAGCCATATGGTGAATGGTCTTCATCTTTAGTCTTGCCCCAAGCCCCAAAAATGTTAGGGGCGGCCAGGGCTTGCAGGTGGTTTAAGATCAGGGAAGTCTATTCTCCCCCCGAAAGGCCATATCGACCCAGAATCATTTAAAATGGCCTCTTCAAAATGTACCCCAAGAAGAAACCGCTGATAGGAATGCAGAATGCTGTAACCCCAGTGGAGGGAAGCCTCATGCTATCCAGCAGAATTAAACATGTGTTTGCCATTTAGCCGCACAAGTGTCTATCAGAGGAGGACTGGCTGAGTAAATATACTCACTCACACTGTGCACAACTACAGACCCGTAAAAATGGATGCAGATTGTCTTTGCTTTATTTATTTAGAGATAGAGTGTCATTCTGTGGCCCAGACTAGAGTGCAGTGGCATGATCTCGGCTCACTGCAACCTCCACCTCCCAAGTTCAAGCAATTCTCCTGCCTCAGCCTCTAGAGTAGCTGGGATTACAGGCATATGCCATCACATCTGGCTAATTTTTATATTTTTAGTACAAAAGGGGTTTCACCATGTTGGCCAGGCTGGTCTCAAACTCCTGACCTCAAGTGATCCACCCGCCTCAACCTCCCAAAGCCTGGGATTACAAGCGTGAGCCACCGCGCCTGCCTATCTTGCTTTTTGATAGACCGTCTTCACAACACATCAGGATGGAAAACGGCCAAGTGCAAGATAGAGTAACTAGCACATGCCCTCTGTGTAAGAAAAGGAGGAGGAAACAGACACAAACACACACGTCCTCATTCACAGTCTCACACTCACACAAATCGCTTACATTTACAAAAAGAAACAATGGGAAGAGAATCCAAACACTAACTCAAAATCTGCCTCACTACAAATAGCAAATAAGGGGGAAATTATGTGCACAAGTATTCTAGCAATCACCAACTTTAAAAAGAGTCAAAATTATAGTACCACGGTGAAGTAGGAGGTGGTGCTTGACTCTGGAGGCTGAGCTTGACACTGGACCAAATTGAGGACTAGCTAAGACAAGGGAAGCACATCCCCATGAGACACGCTCCCTAGGGCACCATGTCAGTTACCATTTGCCATGGCAACACCTGAAAGTTACTACCCCTTTCCATGGCAACATCCCAACAACCAGGAAGTTACCACCTTCATCCTAGAAATTCCTGTGTATTAAAAATCATGGGTTTTCAGGAAAAGATTTAAAAAATAAAAAAAATTTAAAAAAAAGAAATTCCTGTGCAAACTGACCCTTAATTTGCATATACTTAAACGTGGGTAGAAATAGTGCTAAACTGCCTCTGAGCTGCTAGTCTGGGCACTCTGCCTATGGGGCAGCCCTGCTCTGCAAAGAGCAGAACCTCTGCTGCTGCTGTGTGCTACCCATTCAATAAAAGTCGCGGTCTGACACCACCCACTCACCCTTGAATTCTTTCCTGGATGAAGCCAAGAACTCTCCCGGCTAAGCCCCCATTCAGGGACCTGCCTGTCCTGCATCCACTTGGCGATCCTTACTGAAATAATGGCATAGGCAATGATCACCAACCCGTCAAGCCTCACAAGAGCAAAAGAGACACAACCAGATATTGCATGATTCCCAGTGGAAAAACACTACACCACCCAGGAGGTTATTCTGCCAAAATAATGATGATCATCACAAGGAGAAAAAGAAGGAGGAGGAGGAACTAAATCCAACCAAGCTCTTTTTTTTTTTTTTTTTTTTTTTTTTGAGACGGAGTTTCACT
>NW_016107397.1:2948553-2950315 GCF_001604975.1 Cebus imitator
TTTTTTGAGACACACTCTCACTCTGTCACCCAGGCTGTAGCGCAGTGACATCTCAGCTCACTGAAGCCTCTGCCTCCCAGCTCAAGCGATTCTAGTGCCTCAGCCTCCCAAGTAGCTGGAATTACAGGTGTGCACTACCACACCTGGCTAATTTTTGTATTTTTAGTAGAGACAGGTTCACCATGTTGGCCAGACCAGTCTCAAACTCCGCACCTCAGGTGATCCACCCACCTTGGCCTCCCAAAATGCCGGGGTTACAGGCATGAGCCACCAAACCCAGCCTCTCTTCCTGTTCTTATAAACCCACTAATCAAATCATGGGGGTACTACCCTCATGACTTCATCTAAATCTAGTTACCTCCCACACGATGCACCTCCAAATACCACCACGTTGGGAGTTAGGGCTTCAACATATGAATCTGGTGGGGGGACACACACTCAGTCCATAGCATCTCCTGATATGATATGGTAACTAGATCACCAGGAAGTATTTCTGTCTCTCCCAACACCACCAAATAGAGACCATAAATATCATCAAACCTTTCCACCTAACTTCCAAAATAGAAAAGATACAGCAGGCAGAGGATCAAATTAATTACACCACTGGGGAGCAATTAGTAATTAGCCAGTGTAATCCCACCTGTATGTGGACATTGCAGGTGAGATTAATTACACATTGGTGTAATTAACTTAAAGCAGGTATGTGGAAATTGCAGAGAACAACTGGTCTTCAGGTCAACAGCATGGAGGGAGAAGTACTCCTTCAAAGTGGCAGGACTTTCCTACACTAAAAGGGACAGAAGAGACAGGGTCTGGCTCTGTCACCCAGGCAGGAGTGCAGTGGCACAATCATAGCTCATTGCAGCCTCGACCTCCTGGGTTCAAGCAATCCTCCCACCTCAGCCTCCCAAGTAGTTCAGACCATAGGCATTGCCAATTAGCAGACTCATTTAGATCCAGACTTGAACAAAGTAACAATTAAAAACTGCTTTTTGACTAGGCACAGTGGCTCATACGCTAATCCCAACACTTTGAGAGGCCAAAGCCAAGGGATTACTTGAGGCCAGGAGTTCAAGACCAGCCTGGGCAACACAGCACAACCCCATCTCTATGAAAATTTAAAAATTAGCCAGGCTTGGTGGCCCATGCCTGTGATCCCAACTACTCAGGAGGCTGAGTTGGGAGGATTGCTTGAACCCAGGAGATTCAAGCAGTGAGCTATGATCTTGCCACTGTACTCCTGCCTGGGTGATAGAGTGAGACCCTGTCTTAAAAAAAAAAACTCAAACTTTAGGAGCAATAACAATGAAATTAAAGAAGGCTCTTTGTCAAGAAACAGCCCTGTCATCATTGCCCATTAACTGAGACCAGGCCCCTGTAAACACACTGCTGAAAGCCAACGCTGCAAGGACCACTGTGCCACCTGCTGTCCCCAAGCCTTCTGCTTCTAGAGATCTTGGATCTCGAGGGCAAGGGACACTTGTGACAGATAGCTCATGAGACACAGAAACATATGATGCCCAGGCCAGCTCCAGCCCAGAACTCACACAGGCAAGGTCCAGGTGCCTGCAGTACCCACGCTGGGCTTTCTGGGCAAAGACTCAGTCACACTCTGGAATATCAAGCTGCCCCAACCCTCCCCAACACCTCCTCGTATCCTTTTCAGGAATCTACTTCCCACAGATTCACCCACGTCCCCCCAAACCTAATTATATCCTCTCCCCGTTCTCATCCTGGCGGAAAGAGTTCTAGAAGATTCCCG
>NW_016107397.1:2951110-2959164 GCF_001604975.1 Cebus imitator
GGGCGGATCATGAGGTCAGGAGATGGAGACCATCCTGGCTAACACAGTGAAATCTCGTCTCCACTAAAAATACAAAAAAAAATTAGCCAGGTGTGGCGGGTGCCTATAATCCCAGCTCTTTGGGAGGCTGAGGCAGAATTGCTCGAACCCAGGAGGCAGAGGCTGCAATGAGCTGAGATTGGACCACTGCACTCCAGCCTGGGCAACAAAGCAATACTCGGTCTCAGAAAAAAAAAAAAAAGAAAGAAAGATAGTAATTTAGTTGAGCACGGTGGCTCACGCCTGTAATCCCAGCACTTTGGGAGGCTGAGGCAAGCGGATCACGAGGTCAAGAGATGGAGGCCAACTGGCTAACGTGGTGAAACCCCATCTATGCTAAAAAATACAAAAATTAAATGAATGTGGTGACACATACCTGTAGTCCCAGGTACTCAGGAGGCTGAGGCAGGAGAATCACTTGAACCCAGGAGGCAGAGGTTGCAGTGAGCCAAGGTTGTACCACTACACTCCAGCCTGGGCAACAGAGCAAGGCTCTGTCTCCAAAAAACCCACAAAAACCAGAAAAACATTCAGACAAGCCACAAGCAGACGGAGGGAAAATGGGACAGTCCCCTGGCCCAGCCTGAGGCTTCTTCATATCGTTAACTGCTGAAATGGTTTCCTAGAAACTTTTTTCTGTGCATTTGTCTACCTAGATGTAGATCTGATTTTCTTTTTCATAAATAAAATCATGCTGTATATATTATTCTGCAAGTTGAAAAGCTTGTTTTTTAGACAATCCTCATATGGAACTGTGCAGAGGCCACACCAGTGTGGGTGTTTGGAGAATACTCCTCATAGAAGCCTCGGGTCAGTATTTCCAAACAAAATGAAAGAAATAGAATTGCATGCAAACTTTTCCAGAGGCACTTTCCTGCTTTTCTGGGTCCAGCCTCATCCAGCCATGAGTGTATGGTTCTTCCCAGCATGAAACACCCCTTTCTCCCTGTTGTTAAGGCATTAGCCAGAAATCATCTTGGAGTCCTCTGATTTGGAAATATCAAGGAGAAAAAAAAGAACTGGGATTTTTTAGCTTTGATAAGCAGAGCATTATTCCAGAAATCATCAGCTCTGGGCCGGGCGCGGTGGCTCCTGCCTGTAATCCCAGCACTTTGGGAGGCCAAGGCGGGAGGATCTCTTGAGGCCAGAAGTTAGAGACCAGCATGTGCAACATAGTGAGATTCCATCTCTACAAAAAATAAAAAATTCGCCAGTCATGGTGGTGCGCGCCTGTGGTCTCAGCTACTCAGGAGGCCGAGGTGGGGATCGTTTGAGCCTGGGAGATCAGGTCTGCAGTGAGTTATGATTGTACCATTGTACTGCAGCCTGGGGAGCAAGCATGACCCTACCTTACAAAAAAGCAGAAGAGGTCAGTTCTGAGTGGCCACTGAGCCTAGCAAAGCCTCTCTGTGCCTCAGTTTCCTCAGCTAAAGGAAAGATACTACTCTAATGTTTTAACCCTCGAGTTGTTAAGGATCAAAAGAAATGGAGATTGGGAGGCCAAGGCGGGAGGATCGCTTGAGCCCAGGAGTTTGCGACAAGCCTGAGCGACAGATTCTGTCCCTGCAAAAAATGAAGTAAAATGCAAAAAGAGATGGAGGGAACAGACACAGGTAGTGCATTCCAAAGCGCTGTCATAGCTGTGTGGGTTGTAGTTATCGCTAAATGGGGAAAAGCTAAATTCAAGTGATTTATGCAAACGAGGCGTCTGGCAACTTTTACTTGCATGCTTACGGTTTTCTGATCGAATTCAAATGCGGGCTCCGGAGCCGCAGCCCTGAGCATCCCGGGGGCGGTCATGGCGCCACCTGCCGGCCGAGAGGGAAGAGACGCCCGGCGGGTCCCGGCGCCCGGGCCTGGTGACCCTGTGCCCGGGCCCGGTGACCCTGCACCCCCTCCAACCCCGCAACGGAGCCACCCGATCCCAGCCGGTTCCACGTCCATGTTGGCCGAGAGTCGCAACCGAGGATCCTCCGCGGCCTCAGCCCCAAAGACTGGGCGGGAATGACCCCTCCCGTGTCCCGGGGCCGCCGGTAGGAGAGGGGGCGCCCGGGATGCGCGGCCTTGGCCACCCCGGAACCTGCTCGGCGGCACAAAGCAGCAGCCGCGCAGGTGAGCGGCGGAGCCACGTGAGCTGACGAACGCCCCGGGCAGAGCCCCAGCCCCGGCCACCGTGGTCGGAGCCATCTCCACTCGGAGCCCGAAACGAGGAGGCGAAGGTTGGGGAAGGGAAGAAAGGAAGAAACAGGGTGGGCGCAGCCAGAGACCACCGCAGCTCCGCACCCGGACCTGGACCCGAACCCTCAGCCCCCAGCCCCCGCGACCATGTGACCTCAACCCCCAGCCCCGCGTCGCTCGTTCCAGCCGCCCCCGGTCTTCAGCCCCCAGCCCCCGCCGCCCCGCGCCTCTAGACCCCAATCGCTCGGCACCCCAGGCCCTGCGGTCTCTCCCCGAGTGCCCCAACCCTCAGCCCCCGCCGTTTCGTCCCAGCTGCACCGTGTCCCCAGCCCCTGGCCTCCGCCACCCCGCGCCCCCAGGCCCGGATCGCTCCGCACCCCAACCCCCTCCAGCTCTAGCTCCAGCTGCGCGGTGTCTACAGTCCCCAGTCCCCGCTGCCCCGTGCCCCCACTAAGCCCCTCGCTCCAGCCCCCGCGTCTCTCGCTCCAGCCCCCCTTCCCGTGCCCAGGGCCCCCGCCGTCCGCGCCCCCCAGGCCCCGCTGCCCCGCGCTACTCACCGGCGGCTCGCGTAGCCGCTGCCGGGGGAGCCTGCGCCCGGCTCGGGGTAGCCGTGCTGCTGCAGGGCTGCGGCCGGGAAGGGGTAGAGGAAGCCGGTGGCCAGCGCCGACCCGCAGAGGCAGCAGCACGCCCAGGGCAGGAGTAGGGCCAGCTTCATGGTGCGCGGCCGCCCGCGGGGACTCGGAGTCCCGGGCACCAGGACCGGCAGGAGCGCACCGGCGCCCAGACCGAACCCGCGGCCCCGGCCGGGAGCGGAGCGAGAGGAGCCAGGCGAGCAATCGGAGCCCGGGTGCAAGCTGGAAGAGTGTGGGGGGCGCCCACGCCTCTCCGGGGCCGCCTTTTCAAATTCGGCGAGGTGGGCTCTGCGCCGTCAAAGGGGGCGTGGGGCTTTCTGGTTAACCCTCGGCGGTCCGGGGCCGAGGAGGCGGCAGTGGTGGCAGAGCTAGGGTGCGAGCTCCGTTGGGGATCCCCGGAGCCTGGCACCCCGAAAGCCAGACCTCGCATCCGGGCACCCGATACACGGAAACTTTGCAACCAAACCTTCTTGGGGTCCACAAACGGTTTGGAGTGCCCATTCTGCCACTGACAATTTCACCTGGACGATGTTGGTGAATCCCCGCCACACTACCCTCGGTGGTCCCATTCAAAAATAGAAACTGAAGCTCAAGAAAGTTAAGCCAGACAAATGCGCGTCTTGCCTTCCTTGTGCAGGGCTCTTTGGATCAAAGTACTGCGTGCCCCTGAGACACCGGCCAGGGCTTCCCAGGAATCTTCTTCCCGTTTCACCTCCAGCCCCCACCTGCCCCGCTGGCTCTTCCAGGTAAGAAGCTTTGGGAAAGGAGGAAGGGTCAGTTGGGATGAGAAGTTGTAGCTAGATTTGGGAGGCCTAGGGAGGCCGATCACCTGAGGTCAGGAGTTCGAGACCAGCCTGTCCAACATGGTAAAACCCCATCTCTAGTAAAAATGCAAAAATTAGCTTGGTGTGCTGGGGGCGCCTCACTTCAACTACAGGCTGGGCTCAGGCAGGAGAACGGCTTGAACTCAGGAGGCGGAGGTTGCAGTGACCTGAGATCATGCCACTGCCCTCCAGCCTGGATGACAGAGTCTCCGTCTCAATAAAAGAAAAAAGTTGCAGCTAGAATCACAGCTTCATAAGACATCCTATCCGGAAAAGGGCTTCAGGAAGATGTAAGACAATCCCACCTTTTATAAATGGAGAAACAGAGTCCCAGCTCCTACGATGGGCCCAAGGCCAGCCTGGCCATAGGTCGGTCTTTTCTAGGTTGCAGGATTCCCATAGTGCTTGGACCCTGCCCCAGGCACAGGTGGGAGCAGAAATCCAGCCCACACTCTACTTGCCCGAGTTGGGAGCTTTTTTCCTTTCTTTCTTTCTTTTTTTACAAGACAGAGTCTGGCTCTGTCGCCCAGGCTGGAGTGCAGTGGCGTGATCTCAGCTCACTGCAACCTCTGCCTGCTAAATTCGAGTGATTCTCCTGCCTCAGCCTCCTAAATAGCTGGGATTACAGGCAAGCAATAACATACCTGGCTAATTTTTGTATTTTTAGTAGAGACGGGGTTTCACCATGGTGGCCAGGCTGTTCTCAAACTCATGACCTCAGGTGATCAGCCTGCATTGGCCTCCCAAAGTGCTGGGATTACAGGCATGAGCCACCGAGCCCGGCCTGGGAGCTTTTTTTCTAACTCTCCCAAAAGCATCCTAAGGGTGCAGATGCCCTGAGGCTTGCTCTACCCCTGCAACCAGTGAACTCCTGTCTGTAAAATGTCTATAGGATGGAGAGAAGCCATCAAATATGGAGTGCTTAGTGAACTGCAGCACATTTTGCAAAAGGACTGTAGAGGCCGGTGGCGGTGGCTCACTTCTGTAATGCTAATGCTTTGGAGGCCCGGCACAGTGGCTCACACCTGTAACCCCAGCATTTTGGGAGGTGAGGCAGGCAGATTGCCTGAGGTCAGGAGTTCAAGACCAGTCTGGCCAACATGGTGAAACCCGTCTCTACTAAAAACTAGAAAAAATTAGCTGGGCGAAGTGGCACGCCCTTGTAATCCCAACTACTCAGGAGGCTGAGGCAGGAGAATCACCTGAACCCAGGAGGCGGAGGTTGCAGTGGGCAGAGATCATGCCACTGCACTCCAGCCTGAGCGACAGAGCGAGACTCTGTCTTGAAAACAAAACAAAAAAGACCTAATAAAATTAGTGTGGGGGCATGTGCCTGTAGTCCCAGCTACTCAGGAGGCTGAGGCAGGAGGATTGCTTGAGCCTAAGAGTTCAAGGCTGCAGTGAGCCATGATGGTGCCACGGCGCTTCAGCCTGGGTTACATGGTGCGCCTGTCCTCCTCCCCCCCGCCCAAAAGAAGGGTTGTAGGATTGTTGTCAGAAGAAAACAAGAAGATGCTGTTGAAAACGTAGTGGGAACAGCCAGCTCTCGTGACCTCTTATTTACATAACTCAATGTATACTCATATGTATATATCACACATGTACCCTCTTGCGTATGCACCTCAAGACATTATATGTATCCAATTCCCTTCACTCTCTCCCGTAAATGATGCATGCTATTCACTCATCCAATTCTCTGGAGTCCTACTTTATTTATTTATTTTTTTTAAGACGGCGTTTCACCATGTTGGTCAGGCTGGTCTTGAACTCCCAACCTCTGGTGATCTGCCCGCCTTGGCCTCCAAAGTGCTTGGATTACAGGCGTGAGCCACCACACCTGGCCCACTTTTTTTTTTTTTTTTTTGAGATGGTCTCATTCTGTTGCCCAGGCTGGAATGTAGTGGTGCAATCTCAGCTCACTGCAGCCTTGACTTCCCTGGTTCAGGTGATTCTCCCACCTCAGCCTCCCAGGTAGCTAGGATTACAGGCACGTGCCACCACACCTAATTTTTGTAATTTTTGTAGAAACAAGGTTTTGCCATGTTGCCCAGGCTACTCTCAAACTCCTGGGCTCAAGTGATCTGCCTGCCTTAGCTTTCTAAAGTGCCGGGATTACAGTCATAAGCCACTGCACCCAGCCCCACTTCAACTTTTTAAATGGGATGTCCATGCGGGGCGCAGTGGCTCACACCTGTAAGCCCAGCACTTTGGGAGGCCGAGGTGGGCAGATCACTTGAGGTCAGGAGTTCGAGACCAGCCTGCTGAACATGGTGAAACCCCATCCCTACTAAAAATACAAAAATTGGCTGGGCATGGTGGCAGATGCCTGTAATCCCAGCTACTCAAAAAGCTGAGGCAGGAGAGTCACTTGGACCTGGGAGGCGGAGGTTGCAGTGAGCATCCCTACTAAAAATACAAAAATTGTCTGGGCATGGTGGCTGGCACCTGTAATCCCAACTACTCAGAAGGCTGAGGCACAGGTGGGACCAGAGTCACTTAGACCTGGGAGGCGGAGATTGCAGTGAGCTGAGATCACGCCGCTGTACTCCAGAGAAAGAGTCCATCTCAATCAATCAATCAATCAATGGAATATCCAGGCTTCCTAAGTCCCGAGTCTCTGTCTTAAACTCAAGGCTGGTCATCCAGGAGGAAACAGCCACTTAATGGAATCGATTCCTTCCTCTCGCCCTCCTTCCCTCCCTCGACGGCTAAAAGATTTGGAGAATTTGGGTTATCAGGGGATTTTCAGTGCCTCCCCCAAAAGGAATCTGAACTGTGCCTCTTGGGCAGTTGGCCAACACCTAATAAAGGATGAGGTCATCCCCCCCGCCAGGAATTTGTGAGCGGTCTGCCTTCCACCTTCCCTCGCCTTCCCCGCGTAATGAGGTCTTAAGAGTAGAGTAATTCCATGTTGCTCTAAACTGGGCTTTATGCTGCTGGGCATCACAGTAAGGGAACAGGAATGTCATTTATTATCTTCAACTTATCTTTCCAGTGCCCGTGGCTGCACCCAAGCCAGAGAGACCACAGAAAAACGGGGAAATGAAGGAATAACATTACACCATATAGTGCTGGTAGTGTTGGAGTACTTTGGGACAAAAGCCTTTTTTTTTTTTTTTTTTTTGAGATAGGGTCTCACTGTCTCACCCAGGTTGGAGTGCAGTGGTGCAGTCTCGGCTCACTGCAACCTCCGCCTCCCAGGTTCGAGTGATTCTCCTGTCTCAGCCTCCCAAGTAGCTGGGACTACAGGCAACCGCCACCACACTCAGCTAATTTTTTCTATTCTTAGAGAAAAGATTTCATCATGTTTGCCAGGTTGGTCTCGAACTCCTGATCTTAGGTGATCCGCCCGCCTCTGCCTCCCAAAGGGCTGGGATTACAGGCATGAGCCACTGTGCTCGTCCTAGGATGAAAGTCTTTAGGATAAGCATGAATACATCCCAGAAACTGCAGGACTAAGACAATCATCTGAGTTTCGAACTCTTTTTGTTTTTTTTTGAGACCCAGTCTCTGTCTCCCAGGCTGAAGTGCAGTGGTGCAATCTCAGCTCACTGCACCCTCGACCTCCAGAGCATCAATCCTCCCACCTCAGCCTCCTGAGTAGCTAGGACAACAGGCACCCACCACCATGCCTGGCTAATCTTTATATTTTTAAGAGAGGCAAGGTTTTGCCATGTTGCCCAAATTGGTCTTGAACTCCTGGGCTCAAGGAATCCACCCACTTCGGCCTCCCAAAGTGCTGGGATTACAGGTGTGAGCCGCCATGCCTGCTCCTCTTCATCATGTGTCTGAGACAATTGGTTTATTGTGGCCTGTGAGCCTATAACAAGCTACTTCTGTGTGCCCATCTCTGTGCAGCAAAGGGATATTGAAAATGCAAATAGCCTGGTACTCACCCTCAAAGTGCTTACACTATTATTTAAGAAGGCATTAAAAAGATAGCTGGTAGCCAAGCACGGTGGCTCATGTCCGTAATCCCAGCACTTTGGGAGGCCAAGGCTGGCTGATCATTTGAGGTCAGAAGTTTGAGACCAGCCTGACCAACAGAGTGAAACTCAGTCTCTACTAAAAACACAAAAAAAGATTAGCCAGGTTTGGTGGTGTGTGCCTGTAGTCCCAGCTACTCGGAAGGCTGAGGCAGGAGAATCGCTGGAACCTAGGAGGTAGAGGTTCCATGTAGCCAAGATCGTGCCACTGCACTCCAGTATAGGTGACAGAGCGAGACTCCATCTCAAAAAAAATAAATAAAAATAAAGATGGCCAGGCGTGGTGGCTCACGCCTATAATCCCAGCACTTTGGGAGGCCAAGGCAGGTGGATCACGAGGTCAAGAGATCGAGACCATCCTGGTCAACGTGGTGAAACCCCGTCTCTACTAAAAA
>NW_016107397.1:2960074-2961286 GCF_001604975.1 Cebus imitator
TTTTTGAGATGGAGTCTTGCTCTCTCACCCAGGCTGGAGTGCAGTGGCACGACACTGGCTCACTGCAATCTCTGCCTCCCAGGTTCAAGCGATTCTCCTGCCTCAACCTCCCAAGAAGCTGGGACTACAGGCGCCTGACACCACACCTGGGTAATTTTCGTTATTTTTTGTAGAGTTGAGGTTTCACCATGTTGGCGAGGCTGGTCTCGAACTCCGACTCAGGCGATCTGCCCACCTCGGCCTTCCAAAGTGCTGGGATTACAGGCGTAAGCCAATACGCCCGGCCTCCTCTGGAGTATTTTAAAGCAAATTTCAGATATCACATCATTTCATCACTGAATACGTGTGTTTACCAGATAGACATTTTAAAAACCCGTAACCACCATGCTGTTATCACACCTAATAAAATAAACAATGATGCCTTGCTGTCAGACAATATCCAGTCCATGTTCGAACTTCCCTGACGGTCTTAAAGATATTTTCGCAACTGATTTGTTCAAACCAGGATTCAACCAAGAACCACCCGTTGCATTTGGCTGTTACACTTTTGAAATCCGTCTCTTTCTCTTTTAAATAAACTTTTGTTTTGGAATAATTTTAGATTACAGAAAAGCTAGTACAGAGTGTTCTTGTATACCTTTCATCCAGTTTTCTCTAATGTTAAAATCTTACACAACCATAGTACATCTGTCAGAACTCAGAAATTAACACTGGAACATGGTTGTTAACTAAACTTCAGAATTGATTCAGATTTCATCAGTTTTTCCAACAGTGTCCTTTTTCCATTCCACGATCCAATCCGTGCTGCGTTTAGTAAGTCTCTTTTAATCTGTCAGCCTACCTCTGTTTTTTTCTCCATGACCTTGATGTTTGGAGAAACCAGGTCATGTGGCTTGTAGAATGTCCTATAACCAGACTTGGCTAATTGCTTTCTTATGGCGTTAACTTGTTCTTCTGTCCCTGGTATTTCCTACAAATCGATAATTAGAGGTAGAGGCTTGATTAGATTGAGGTTTCATATATATAATTTATTCTTCTTCTTGTTCTTATTTTTTGAGACAGAGTCTTGCTCCGTCACCCAGGCTGGAGCACAGTGGCATAATCTCTGCTCACTGCAAACTCGGCCTCCCAGGTTCAAGCAATTCTCCTGTCTCAGCCTCCTGAGTAGCTGGAATTACAGGCACATGCCACCACACCTGGCTAACTTTTTTT
>NW_016107397.1:2964825-2968825 GCF_001604975.1 Cebus imitator
CCTTCCTTCCCTTCCTTCCTTCCCTCCTTCCTTCCTTCCTTCCTTCCTTTTCTCCTCCTTCTCCTCCTCCTCTTTTTCCTTTTTTTCTCTTTTGAGACAGAGTTTCGTTGTTGCCCAGGCAGTACAGTAGCATGGTCATGGCTCACTACAGCTTTGAATTCCCAGGCTCAAGTGATCCTCCCACCTCAGCCTCCTGAGTAGCTAGAATTATAGGTATGCAGCACCACATCTGGCTAAATTTTTTTTTTTTTTGAGACGGAGTCTCACTCTGTTGCCCAGGCTGGAGTGCAGTGGTGTGATCTCGGCTCACCGCAACCTCAACCTCCCAGGTTCAAGAGATTCTCCTGCCTCAATCTCCCAAGTAGCTGGGATTACAGGCACTTGCCACCATACCCAGCTAATTTTTGTATTTTTAGTAGACATGCGGTTTCTTCTTGTTGGCCACGCTGGTCTTGAACTCCCAAAGTGCTGGGATTACAGGGGTGAGCCACCCCACCCAGCTAATTTTTGTATTTTTAATAGACATGCGGTTTCTTCTTATTGGCCACGCTGGTCTTGAACTCTTGACCTCAAGTGATCCCCTCGCCTCAGCCCCCCAAAGCGCTAGGATTATCCACAATCATGAACCACCTTGCCTGGCCCTTTCTTTGTTGTTAATTGAGATGGAGTCTCACTGGAGCACAGTGGTGCAATCTCGGCTCACTGCAAACTCTACCACCCAGATTCAAGCGATTCTCATGTCTTAGCCTCCGGAGTAGCTGGGAGTACAGGTGCGCATTTATTTTTGTTGTTGTTGTTGAGATGGGGGTTTGCCATGTTGGTCAGGTTGATTTTGAACTCCTGGCCTCAGGTGATCCACCCACCTTGGCCTCCCAAAGAGCTGGAATTACAGGGGTGAGTCACTATGCTCAGCCTCTTTTTCACTTTTTTTTCTCTTCTCTCTCTCTTTCCTTCCTTCTCTCTCTCTCTTTTTTTCCCCTTTTTAATTTTTCTTTATTGCCCTTTCCCACGTGTTCTGAAACGTTCTTTCTTTCTTTCAAGATGGGGTCTTACTCTGTCACCTAGGCTGGAGCACAATGGTGCAATCATGGCTCACTGCAGCCTCAAACTCCTGGGCCCAAGCCATCCTCCTACCTCAGCCTCCTGAGTAGCTGGGACCACAGGGCACCACAACACCTGGCTAATTTTAAAATTTTTTGTAGAAGCAGGGCCTCATTATGTTGCCCAGGCTGGTCTTGAACTCCTGGCCTCAAGCAATCCTCCTGCCTTGGCCTCCCAAAGTGCTGGCATTACAGACATGAGCCACTGTGCCCAGCTCCCTTTTCAAATATTATATATCTGAATACATCAAGGTGTGAATTTTCTCAGTGGCCCCAAGGTGAAAGAATTCTTTCCACTTTACAGAGAAGGAAACTGAAGTTCAGGGAGGTTAAGAAAGTTGCCCAGGCCGGGTGCAGTGGCTCACTTCTGTAATCCCAGCACTTTGGGAGGCTGAGGGGGGATGGTTCCCCTGAGGTCAGGAGTTCAAGACCAGCCTGGCCAACATGGTAAAACCCCATCTCTGCTAAAAATACAAAAATTAATAGCTGGGCACAGTGGCTTACACCTGAATCTCAGCACTTTGGGAGGCCGAGGTGGGTGGATCACCTGAGGTCAAGAGTTTGAGACCAGCCTGGCCAAAAATGGCAAAAACTCATTTCCAAAAAAAAAAAAAAAAAAATTAGCAGGGCGAGGTGGCTCGTGCCCATAATCCCAGGTATTTGGGAGGCTGAAACACGAGAATTTCCACTGCACTCCAGTCTGGGTGATACACTGAGACTCCACCTCAAAAAAAAAAAAAAAAAACAAGGTTTCCCAGAGCACCCTGTAATCAGCGTCTGAGCTGCAGTTCTGTGAGGACACCTTGGAGGGACTGAAGGGAGGGGACAGCAGGGAAGTCAGAGAGAGATTTGATGGTCGAGTGCAGGAGCCTGTGCCTGTAATCCCAACGCTTTGGGAGGCCAAGGCAGGAGGACTGCTTGAGTCCAGAAGTTCAAGACCAGCCTGGGACACATATCAAGACCCTGTCTCTATTAAAAAAAGAGATTAAAAGAAGCAGCAGGTGGCAGCCTCCAGGTGGCCCCAAGAGGCACACACTGAGCTAGAGGGCTGCTTCCCTATGGCAGTGTCACTCTGGGTGGCTCTGGGAGGCCACAGCAACCAGCCTGAAGGTATCTTGGAGTGGGACCAAACAGCTGCATGGGGCTTGGAAACCAAATGGGCTCCCTCCTCAGTCCCCTCCTCCCCATAAGATTTTGATTACATTGTCAGGGTGTTCTGGTCATAACTAAAGCCTCAGCTTTAATAATGCCTTAATTTAAAAATCCTTGAAACCATCTTTGGCTCTCTTTAGCATGAAAGGATTTCCTGCTGCCCCGCCCACAACCCCGAATCCACCCCCCACCCCCCCCACCCCGCCCCACCACAACACCAAAGCCTTTAATTCCACAGTCATCTAGGTTTCCAATGGAAGGTAACTCCACAGGACTTTCATGGTCTTAATTAATGATTCTAATCAGCATTCCAGTCTAACTGCTTTATCCCTGCCTGTTTTCCGGTTGCTCAGCAAAGGGCTTATCTAGAACTTGTTTCAACTTCAAACAGACACTTCATAACAGTAAATTGCAACAAGGTTTTATCAAGTGGAACCTTTTCATGCTCTTTCTACTGGGTCTTGGTATCAACACTAAGCCACTCAGGAAACATGACCGCCTTCCCCTCTTCCTCCCTGGTTGTTGACAAAACATACATTCCCTTCCCCACTGCCTTTTATTTTATTTTTGAAATAGAGTCTTGTTCTGTTGCCCAGGCTGGAGTGCAGTGACGTGATTTCAGCTTACTGCAACCTCCACCTGCTGGGTCCAAGCGATTCTCCTGCCTCAGCCTCCCAAGTAGCTGCAATTACAGGCATGCACCACCACGTCCAGCTAAGTTTTGTATTTTTAGTAGAGACAGGGTTTCGCCATGTTGACCAGGCTGGTCTTGAACTCCTGAACTCAGGTGATCCTCCCGCATCAGCCTCCCAAAGTGCTGGGATTACAGGGGTGAGCCACCCCACCCAGCCTGTGGAATTATTTGGAGGATACATGTACTAACTCATCCAAGGTGTTCAGCTCAGCTCTTGGCACACAGAAAGGGGCCCATCAATGTTAGATTTTCGTGACTGAAAACCTGGCCAGATGCCAGCATAGCATGCTGTTTTATGAACCAGTCATTCTCTGTAGGCAAGCAAACTTGCAAAGAAAGGCATTTAAGAGCACTACAATTTAGAACCACGGGACAGCCAGGAAGTGGCTTGATTGTATTGTGCAGTACAATCAAAGGTAAACAGACTAGAGAAATACCTGCCCCGCAAATAGCTAGTGTGCGTGTATGAGGTTTAATATGTTTAGGGAGGATTCCTTTAAATCTTTTTTTTTTTTTTTTGAGATGGAGTTTTGCTCTTGTTGCCCAGGCTGGAGTGCAGTGGTGCGATCTTAGCTCACTGCAACCTTTGCCTCCCGGGTTCAAGCGATTCTCCTGCCTCAGCCTCTCGAGTAACTGGGATTACAGGCACGCACCACCACGCCCAGGGAATTTTGTATTTTTTCAGTAGAGACGGGGTTTCACCCTGTTGGTCAGGCTGGTCTCGATCTCCTGACCTCAGGTGATCCACCTGCCTCTGCCTCCCAAAGTGCTGAAATTACAGGTGTGAGCCACCGCGCCTGGCAATACCCAGTTTTCTCTTGTTATTGTTTTGAGGCAGGGTCTTACTCTGTCAGCAGTCTGGAGTGCAGTGGTGCAATATCACTCACTGCAACCTCCTCCTCCCGGGTTCAAGCGATTTTCCTGTGTCAGCTTCCCAAGTGGCTGGTACTACATGCACCTGCCACCACGCCTGACAAATTTTTGTATTTTTAGTAGAGACAGGGGTTCCCACTGCACTCCAGCCTGGGCAACAGAGCAAGACTTAGTCTCAAAA
>NW_016107397.1:2968910-2972792 GCF_001604975.1 Cebus imitator
AAAAGGCCAGGCGCAGTGGCTCACGCCTGTAATCCCAGCACTCTGGGAGGCTGAGGCGGGCGGATCACCTGAGGTCGGGAGTTCGAGACCAGCCTGACCAACATGGAGAAAACCCATCTCTACTAAAAATACAGAATTAGCCAGGAGTGGTGGTGCATGCTCGTAATCTCAGCTACTCGGGAGGCTAAGGCAGGAGAATCACTTGAACCCAGGAAGCAGAGGTTGCAGTGAGCCAAGATCAAGCCATTGTACTCCAGCCTGGACAACAAGAGCGAAACTCTATCTCAAAAAAAAAAAAAAAATAGTGGGTATACACATGACCGCAGAGCTGCCCTGAGCTGCTGCTCTCTGCCTACGGGGTAGCCCTGCCTCTTCAGTAACACTGTTTTCTTCTACCTCTGGCTTCTCCTTGAATTCTTTCCTGGGCAAAGCCGAGAAGACTTGTGGGCTATGCTCCACTTGAGGGCTCACCGGCCCTGCATCAGATCTATGGAACAGATCGTCAGTCAGCAGTGTGCACTGTCTTACATGGCCACCGGAACGATGCACCCAGCCCCACAGGACAACAGACAGGCCTGTGTGCCCAGGGAAATGAGATACTGATGCACAACATCACCTCATGTCTGTCACCAGCCAGTTATAAAGAAAGACAGAGAGGTTTGGTAAATTCTTATTTGACACCGGGCACGGTGGCTCACGCCAGCAATCCCAGTACTCTGGGAGGCCAATGCAGGAGGATCACCTGAGGTCAGGAGTTCGAGACCAGTCTGGCTGACATGGTGAAACCCATCTCTACTAAAATACAAAAATTAGCTGGTTGTGGTGGCGGGCTCCTGTGATCTCAACTACTCGGGAGGCTGAGACACGAGAATCGCCTGAACCTGGGAGGCGGAGTTCGCAGTGAGCTGAGATTGCGCCATTGCACCCCAGCCTGGGCAACAGAGTGAGAGTCAGACTCAAAAATATATACATTTTTTTATAAAGGAATCCCACAAAGGAGGTTTTTGTTTGTTTGTTTTGTTTTGTTTTTTTGAGGCAGACTCTCACTCTGTTGCCCAGGCTGGAGTACAGTGGCGTGATCTCAGCTCACTGCAACCTCACCTCCCAGGTTCAAGTGATCCTCCTGCCTCAGCCTCCAGAGTAACTGGCATTACAGGCTTGTGCCACATGCCCAGCTAATTTTTTTGTATTTTTAGTAAAGACAGGGTCTTGCCGTGTTGGCCAGGCTAGTCCTGAACACCTGGCCTCAAGCGATCCGCCTGCCTCAGCCTCTCAAAGTGCTGAATCACAAGTGTTAGCCACCATGCCCAGCAAGGGTGTTGTTATTATGGCCATCTTACAGGCAGAAAAACTGAGGCACAAAGCAGTTAAGTAACCAGTCCGACGTCACCCATCTGGGAAGTGGCGGAGTCAAGCTTTGAACTCAGGTCATCTGGCTGCAGAGATCTAAACCCATGCACCTTTATCACTGCCTGTCACAGCAACCCGCCCAATAACAGCGGAAACAGCCACGCTCCAGCCTCAACTGTGAAGTTTTTCTGACAGCACTGAACTGACTAAATCAAGCCATTTTGTTATTGTTGTTGCTGCGGCTGTTTGGTTTGGTTTGTTTTTTTCTTTTTTGTTTTGTTTTGTTTCTTTTTGAAACAGAGTCCAGGCTGGGATGCCGTGGCACAGTCTCAGCTCACTGCAACCTCTGCCTCCCAGGTTCAAGTGATTCTCGTGCCTCAGCCTCCCGAGTAACTGGGATTACAGCCTGCCAAGTTACTGGGATTACAGGCAGATGCCACCACGCCTGGCTACGTTTTGTACTTTTAGTAGAGATGGGATTTCACCATATTGGCCAGGCTGGTCTCAAACTCCTGGCCTCAAGCAATCCACATGCCTTGGCCTCCCAAAGTGCCGGGGTAACAGCCGTGAGCCATTGTGTTTGGTTTATTTGATTGGTTGGTTCATTGGATGGTTGGTTGGTTTGCCTGAGTGAATTTTTTTTTTTTTTTTTTTAAGACAGAGTCTCACTCTGTCGCCCAGGCTGGAGTGCAGTGGCACAATCTTGGCTCATACAACCTCCACTTCTGAGGCACAAGTGATCCTTCACCCTCCACCTTTCAAATAGCTGGAACTACATGGATTCACTACGATACCTGGCTAATTTTTGCATTTTTTATAGAGACGGGGTTTTGCCACATTGACTAGGCTGGTCTCAAACTTGTGAGCTCAAGCGATCCTCCCATCTCCCAAAGTGCTAGGATTACAGGCATGAGCCGCCTAGCCCAGCCCCATCTCTATATATTTTTTAATTTAAATAAATAAAATATTAGGCCAGGTGCAGTGGCTCACACCTGTAATCCCAGCACTTTGGGAGGCTGAGGCAGGTGGATCACCTGAGGTCAGGAGTTCGAGACCAGCCTGACCAATACGATGAAACCCCGTCTCTACTAAATACAAAAAATTAGCCGGGTTTGGTGGTACCTGCTTGTAATCCCAGCTACTTGGCCCGGCATGGTGACTCACACCTATAATCCCAGCACTTTGGGAGGCCAAGGCAGGAGGATCACCTGAGGTCGGGAATTCTAGATTAGCCTGCCCAAAATGGAGAACCCCCGTCTCTACTGAAAATACAAAATTAGCTGGGCATGGTAAAGCACACCTGTAATCCCAGCTACTTGGGAGACTGAGGCAGGAGAATTGCTTGAACCCGGTGGCAAAGGTTGCAGTGAGCCAAGATCATGCCATTGTACTCCATCCTGAAATTCCGTCTCAAAAAAAAAAAACAACTCCAGCTACTTGGGAGGCTGAAGCAGAAGAATTACTTGAATCCGGGAGGCAGAGGTTGCAGTGAGCTGAGATTTTGCCATTGCACTCCAGGCTGGGCAACAAGAACGAAAAGTCCGTCTCAAAAAAAATAAATAAATAAAACAAAATAAAAATAAAGTATCAAAAGACTTATACTTACTGGCCAGGTGCGGTGGCTCACGCCTGTAACCCCAGCACTTTGGGAGGCCAAGGCAGGTGGATCACGAGGTTGGGAGTTCAAAACCAGCCTAACATGGTGATAGGCCGTCTCTACTAAAAATTCAAAAATTAGCCAGATGTGATGGCGGGCACCTGTAATCCCAGCAACTCGGGAGGCTGAGGCAGAGAATTGCTTGAATCCAGGAGGTGGAGGTTGCAGTGAGCTGAGATCACGCCACTGCACTCCAGCCTGGCTGACAGCGAAAGACTCTGTCTCAAAAAAAAAAAAAAAAAAAAACAATACTTATACTTACCCTAAGTCACATTGGTAGTGTTTAGGTTGAACGAAACCTCATCGTTGGCAATGGCTACCGATGAGGGCTTTCAGCTCACAGACTAGGGAACATGACTTCCTGCCCCAATTTCGACCAAGAGATTTGAAGGGAACAGGTGGAGGCTGGGACAGAGCAGGGGACTCTCCCAGGGGCAGCGGATGGGGAGAAAGTCACAGGAAACTGCCTCCTGCTCCTGGTGGCATTGTCTTGTGCTGTCCTGACTCATAGGCACTATAACTTGACGAAAACCATCCTCGCTTCCAAAACCTCCTCTGGAGATTGATTAGATAACCGTGGCAAAGTGCTTTGAAGACAAAGGATGTAGGAAGTGTTCTGTGGATTCCCAGGGTACTTCAGATGAGATGAAGGCCCATGATTGGGTCTGCTCGGGTGGCTGGGATGCTTTGTGTGGAAAAGGAGTCTTTCCCAAAACATTTCTCCTAGAGGGGCTGCCAAAATCGCCCAGCGCTGCTCCACACCCAAGTGTGTCGTCCTTCAGTGTGGCCATCACACGATGAAAAGGAAACTTCCACGCTCAGTTCAGTCATGCACTGGTCCATGTAATGTTGACATGTACTTAGATAAAGTGTGT
>NW_016107397.1:2973014-2974510 GCF_001604975.1 Cebus imitator
GCCTCCTGTGTAGCTGGGATTATAGGCATGCGCCACCACGCCCAGCTAATTTTCTATTTTTTTAGTAGAGACGAAATTTCTCCATGTTGGTCAGGCTGGTCTTGAACTCCCAACCTCGGGTGATCTGCCTGCCTCAGGCTCCCAAAGTGCTGGGTTTACAGGCATGTGCCACTGCGCATGGCCTCTATTTATTTTTTTATGCAAATAAAATACTTTAAAAAATACAGTCACAGAGGTCAAGTATGGTGGCTCACACCTGTAATCCCAAGACTTGGGAGGCTGAGGCGGGTGGAGTTCAAGACCAGTCTGGCCAAGATGGTGAAACCCTATCTCTGCTAAAAATACAAAAATTAGCTGGGTGTGATGACGGTCGCCTATAATGCCAGCTACTCAGGAGGCTGAGGCAGAGAATTGCTTGAACCCAAGAGATCACGCCACTGCATTCCAGCCTCAGTGACAAAGTGAGACTCAGTCTCAAAAAAGAAAAGAAAGAAAAAAAATAAATAAATAGAGACCAGGTGTGGTGGTTCACACCTGTAATCCCAGCACTTTGGGAGGCTGAGTTGAGCAGATCACCCAAGGTCAGGAGTTCAAGACCAGCCTGGCCAACATAGCGAAACCCTGTCTCTACTAAAAATACAAAATTTAGTCAGCGTGATGGTGCACACCTGTACTTCCAGCTACTTGGGAGGCTGAAGCAGGAGAATTGCTTGAACCTGGGAGAGAGAGTTTGCAGGGAGCCAAGATCCCTCCATTTGCACTCCAGCCTGGGCAACAGAGTGAGACTCCATCTCAAAAACAAAAAATAAAAATAAAATAAAACAGCTTTGTATGAAGGCAGCATTTATTCACTGAAAAAAAAAGAAGACTCTAGAATTATTCTGGTTAAATATCAGATTAAAACCTGACTCAAAGGCCAGGTGTGGTGGCTCACACCTGTAATCCTAGCACTTTGGGAGGCTGAGGCTGGTGAATCACCTGAGGTTGGGATATTGAGACCATCCTGGCCCAATATGGTGAAACCTCGTCTCTACTAAAAATACAAAAATTAGCCGGGCATGGTGGCACACTCCTGTAATCCCAGCTACTCAGGAAGCTGAGGCAGAAGAATCACTTGAACCCAGGAGGCGGAGGTTGCAGTGAGCTGAGATCGTGCCACTGCACTCCAGCCTGGTGACAGAGCAGGAGTCTGTCTCAAAAAAAAAAAAAGCCTGACTCAAGAAGGAGTAATGCAACCAATTTGAAATGGCATTAGGAAAGCAAGCGTTACTGGATATGGTGGCTCACGCCTGCAACCCAAGCACTTTGGGAGGCCAAGGCGGGGGATCATTTAAGGTCAGGAGTTCAAGACCAGCCTGACCAACATGGTGAAATCCTGTCTCTACAAAAAATATAAAAATGAGCTGGGCATGATGGCATGTACATGTGGGAGGCTAAAGTGGGAGGACTGATTGAACCCAGAGGTGGAGGTTGCAGTGAGCCGAGATCACACCACC
>NW_016107397.1:2976723-2979347 GCF_001604975.1 Cebus imitator
TTTTTTTTGACGGAGTCTTGCTCTTGTCACCCAGGCTGGAGTGAAACAGTGCAATCTTGGCTCACTGCAGCCTCCGCCTCCTGGGCTCAAGTGATTCTCCTGCCTCAGCCATCTGAGTAGCTGGGATTACAGGCATCTGCCACCACACCTGGCTAATTTTTGTATCTTTAGTAGAAACAGAGTTTCACCAGGTTGGCCAGGCTGGTCTTGAACTCTTGGCCTCAAGTGATCTGGCTGCCTTGGCATCCCAAAGTGCTAGGATTACAGGCATGAGCCACTACACCTGGCCTCACTCACCTACTCCGGAATTGATACTCTTTCCATAGCACAACACCACCTCCCAAAATCCCTTCTACAGGACACGGCCAAATGCAGGCTACAGGCTCCTGGTCCAGCCATGTCCCTGTTTCACTGCTTTGCCAAAAGCTTATCTTCAGTTGGCTGGGAAATGTTTTTTATAGTGAAAGCATAGCTCAGGCTTTGTGATGGGAATTGATGAAAAGTAATTTTTACATCATCGATTTTGTCCTAAACCAAACTCGCTGGACATCGTCTCTGGCTAGAGCTTTATTCCTTTTTTCAAATAAAAAAAAGATGACAGCATTCATAGGGAACACAATATTTCCAGGTTACATACCATTTTGTGAAATTCCTCTCTTCGAGAGTTGAACGGAAAAGCTTCAAAACCTCGAGTTGCTGGAGAAGGTGATTGAAGGGCATTTGATTCCCTGGAGTCATGGGAAATCCACAATTTATTCTTTAATAATAAAAATTGCATGTGTAATCATGAGACCACAGAGGGTCAACTCAAATTAAAGATTTTATGGCCAGTGGTTATATTAAATCTTTTCAACAATTTACAGAAGGGATTTGAAATACGTCAAACTTATTTCTTTACTTTTTTTTTTTGTAAGTGAAAGATTTTACTGCATTGAATCAGAGAAGGAGGAGAAAAATGATTCTAAGTTCACCCATTTCTCACCCCGACTAATGGTCTACTGCTCATTTTACAACCAAAGCCTGGGTATTAAGCTGTCTGAAGTCAACCTCTTCTAATTAAAACGAAAGTCATAAAGCAAAGTATTTCAATAATTTACAATAGTCATCCCAAATGTATACAGCACATATATTGAAGAAATGTAAAGCATTTGAGATTTTTTATTTCTCTCACCTGGAACCAAAAGCGAAAGGTTCTTGGCAAGATTAAGGGAACATTCATTAACTTAAATATTTATAGAGTAAATGAACGTATAAGTGTATGTGTTCCTACGTGCGTGTTATGAAAGGAAATATGAAACTGACACTTCTTTTATCTTTTTTTTTTCTCTTTTGGTTTTTTTTGTTTGTTTGTTTGTTTTTTGAGACACCCTTGTCTCTGTAGCCAGGCTGGAGTGCAGTGGCGCGATCTCGGCTCACAGCAATCTCTGCCTCCCAGGTTCAAACAATTCTCCTGCCTCAGCTTCCCAAGTAGCTGGGACTACAGGCGTGCGCCACCACACCCGGCTAATTTTTGTACTTCTAATACAGGCGTGTTTTCACCATGTTGGCCAGGATGGTCTCTATCTCTTGACCTCGTGATCCACCTGCCTCGGCCTCCCAACATGTTGGGATTACAGGAGTGAACCATCGTGTCTGGCCCTTTTAACTTATTTTTTTGAGCCGGGGTCTCGTTCTGAAGCTCGGGCTACAGTGCAATGGCACAACCATGGCTCACTGCAGCCTCAAGCTTCTGGGCTCAAGTGATCCTCTCACCTCTGCTTCCCCAGTATCTGGGACTACAGGCATTCCACCATGCCTGGCTGATTGTGTGTGTCTGTGTGTGTGTAGAGACAGGATCTTGCTTATTGCCCAGGCTGGTCTCAAACGCCTAGTGTCAAGTGATCCTCCCAATTCAGTCTCCTAAAGTGCTGGGAATGCATATGTAATCCACTGCACTGGCCCAGAACCAACACTTATTGAGCATCTGTAGTGTAGAGTTGTGATCAGTGAACCCAAACACCAATGAGACCATTCAGTGAAGTCATGTGTTGTTAAGAAATGTAGCTTAGGGCTGGCCACGGTGGCTCACGCCTATAATCCTAGCACTTTGGGAGGCCAAGGCGGGTGGATCACGAGGTCAAGAGATCAAGACCATCCTGGTGAAGGCGGTGAAACCCCATCTCTACTAAAAATACAAAAATTGCTGGGCATGGTGGCACTTGCCTGTAATCCCAGCTACTTGAGAGGCTGAGGAAGGAGAATTGCTCGAACCCAGGAGGCAGGGGTTGCAGTGAGCTGAGATCGCGCCATTGCACTCCAGCCTGGGTAACAAGAGCGAAAGTCCGTCTCAAAAAAAAGAAAAAAAAAAGAAAAGAAAGAAATGTAGCATATGGAGCTGGGCACGGTGGCTCACACCTGTAATCCCAGCACTTTGCGAGACAGAGGCGGGCAGATCACGAGGTCAGGAGTTCGAGATCAGCCTGACCAACATGGTGAAACCTGTCTCTACTAAAAATACAAAAATTAGCTGGGCATGGTGGCATGTGCCTGTAGTCCCAGCTACTCAGGAGGCTAGGCAGGAGAATCACTTGAACCCGGGAGGCAGAGGTTGCAGTGAGCCGAGATTACGCCACTGCACTCCACCC
>NW_016107397.1:2981397-2984528 GCF_001604975.1 Cebus imitator
GCCACTGCACTCCAGCCTGGGTGACAGTCTAAAAAAAAATTTTTTTTAATTACTCCACTTAGGCCGTGCACAGTTGTTCATGCCTGCACTTTGGGAGGCCGGGGCAGTTGGATCATTTAAGACCAGGAGTTAGAGATCAGCCTAGGCAACATGGTGAAACTCCATCTTGACCAAAAAAAAAAAAAAATATATATATATATACATACATACACACACACACACACACAAATTAGCCAGGTACAAGTGTGATCCCATCTACTCAGGAGGTTGATTCCAGCTACTTGGGAGGCTGAGGCATGAGAATGGCTTGAACGCGGGAGGTGGAGGTTGTAGTGAGCCGAAATTGCACCACTGCATTTCAATTATTAATAAAGATATTAATCAGTCAACAATGACATCTTGAAATTGAGAACTCTTCCTTACGGTTCACTCAGCAGTTATTTATTTTTATTTATTTAATTTGAGACAGTCTTGCTCTGTCACCCAAGCTGGAGTGCAGTGGCACCATCCTGGCTCACTGCAATCTCTGCTTCCCAGGTTGAAGCGATTCTCCTGCCTCAGCCTCCTGAGTAGCCGGGATTACAGGTGTGCACTACCACACCAGGCTAATTTTTGTATTTTTAGTAGAGACAGGGTTTCACCATGTTCGCCAGGCTGATCTCAAACCCGTGACCTCAAGTCATCCACCTGTCTCAGCCTCCCAAAGTGCTGGGGATTACAGGCGTGGGCCACCACGCCCAGCAGAGCAGTTCTTTTCAATACAAAGACTATGTAACTACGTTACCAAAGGTTAAAGATTTGATAGTGTGTTGACTTGAGCTTTTGTCATGCCAGCCCTTTTGTGGGCTAGCCTATTTTGTACTGGCGCTCTCGGCCCGTAGGAATTTAATATCATGTCTTTATCCAAAATTCTGGCTTGACTCTGCATTTTCAGACTCACCTGTTTGAATTTAGCAGCAATGTTTCTAGACACCTGCACTGATTAAACGATTCCAGCCATCGTCCCTTTGGTATCTCCTAGATCATACGAATGATAGTGAGTGATGAATCGTTTTACAGAAACCAGACGTTTCCCTGCCTTTTTCTAAGCTGGGCCATGGATGTGAGAAATCGGCTCCCAAGAGGACGACATCATGGCCACAGTGATAAAGGGGTCAAGGCCTGGTTCCACGGCCAGCTTGCCATTTGTATGGCCTGTCTGAGCTCTTGGGATTATTCGGAGGAAAAAGATTTGGGAACGGCCATTCCGCCCCCTCCTGGAGTCTTGCTTTCCGCTACTGAGACTGGTGGAGCGCGCCTGCAGTCTGAGAATTTGGGGAGGTGGAGGCGGGAAGATCGTTTCAGCCCAGGAGTTCGAAAACACCCTGGGCAACATAGCAGAACCCAGTCTTACAAATAAAAACATTTTAAAAGTTAATCGAGTGTGATGGCACGTGCCTGTAGTGCCAGCTACTCGGGAGGCTGAGGCAGGAGGATCGCTTGAGCCCAGAAGTTGGAGACTGCAGTGAGCCGAGATCGCGCCACTGCGCTCCAGCCTGGGCGACAGAGTGAGATCCTGTCTCTAAAAGAAACAGAGGGAGATGGCCAGGCGCGGTGGCGCACGCCTGTAATCCCAGTACTTTGGGAGGCTGAGGCGGGCAGATCACCTGAGGTCGGGAGTTCGAGACCAACCTGACCAACATGGAGAAACCCCGTCTCTACTAAAAACACAAAATTAGCCAGGCGTGGTGGCGCATTGCCTGTAATCCCAGCTACTCGGGAGGCTGAGGCGGGAGAAAAGCTTGAACCCGGGAGGCGGAAGTTAATGGTGAGCCGAAATCGCGACACTGCAACTCCAGCCTGGGCGACAGAGTGAGACCCTGTCTCTAAAAGAAATAGAGAGAGCTCAACCCCTACAGAACCGGGTCTGCAGCCCGGGCTTTGTGACTTCTCTCCGCCCCGCTCCCCATTGCAGACGCGCCCACTTTCCGCCCGGCGCGCCGGAAGTGGCCCAGTCCCGTCGGCCCCTGCGGCCCGCTTGCCGTTGCCGTGGAAACGAAACCGGACAAGGCGCGCTCTGTCCTGACGCGCCGGTTCCGGTGGGCTCGTGTCAGCTACGCCGCTGTGGATTACGATGCTTAAGGCTAAGATCCTCTTCGTGGGGCCTTGCGAGGTGAGGCCTGGTCCGGCGCGGAAGAGGGAGCGGGGAGCCGGCCTCGGGGCCTGGCAGGTCCCCAACCACCTGATCTGGGAGGCGGGACCCCGGGCCCACCAGGCCCATCCCGGCCGGTGCCCTCGGCCTTTCTGTGAACTCCGTGCTTTTAGACATTGATTCCAGCCACTGCCGAGAGGGGGTAGTGGAGCCGAACCCGGTGTTACTGAGCCCCGAAGGCCCAAGGTACTAAGTGGCATCATTGGAACCACAGCCTAGGTGTCATGACTCTTTCCTTTGCTTCCGGGATCCCCCTAATGAATGTGGGTCTGGACTTCTGTTTGAGACAGGGTCTCGCTCTGTCGTCCACGCTGGAGTGCAGTGGTGTGATCATAGCTCACTGCAGCCTCGACTTCGCTGGGCTCAAGCAGTCCTCCTGAGTCCTCTGTCTCCCCGGATGGAGTGCAGTGGCATGATCTTGGTTCACTGCAACCTCCAACTCCCGGCTTCAAGCGATTCCTGTCCCAGCCTCCTTACTAGCTATTACAGGTCCACACCTCCATCCCTGGCTAATTTTTGTATTTTTAGTAGAGATGGGTTTTCACCATGTTGGCCAGGCTGGGTTCGAACTCCTGACCTCAAGTGATCAGACCGCCTCACCCTCCCAAAGTGCTGGGGTTATGGCCGTGAGCCACCGTGCCTGGCCTAAATTTGTTAATTATTAATAGAGACAGGGTCTCACTATGTTGCCTAGTACCTAGGCTGGTCTCCAACTCCTGGCTCAAGCAGCCCTCCCGCCTCAGCCTCCCAATGTGCTGGGATTACAGGTGTGAGCCGTTGCTCGAGGCCTGGGGTTTTTACTCTACGGTCCTGGATCCGTTGGCTATTCATGTGTGTGTCGGGGGAGTGCTAGTGAGGATCACATCTACATGTATACTTATCATCCACAGAAATAAAGCTCAGATGGACTGAAGCTAAATGCATTAAAAAAAAAAAAAAA
>NW_016107397.1:2985443-2986511 GCF_001604975.1 Cebus imitator
AGCCTCAGCAACAGACCAAGACCCTGTCATAAAAAAAAAAAAAAAAAGCAATATGTATTACTCATATAATCGAGATGGAGAAACAGCTCTGTGTGAGATTGTTAGACAGCTAGCCATGAGTCCCCAGGCTGACTTTGATCCTCTCTGTGACCTAAAAGAACTCCTTGGCCGGGCGCAGTGGCTCACGCCTGTAATCCTAGCACTTTGGGAGGCGGAAGCAGGTGAATCACTTGAGGTCAGGACTTTGAGATCAGCCTAACATAGTGAAACCCCATCTCTACTAAAAATACAAAAATTAGCCAGACGTGGTGGCACATGCCTATAGTCCTAGCTACTCAGGAGACTGAGTGAGGCAGGAGAATCGCTTGTACCCAGGAGGCAGAAGTTATGGTGTGCTGAGATCACACCATTGCACCCCAGCCTGGGCAACAAGAGCGAAACTCTGTCTCAAAAAAAAAAAAAAAAAAAAAAAATTCCTTAATCCCATGCTCCCTGGGCCTCAGACCAGGCTGTGCCTACTGCACTAGAGCAGGACAGTGAGGTTATAACCACCCCAATGATCTCTGAGTGCCCGTGACCTATACTGCATCACACCGGGTTCCAGGACACCTCTTGGGGTGCTTTTTTTTGGTTTCCTTCTGCCTTTCAGCAAAGGCCGTTACTTGTTCTCATTTTCACAGAGTGGAAAAACTGTTTTGGCCAACTTTCTGACAGAATCTTCTGACATCACCGAATACAGCCCAACCCAAGGAGTGAGGTGAGCCCTGACAGATCAGAGTCCCAAAGACTCAAAGAGTGTCCGACCGGCTGGGCAGGAGGCTCACGCCTCTAATGCCCGCGCTCTGGGAGGCCAAAGCAGGAGGATCACTTGAACCCTGGGCAATATAGGGAGACCCCCATCTCAACTAAAAATAAAACGTTAGCCAGGTATGTTGACATCTGTCTGTAGTCTCAGCTACATGGGAGGCTGAAGCAGGAGAATCGCTTGAGGCCAGGAGTTGGAGACTGCAGTGAGCTATGATTGTGCCACCACACTCCAGCCTGGGCGACAGAGTGAGATCCTGTCTC
>NW_016107397.1:2986832-2993969 GCF_001604975.1 Cebus imitator
AATCTCTGCTCACTGCAACCTCCGCCTCCTGGGTTCAAGCAATTCTCCTGCCTCAGCCTCCGGAGTAGCTGGGATTACAGGCATCCACCACCACGCCTGCCTAATTCTTGTATTTTTAGTAGAGATGGGGTTTCACCATGTTGGCCAGGCTGGTCTTGACCTCCTGACCTCAAGTGATCCTCCACCTGGGCCTCCCAAAGTGTTGAGATTACAGGCGTGAGCCACCCCACCCAGCCTACCGCTCTTCTTTTTCCTTTCAGGATCCTGGAATTCGAGAACCCACATGTTACCAGCAACAACAAAGGCACAGGCTGTGAATTCGAGCTGTGGGACTGTGGTGGAGATCCTAAGTATGTTTCCTTTAAATAAAGTCACTTCATCAAATGGTTTAAAATCAGCTTCCCAGGCCAGGCATGGTGGCTCACACCTGTAATCCCAGCACTTTGGGAGGCCAAGGTGGGTGGATCACCTGAGGTCAAGAGTTCGAGACTATCCTGGCCAACATGGCGAAACCCTGCCTCTACTAAAAATACAAAATATTAGCCAGGCGTGGTGGCGGATGCCTGTAATCCCAGCTACTCGGGAGGCTGAGGCAGGAGAATCGCTTGAACCCAGGAGGCGGAGATTGCCGTGAGCCGAGATCCTGCCATTTACACTCTAGCCTGGGCGACAGAGTGAGACTCTGTCTCAAAAAAAATAAATAAATAAAATCAGCTGCCCACCAGGCACCATGGAGTTGGGCCGAGCATATTTCCTGGCACATAGGAAGAGCCTGATAAAGTATTTGCTGACCTTGGCTGGGTGGGGTAACTCACACCTGTAATCCCAGCACTTTGGGAGGCCGAGTCTGGCAGATCACATAAGGTTAGGAGTTCAAGACCAGCCTGGCCAACATGATGAAACTTCATCTTTAAAAAAAAATAGGGGCCAGGCGCCGTGGCTCACACCTGTAATCCAGTACTTTGGCAGGACGAGGCAGGCAGATCATCTGAGCTCAGGAGTTTGAGACCAGCCTGGCCAACATAGTGAAACCCCGTCTCTACTAAACATACAAAAATTAGCCCAGTGTGGTGGTATGCACCTATAATCCCAGCTACTCAGGAGGCTGAGGCAGGAAAATCGCTTGAACCCAGTAGGTGGAGGTTGCAGTGAGCTGAGATCTCCAGCCTGGGCAACAGAGCCAGACTCTGTCTCAAAAAAAAGTAATATTAATAATAATAATAATACAATGTTTTAAATGAAGAAATTGTCAACCTTTACACAAAATAAAATTGATGTGGTACACACCCGTAGTCCTAGCTACTCAGAAGACGGAGGCAGAAGGATCACTTGAGCCCACATTGGAGGCTGCAGTGAGCTGTGATCCCACAACTGCACTTTAGCCTGAGAAAGCAAGACCCTGTGTCTTAAAAAAAAAAAAAAAAGGAATTCATCTACCAACTTTTATTACTAAGATATTCTTTTTAAAGTCCACAGCTAGAATCCAGAATAACTTAGGTCAGGCACAGTGGCTCATGCCTGTAATCCCAGCACTTTGGGAGGCCAAGGCAGGTGAATCACCTGAGTTTGGGAGTTTGAGACCAGACTGACCAACATGGAGAAACTCCATCTCCACTAAAAATACAGAATTAGCTGGGCGTGGTGGTGCATGCCTGTAATTCCAGCTATTTGGGAAGCTGAGGCAAGAGAACCACTTGAACCCTGGAGGTGGAGGTTGTGATGAACCGAGATCACGCCATTACACTCCAGCCTGGGCAATAAGAGCAAAACTCTGTCAAAAAAAGAAAGAAAGAAAGAAAACCAGAACAACCTAACATTCCCTCTTGTTCCTTTTCTTCCTTGCAGGTTCGAGTCCTGCTGGCCAGCCCTGATGAAGGATGCTCATGAGGTGGTGATTGTCTTAGGTGCTGACATGCCAAGCCACCGGAAGGAAATGGAAATGTGGTATTCCTGCTTCGTCCAGCAGCAGTCCTTACAGGACACGCAGTGCATGCTAATTGCGCACCACAAACCAGGCTCTGGAGATGACAAAGGAAGCCTGTCTTTGTGTAAGGAAACTGCAATTTCTCTTCTTCTTTTGTCTTGAGCATTTTGGATACCTACATATTGCCTCATGTCCTAGAAACCAGCAGCTCCGTCCAGTTACTGAGCACATACTGCACCCTCGGCAGTTGGTGCCCTCTCCACGCAAGTCAGAATTGCCAGGTTTGGCTGGGCATGGTGTCTCCTGCCTATAATCCCAGCACTTTGGGAGGCTGAGGCAGGTGGATCACTTGAGGTCAGGAGTTCAAGACCAGCCTGGCCAACGTGGTAAAACTCCGTCTCTACTAAAAATACAAAAATTATCTGGGCATGATGGCAGGCACCTGTAGTCCCAGCTACTCAGGAGGCTCAGGCAGAATTGCTTGAATCCGGGAGGTGGAGGTTGCAGTGAGCTGAAATCTCACCACTGCACTTCAGCCTGGGTGACAGGGTAAGACACCATCTCAAAAAAATAAAAAGGCTGGGTGTGGTGGCTCACGCATGTTATCCCAACACTTTGGGAGACAGATCACTCGAGGTCAGGAGTTCAAGACCAGCCTGGCCAACATGGTGAAACCTTGTCTGTACTAAAAATACAAAAATTAGCCAAGCATGGTGGTACATGCCTGTAATCCCAGCTACTTGGAAGGCTGAGGCAGAAAAATCACTTTTACCTGGGAGGTGGAGGTTGCACTGATCCAAGATCGTGCCATTGCACTCCAGCCTAGGCAACAAGAGTGAAACTCTGTCTCAAAAATAAAAACAAAGCAGTATACAGAGGGGGAAAATCCTGCGTGTAGCTATTCTTGGGTATGGCTGATGGGGAGGCACTCTTTGCTGAAAGAACTTTTGTGGAGAAAAACCTCCAATTCACATATGACACACACATCCCAGAGGTCACACCGTAATCCTGAAAAACAACTGAAAATATTCAAAAACAAAATGAAAGAGAGAATCTATTCCTTTCTGGTTTAAGAACAGAGGAATAGCCAGGCCCGGTGGCTCACACTTGTAATCCCAACACTTTGGGATGTCAAGTTGGGCAGATCACAAGGTCAAGAGATCGAGACCATCCTGGCCAAATGATGAAACCCTGTCTCTACTAAAAGTACAAAAATTATCTGGGCATGACGTCACATGCCTGCAATCACAACTACTCAGGAGGCTGAGGCAGGAGAATCACTTCAACCCAGGAGGCTGAGGTTGCAGTAAGCCGAGATTGCCCCACTGCACTCCAGCCTGGCGACAGAGCAAGACTCCATCTCAAAAAAAAGCAAAAACAGAGGACCTGGAGGGTGGTTTTTAAAGTTTCCGTCCTGTCACCAGGTGGCAGTATAGCAAAACCTTTCTCTGTTCGCTGGCGTCAGGAAAGACAACTTGGTCTGTGAACTTCAGAAAGTTAAACAAATGTCTTCTAGAAATTTTATCGGGAGCTAGAAAGAGTCCCTCATTGAGACTCCTTGCCCAATTAACCTTATTTTCATTTTCAAGCACCACCCTTGAACAAGCTGAAGCTGGTGCACTCGAACCTGGAGGATGACCCTGAGGAGATCCGGATGGAATTCATAAAGTATTTAAAAAGCATCATCAACTCCATGTCTGAGAGCAGAGACCGGGAGGAGATGTCAATCATGACCTAGCCAGCCTCCACCTGGGGCTGCCACAGCCCTAGTGAAATCAGCGTCTTTCTTGGGGCAGATCTGAAATTGCATCCAGCTCCTGATGTTTTCTTCTCTCTGTGACTGCAGAGGAAGTGTTTCTACCTGCAGGAAGGCCCCAGTCATGCTCAGACTGTGCTCTGTCCTGAGTTCAGCTGAGAAAATCCTATCATCAAATTCTGATTTCCTGGCCCCAGAACTTCCCAAAGAGCTGTAAAATGGAGAGATTTTCCACCTTCACAAGTGTCCACTTACAGAGTTTGTGGAATTGTAGCTGTTGTAGCCCAATGATACAACAGTAGTTCAATCCACGTGTATTGGCTTGAATGTGATTTTCATTTGATTCGCCCAATAAATACCAACTGGTTGAGCACCTGCTGTGTGTGCACCGCTGTTCTAGCTGCTGACCGTAGACAGCATGCATGAAAAAGACGGAAATCCCCACCCTCGTGAAACTCTCATTCCATTTTCCTAAATATTAGATTGGTGCAAACTAATTGTGGTTTCTGCCATTTTTAATTTTTAACGGCAAAATCCCCAATTACTTTTGCGCCACCCTAATAGTAAGGCAGATTCAGAAACTTGAGTGCAATGTCTTGGATATGCAAAAAAGGAAATAAAAACGCATTCTTCATTTTCTTTAAGAGTTCTAGGCCAGGAGCAGTGGCTCACACTTGTAATCCTGCACTTCGGGACACCGAGGCAGGCGGATCACTTGAGGCCAGGTGTTTGAAACCAGCCTACCCAACATGGCAAATCCCTATCTCTACTACAAATACAAAAATTCACAGGGTGTGTTGGCCCACACCTGTAATATCAGCTACTCGGGTGGCAGAAGCATAAGAATTGCTTGAGCCTGGGAAGCAGAGGCTACGGTGGGCTGAGATTGTGCCACTGTACTCCAGCCTGGATGACAGACTGTCTCAAATTTTTAAAAAGAGATTTGGCCGGGCGCAGTGGCTCACGACTGTAATCCCAGCACTTTGGGAGGCTGAGATGTGTGGATCGCCTGAGGTCAGGAGTTCAAGACCAGCCTGGCCAACATGGTGAAACCCATCTCTACTAACACTATGAAGTTTGCTGGGAGTGTTGGCACACACCCGTAATACCAGCTACTTGGGTGGCTGAAGTATGAGAATTGCGTGAGCTGGGGAGGCAGAGGTTGCAGTGAGTCAAGATTGTGCCACTGCATGTCAGCCTGGGCGACAGAGAGACTGTCAGAAAAAAAAAAAAGGCTGGGCACGGTGGCTCACACCTGTAACCCCAGCACTTTGGGAGGCCGAGGCAGGTGGATTACTTTAGGTCAGGAGTTGGAGATCAACCTGGCAAACGTGGTGAAACCCTGTCTCTACTAAAAGTACAAAAGTCAGCCAGGCATGCTGGCAGGTGCCTATAATCCCAGCTACTCGGGAGGCTGAAGCAGGAGAATTACTTGAACCCAGGAGGTGGAGGTTGCAATGGGCCAAGATTGCACCACTGCACTCCAGCCTGGGCGATAGAGCAAGACTCAGGTCTCAAAAAAAAAAAGGAAGGAAAGTTAAAAAAAAAAAAAAAATGATTGGGAAATCAAGAATGTGGCAGACGAAAATGTGGCTGGTGAATATTTTCAAAGTAGTTACAATAAAAAATGCATTGCTATTTTCATTATAAGCCTAAAAGATTTACCTGGTCACTCGGGGGGTTTTCTTTTCTTTTCTTTTAATTTTTAAATTTACATACCCAATTCCCACAGAGGGGATTTTTTCAAATTTTAAAAGTTATCAGCCAGGCTTGATGGTTCACACCTGTAATCCCAGCACTTTGGGAGGCCAAGGCAGGCGGATCATGAGGTCAAGAGGTCGAGACCATCCTGACCAACATGGAGAAATTCCATTTTTGCTAATAAATAAATAAATAAATAAATAAAAGCTGTCCTGTTTTTAATGACCCTGTATTTGTTATTCTGTTACGTAATTATCTTTACGTATAACAAAATTTGCCATCCTAACCATCTGTAAGCGCGGTTCAGTAGCATTAAATACACTCACATTCTTGCGCACCCATCACCACCATTCATCCCCAGAACTTTCTATGATCCCTAACTGACACTATACCCACCTAACAACTCCCCACTCCTCCTTCCCAGCCACTGACGGCCACCATTCTACTTTCTGTCTCTGTGACCTCCTCTAGGTCTCTTATTTATACAAGTGGAATCCTACAGTATTTTTGTCTTTTCGTGACTGGCTTATTTCCCATAGCCTAATGATCTCAGGGCTCACTTGCCTTGTAGCGTATATCAGAATCTCCTTCACTTTTTTTAATTTTTATTTTTGAGAGACGGAGTTTCATTCTTATTGCCCAGGCTGGAGTGCAATGGCGTGATCTCGGCTCACTGCAACCTCTGCCTCCTGGGTTCAAGCAATTCTCCTGCCTCAGCCTCCCAAGTCGCTGGCATGACAGGCATGTACCACCACGCCGAGCTAATTTTGTGCTTTTTGTAGAGATGTGGCCTCTCCACGTTGGTCAGGCCAGTCTTGAACTCCCAACCTCAGGTGATTCACCAGCCTCAACCTCCCAAAGTGCTGGGATTACAGGCATGAGCCACCACACCCGGCCAGCATCTCCTTCCGTTTTAAAGTGGTAAAGTATTCTGTCCTACAGATAGGCCACACTTTTTTATCCATTCATTGGTTGATGGACATTTGGGTGTTTTTTCACCTTTTGGCTCTTGCAAATACACAGCTAGCAGCATGGGTGTACAGTTCACCCAGGATACTTTGGAAGATTATTAGCATTTAATCTCTCCAAGACATTATTTATTTAGATGACCATGATATGGAGACTATATCCAGTTGGAAAGTGGAATACAAACACAACTTTTTTTTTTTTTTTTTTGGAAATTTTTTTTTTTTTTTTTTTTGGACAGTGTTGCTCTGTCACCCAGGCTGGAATGCAGTGGCATGACCACAGCTCACTGTAGCCTCAGGCTCTTGGGCTCCAGTGATCTTGCCACCGCAGCCTCCAAGTCGTTGGGACTAGAGATGCATGCACCAGTAATGGTCCAGCCCACTAATCAGTGCACGCCTGGCTAATTTTTGTATTTTTCGTAGAGATGGGGTTTCACCATGTTAACCAGGCTGATCTCAAACTCCTGACCTCAGGTGATCCACCCACCTCAACCTCCCAAAGTGCTGCGATTACAGGCCTGAGCCATTGTGCCCAGCCGATACACAGCTTCTAAAAAAGTTTTCATAACACCAAATTGGTAAACATGTTCCAAGAGATTTAATGCACAGAATCACTAGATATGGTGAGTTTATGGTTTATTGTAGAAGCAAGTTTGTTTTAATCATCTTAGGAGTTTTCTTCTTCTTTTTTTTTTTTTTTCGGAGTTTCACTCATGTTACCCAGGCTGGAGTGCAATGGCGCGATCTCGGCTCACCGCGACCTCCGCCTCCTGGGTTCAGGCAATTCT
>NW_016107397.1:2994038-2999548 GCF_001604975.1 Cebus imitator
GCGCCACCATGCCCAGTTAATTTTTTGTATTTTTAGTAGAGACAGGATTTCACCATGTTGACCAGGATGGTCTCGATCTCTTGACCTCGTGATCCACCCGCCTCGGCCTCCCAAAGTGCTGGGATTACAGGCTTGAGCCACCGCGCCCGGCCTCTTCTTTTTTTTTTAAAGCGGGTTTTCATTTTTCTAAAAATTGCACCAATGTAAAGCAAAGCTGTGTTGTTTAGGCGTTAGCAGTACTGCCCTCACTATGCGCGCATTGGACAGTAGCACAACCCCAAGGAAAGGATGGCTTTTTTTTTTTTTTTTTTGAGACGGAGTCTTCCTGTGTTGTCCAGGCCAGAGTACAGTGGCACAATCTCGGCTCACTGCAAAGTCTGCTCTCCGAGTTCAAGCGATCCTCCTGCTTCAGCCTCCCGAGTAGCTGGGATTACAAGTGCACGCCACCATGCCCAGCTAGATTTTGTATTTTTAGTAGACACGGGTTTCACCATCTTGGCCAGGCTGGTCTTGAACTCTTGACCTTGTGATTCACCCACCTCGGCCTCCCAAAGTGCTGGGATGACAGGCATGAGCCACCACACCTGGCCATGGAGTTACTTTTCATTCATAATTGTTATGTTTGTAATTTTTTAACATAACCAACAAGAAAATATGCTAAGTGGATGAAATGGTAGGTGTATCTCTTTTCAGCTGACAGTGGGAGAAAAAGTTGAGGCACCTAAAGGAGATGAATAAAAATGCTTTTTTTTGAGACAGAGTTTCGCTCTTGTTGCCTAGGCTAGAGTGCAATGGAGCAATCTCGGCTCAACAACCTCTGCCTCCCGGGTTCAAGTGATTCTCCTGCATCAGCCTCCCAAGTAGCTGGGATTATAGGCATGTGCCACCACTCCTGGCTAATTTTGTATTTTCAGTAGAGACGGGGTTTCTCCATGTTGGTCAGGCTTGTCTCAAACTCCTGACCTCAGGTGATCCACCTGCCTCAGCCTCCCCAGGTGCTGGGATTACAGGCGTGAGCCACTGCACCTGGCCGTGTCTGTCACTTTCATAATGAGGAAGGCTGACACATAGCTGTGTGGGCAATCTGTTGTAGAGAGTGGCTTTTCTAGACCATGCCAATTCCCTGGCAATTTATTTTGAACCACATTCACCTGTTAGGATTACCGTGAGTACTATTAATGTTAACTGAACTAAATCATCTTTCCATAACTGCTGCCTAACAAAAATCAATCTCACAAAATTGGCTACCTCAAAAAGAAATTATTTTCATTTTCACCTTTAATGATTATCCAAGACCCCAATGTAACAACCCAGCAGATTTTGTTCACGTGAATGGCCAGAGTATAATGATTTAAATCTCTTTGAATTGAGAAAAAGGCTTCAGATTTTGTTTGAGAGTTGTTTTTTTTTCTACTTGATCTAGTCTATCATTGAAACTTTCAAGTGTACTTTGTATTTCCTACATTGATTTCCTCAGTTCCATATTTGCTGTGTACTCTGGAAAACTCAGTATCTGGTTGGTAGCTATGTCAACCATATCCACAATTGCTGTTGACATTTTCTTTTCTTTCTTTCTTTCTTTTTTTTTTGAGACGGAGTTTCACTCATGTTACCCAGGCTGGAGTGCAATGGCGCGATCTTGGCTCACCGCAACCTCCGCCTCCTGGGTTCAGGCAATTCTCCTGCCTCAGCCTCCTGAGTAGCTGGGATTACAGGCACGCGCCACCATGCCCAGCTAATTTTTTGTAGTTTTAGTAGAGACGGGGTTTCACCATGTTGACCAGGCTGGTCTTAAACTCCTGACCTCAGGTGATCCACCCGCCTCGGCCTCCCAAAGTGCTGGGATTACAGGCTTGAGCCACCGCGCCCGGCTCTTTTTTTATTTTAAAAATTTTTTTAAAGACGGGGTTTCGCCATGTTGGTCAGGCTGGTCTTGAACTCCCGACCTCAGGTGATCTGCCCGCCTTGGCCTCCAAAGTGCTTGGATTACAGGTGTGAGCCACCGCGCCCGGCGACATTTTGTTCCTTTCTTTTTCAGAAGTCTCTTGTATCCTCCTAATCTTGGTTAAAATTAATATGCCCAATTCTCTATCTGACAATTTTTCAGTTTCTTTTGGTTGGGCATCTGTTGCTGGAAAATTACTGGGTTCCTTTGGAGGCGTCCCATTTCCTTGCTTTTTCATGTCTCTCCTGTCCTTCTGTTGAGATCTGCCCCTCCTGTGTAAATTGCTTCTTCCAAGTTTGTGAATTCGCTTCCTAGGGGAGGACTTCTTCCTGCAAAGGTAGATATGGTGTTGGTTAGGTGGGGCACTTTGGATTTGATTTGGGGTAGTACCGTAGGCTCTGAATGATTTCTTGGGTGGCTTAGGGTGTGGTTATTAGTGGAGGCTGTGGTTGCTGGGGACTAGGAGGCTAAGGTGGGCCAGTCTTTGGGACCCAGTGGTGACCTGAGCTTGCCTCTTCTTGAACCCCAGAGCCGTGTAGGCTGGCTCTGGCGTTAATGGATTCAGGGGAACAATTCGGGGTCCTCTAGGTGCCCTGCTCGATCCTGGTAGTGGCAGCCCCAGCTGAGCTTGTGGTTGATCCCAGGCCCAGGAGCAGTTGGTGTGATGTGGGTGAGGGCAGTCGCAGTTAGGGGACAACCTTCTGGAACCCAGGCGGTCCCTGCTGGTGTTGGAGGTGGCTGCCACAGGTTGGGCGGGCAGGCGAGGCCCCTGGCCTGCAGGTGGCCTATGATGGTACCCCACAGGCTGGGACCTCGACCTCAGGCCCCGGGGAGGAGTGTTCAGGCGCCAACAGTGGCGGACAAGGCCGCGCGCAGCCCCCAGGCCCCTGGCCCCATGCTCAAGACCTAGGGGGACAATCCGCACGCCAGGGGACTGTCCTGAGGCCCCCGGGGTTCGGGCGCTGGCTGTGAGGGACACGGGAGGGCTGCTCCCAAGGCTTCGAGCGCAAAGCTCAGGCGGGACAGGGCGGGCGAGCGGTTGGCTCGCGTCTGGGTCCCGCGGCAGCTGCAGGGTTATTTGACTCCTGAAAGCGCCCGGCCTCCCCACTCCCTCCCTGGCATTCAACTGGCTTTACCCCAGGCCCGGCAGGAGCTGCCCTCCGGGCCGGACTCGGGACTCGGGCTGGCGGGGGCTGCAGCTGCAGCGGCTCAGGGCAGGGAAGCCCGTGGGCTCCACGTGGGCTCCGGCCACGCCGCTGGGGAATCTCTCGGCCGCTGCCCGCTAGTCCGGAGGCCCGCGAGGGTCGGGAGCTGTGAAGTCCGTGGGGGGACTGCGGAGCCCCGGGGTCTCTCACCCACCCTTTCCCCGCGCGGGAGCTGCAGATCCGATTTCCCCGCGCGGGCTGCGTGGCGGCCTCGGCTCCGCTGCTTGGGCTCCCCGGGGCTTCTCGGCTGAATGCCGCGTTCTCTCAGCCGATCCGCTGTAAGGGTGAGAACCTACCGGCTCCCTGGGTTCCCGTCGGAGGAGGCGGGAGCCGGCTGCATCTGCCCGGCCATGCGGAGCCGGTGGTCCTAGGTGGGAACTGGTCCCACCTGCGCGAGTTACTCAAGAGCGTTCCCTGGAGGCTCCGGGTCGGCCCCGCCCTCCCCTCCGGACTGGACCAAAGCTCCGTCTGCGCACAGGCGTGTTTGCTAACAGAAACGGGAGCAGACTATTAGCACTTTTCATGCTGGTCAATACTCGCCTGTAATTCCAGCGAGTTTCTTTGGGAAGCCGAGGCGGGCGGATTACCTGAGGTCAGGAGTTCGAGACCAGCCTGACCAACATCGAGAAACCCAGTCTCTACTAAAAACACAAGATTAGCCGGGCGTGGTGGCTCGTGCTTGTAAACCCAGATACTCGGAAGGCCGAGGTAGAAGAATTGCTTGAACCCAGAAGGCGGAGGTTGCGGGAAGCCGAGATTGCACCATTGCACTCCAGCCTGGGCAACAAGAGCAAAACTCCGTCTCGGGGAAAAAGAAAGGTAAGGATGGAATGAGATGACTGGTCACGGCGTTCTAGGTGTTGTCACTGCACACAAGCATTTTGTATTCCATACTGAACAGACCAATGTGTGCCATGCCTGTGCTCGCATGCAGTTAAGATAAGGCTACTTTCTATCTGTGAGAGATATCACAAGAACACAGGAAAGTCGGAGAAGCTAAAACAGCCTAGTCACAGGGGAACTCAGTAGCTCAGCATGGCTCAGTGTGTGGAGCCAGTGTGTCTATGAATGCGATTGTGTGGTCCAGGCACAGTGGCTCACTCCGGTTATCCCAGCACTTTGGGAGACTGAGGCAGACGGTCGCTTGAGACCCTGACTCTACAAAAACATACATTTTTGTTTTTAATTATCCAGGCATGGTGGCACCCATCTTTTATCCCAGCTACTCTGGAGGCTCACATGCGACAGTTGCTTGAGCCCAGGATATAGAGGCTGTAGGGGACCCATGTTCTTGCCACTGCTGCCTAGCCTGGGCTATAGAACGAGAGGGAGGGAGGGGCTTGGTGGCTCACACCGGAAGGAAGGGAGGAAGGGAAGGAGGGAGGAGAAGGGCTTGGTGGCTGACACCTGTAATCCCAGCACTTTGGTAGGCTGAGGTGGGCAGATCACCTGAGCTCAGGAGTTTGAGACTAACGTGGCCAAAATGGTGAAACCCCATCCCTACTAAAAATACAAAAATTAGCTGGGCCTGGTGGTGCACGCTTCTAATCCCAGCTATTCAGGGGGCTGAGGCAGGAGAATTGCTTGAATCTGGGAACAGAGGTTACCGTGAACGGAGATCACACCACTGCACTCCAGCCTGGGCAACATAGTGACTGTCTCAAAAAAAAACAACGTGGTGTGTTAATATATGAGTAAACATGTGCTTGTGTGTTTGAGTCTGAGAGCGTGCTGTTGGGGTCTGTGACGGAGAGTGACTGTGTATGAGTGAGGAGCTAGTGTGAGGGGGGCAGTGGGAGAAGACGAGGGGTCCTTTCAGGCCAAACAGTTTGGCTTCATCTTAAGGCTTGACTGTACCACTGACAGATTTTCACTGCCGATTAACGTGACCAGAGCTACATTTGAGAAAAACCCTCCTGACAGCAACATGGGGGCTGGACTGGGAGGAGAAGAAGCCAGAGGAGATTAGGGGAGAAACTGCTGTGGTCCTGGTGAGGCCACGAGAGGAGAAAGGACCTTATGGGCCGAGAAGAAAATGGGAGAGTCATGGACTCTCCTCTATGTCTAGCTTGATGCTGATGCAGTTAGCTTCCTGTGGCTGCTGTTGCCAATTACCACAAACTGAGTGGCTTCAATTAGGAGAAATTGACTCTTTCGCAGTTCAGGAGGCCAGCAGTCTGGAATCAGTATCTCTGAGCCAAAGCCAAGCTGTCATCAGGGCCACATGGCCTCCGAGCTCCAAGGGAGAATCCGCGTCTGCCCTTTGGTGGCTGCTGTCATCACTCCAGCCTTCAAGGCCAGCATGGTCTCCGCTCGGTCCCCACATTGCCTTCTCTATGTGTCTGTCTCATCACCTTCCC
>NW_016107397.1:2999624-3003306 GCF_001604975.1 Cebus imitator
TTTTTGCTCTGTTGCCCAGGCTGGAGAGCAGTGGCACGATCTTGGCTCACTGCAACCTTCACCTCCCAGGTTCAAGCGATTCTCTGCCTCAGCCTCCCAGGTAGCTGGGATTACAAGTGTGCACCACCATGTCCCATTAATTTTTGTATTTTTAGGACAGACAGAGTTTTGACATGTTGGCCAGGCTGGTCTCGAACTCCTGGCCTCAAGTGATCCGCCCACCTCGGACTCCCAAGGTGCTGGGATTACAGGCGTGAGCCACCGCGCCCAGCCTCTTATACTGACACTTCTAATTGCGTCTTCTAGAGCCGACCTGGATACTCCAGGCTAATCTCCCCATCTAAAGAACCTTAATCACATCTGCAGAGATCCTTTTTCCGAATAAAGCCACATTTACAGGCTCCAGGGATCAGGACCTGATATCTTCGGGGGCCATTATTTAGCCTCCCACAGATGCACACACTGAGGCAGGTAGGCAGGCCGGCAGGAGGGAGAGCGGGTTTGTCGAGAAGATGACAAATGACTAATCCAGGCTGACCCTCCGAGTTACAGAAAGGGACAGGCCTGAACCCCATGCCTCAGCTCTTTCCACCGTCTTGCAGCAGCTGAGCCAATGATGCTTCCGCGAATAAACACGGCTTAGATTGTCAGCCTCTGAGACGGAAACTGACGAGGCCACAACACAGCAACAGCAGGGCAAATAAAGGAAGTGGTATCCATTCCTGAAGTGGAGTCACTCAGAAGATGCTCTGCAAGTATGTTGCAGATAGAACTCGCCTCGGCCAGGTGCAGTGGCTCACGCCTGTAATCCCAGCACTTTGGGAGGCCGAGGCAGATGGATCACCTGAGGTCAGGAGTTCGAGACCAGTCTGGGCAACATGGTGAAACCCGGTCTCTACTAATAATGCAAAAATTAGCGTGGTGTGGTGGCACACACCTGTAGTCCCAACTACTGGGGAGGCTGAGAACGGAGACTCGCTTGAACCCGGGAGGCAGAGGTTGCAGTGAGCCAAGACTGTGCCACTGCACTCCAGCCTGGGCTCACCTAATTGTTGAGAATTACATGAATATCAGGCCATGGCTGGGCTTTCTCAATAAATGTACTCTTAGGCAGGAAATGAATGTTTATGTTTTAAAAAACAAAACCAAAGAAATTAAATGAGGGGAGGAGGAAACTCTTTTGAATGTTAAAAACAGATTACATAGTTTTGACATGACTTCTAAACTGCTTCCTCAGTTAAATAAATCTGTGTTTATGATAAGGGCCATTCTTCCTACCAAGTGAAAGCGGGTGTAAATGTTGTGTGTGCCAACTATTCTCACTTCAAAAGGAAAGTTCTGGTGCTTTGATAGGAGCAGCATTCCTATCTAGACTTTTTGATAGGCTTTAAAGCATGCATCTTGACCAGGCTCGGTGGCTCATGCCTGTAATCCCAGCACTTTGGGAGGCCAAGGTGGGTAGATCGCCTGAGGTCCGCAGTTTGAGACCAGCCTGGCCAACATGGTGAAACCCCGTCTCTACTAAAAATACGAAAATTAGCCAAGATCGCGTCATTGCACTCCATCCTGGGCAACAAGAGGGAAACTCCATCTCAAAAAAAAAAAAAGAAAAAGAAAGAAAGAAAAATTAGCTGGACGTGGTGGTGCATGTTTGTAATCCTAGCTACTTGGGAGGCTGAGGCAGAAGAATTGCTTGTACCTGGGAGGCGGGGTTGCAGTGAGCCAAGATCACTCCACTGAACTCCAGCCTGGGCAACAGAGTGAGACTCCATCTCAATCAATCAACCAACCAACAGAAACACTCATAAAGCCAGGCTGTGTACTGATTGGTTGATGAAAATGCCGTGACAGGCTTGCAGGAACCTGCCCTTGTATTTCGCCTAGGACCAATGTTCAGCGTTTGCAAATCTGGCATTCTTGGTGATGTTATGGAGCATTAGTTACTGTGAATACCAAGAATCAACATCTCCATTCAAATGTCAAGGCTTCCAAGTTAGTTCAGTCTCTGGGATGAATATTTAATGTTTATGGTTATAACCCACTTCCTCTACCTACTCCCCAAGGCGCTGTCAGGGAGCTGCATGTACAGGATTGGATTTGTGGAAAGGATTTGTGTCCTTTCCATTGACAGGCCCCCGGTTCTGCTGTGACCTCTGTAGAGGTCACTGGCTGCCATACCGGCCATCTCCTGGGAGGTCCAACACTGGTGAGGCTTTGTCCACACATCCCAACACCAGGAGTCCCCAGGCGGACTCTGCCCCATGCTTGCTGGGCTGAGGCCATCTGACAGCTCTGTCCTCCAACCAGTCCCAGGTTTGTCTCTGTGGCAGGATCCTTTTACCTTAGGCCAGTCCACTCTCAGTTCTCTGCTTCCTAAGAGGACGACATAATTTCCTGAAGAATCAAAAATATCAGGCCAGGCATGGTGGCTAATGTCTATAATCCCAACACTTTGGGAGGCTGAGGCAGGCAGATCACCTGAAGTCAGGAGTTCGAGACCAACCTGGCCAACATGTTGAAACCCCGTCTCTACTAATAATACAAAATTTAGCCCCATGTGGTGGTGGGCTCCTGTAACCCCAGCTACTGCAGGGGCTGAGGCACAAGAATCCCTTGAACCAGGGAAGCAGAGGTTGCAGTGAGCCAAGATTGCAGCACTGCACTCCAGCCTGGGTGACAACATGAGACTCTGTCACCAAAAAAAAAAAAGAGGCCAGGAGTAGTGGCTCATGCCTGTAATACCAGCACTTTGGGAGGCTGAGGCAGGTGGATCACGAGATCAGGAGTTTGAGTCCAGCCTGACCAACATGGTGAAACCCCATCTCTACTAAAAATTCAAAAATTAGCCAGGTGTTGTGTCCCACACCTATAATCCCATCTACTCAGGAGGCTGAGGCAGGAGAATCACTTGAACCTGGGAGGCGGACGTTGCAGTAAGCTGAGATCGTGCCTCTGCAATCCAGCCTGGATGACAGAATGTGACTCCATCTCATTAAGTAAAATAAATACATACATAAATAAGAGCTTCTCAAAGTTCACTGTGCATACAAATCAACTGAGATCTCGTTAAAAATGCAGGCTCGAGGCTGGACACAGTGGCTCAGGCCTGTAATCCCAGTACTTTGGGAGGCCGAGGTGGGCAGATTCTTGAGCTCAGGAGTTCCAGACCAGCCTGGGCAGCATAGCAATCTGTCTGTGCTAAAAATACAAGAAAAAATAGCCAGATGTAGTGGCATGCATCTGTGGTCCCAGCTGCTTGGGACTCAAGAGACTGAAGTGGGAGGATCCCTTGAGCCTGGCAGGTGGAGACTGCACAGTGAGCCAAGATCAGGCGGGGCCACTGCACTCCAGCCTGGATGACACGGGTGGAACCTGCCTCAAAAAAAAAAAAAAAAAAAAGTCAGTGTTTAAAAGAACAGGAGCTTAATGCCGGGTGCGGTGGCTCACGTGTGTAATCCCAGCACTTTGGGAGGCCAAGGCGGGCAAATCACGAGATCAAGAGGTTGAGACCATCCTGGCCAACATGGTGAAACCCCATCTCTACTAAAAATACAAAAATTAGCTGGGAGTGGTGGCGCATGCCTGTAGTCCCAGCTACTTGGGAGGCTGAGGCAGGAGAATCACTTGAACCCAGGAGGCAGAGGTTGCAGTGAGCCAAGATTGCGCCACTGCACTCCAGCCT
>NW_016107397.1:3003411-3006121 GCF_001604975.1 Cebus imitator
AAAAAAAAAAAAAAAAAAAAAAGAAGAGGAGCTATAGCAGAGTTAGAGGCTGAAGTCACATGACTGCACCTCTGTCCTGTGTTCAGGGGACTTCAGAGAAGCTGTCCCCATGCCTGAAATTCAGGACATGTAGGAAAAGAGAGCCGCTTGGCTGGGCGTGGTGGCTCACACCTGTAATCCCAGCACACTGGGAGGCCGAGGCAGGTAGATTGCTGAAAGTCAGGAGTTTGGGACCAGCCTGGCCAATCTGGTGAAACCTCGTCTCTACTAAAAACACAGAAATGAGCCTGGCGTGGTGGCAGTTGCTTGTAGTCCCAGCTACTCGGGAGGCTGAGGCAAGAGAATTGCTTGAACCTGGGAGAGGTTGCAGTGAGCCGAGATTGCACCACTGCACTCCAGCCTGGGCGACATGGTGAAACTCCATCTCAAAAAAAACAAAGTTGCTTTTGTGTCCTTATCTATGTCCTTTCTCGGACACCCCAGACATTTTTTTTTTGAGACAGAGTCTCGCCCTGTCACCCAGGCAGGAGTGCAATGGCTCAGTCTCCGCTCATGGCAATCTCCACCTCCCAAGCTTAATCAATTCTCCTGCCTCAGCCGCCCTAGTAGCTGGGATTACAGGCGCCTGCCCCCACACCCAACTAATTTTTGTATTTTTAGTAGAGACAACCTCATTCAATCTACCACAACCTCTGCCTCCTGGGTTCAAGCGATTCTCAGGAAGGGTTTCACCGTGTTGACCAGGCTCATTTCGAACTCCTGACCTCCTGATTCGCCCACCTCAGCCTTCCAAAGTGCTGGGATTAGAGGCGTGAACCACTGCGTCCAGCCAGGCACCACGGCCTTGAATGAAGAGGAGCCTCCGGTGAGGGTAAGTGGAATGAGGCTCCTTGTGCTTAGGGTAGCCAGAGGCCAGCCCTCACAAGGCCATGTCTAAAGGGGGGACCCCTCTGTTCTGGTGTCCAATCACTCACCCCGAGAACAGAGGCCTCACTCTGGCCTGAAAGACCCTTCTCTGACACCCAACCTTCCTTTTCCACAACCCCTGGAGGGAGAACAGTGAAACCGCCTTTGCAAAATCATAACTAAGGAAATTATGACAATGAAACCCATCAGACCAAACCAACTCCATTTTGCTTCTAACGTCTAAACTGTCCTTATCCATTACTGGGTGTAGGCAGAACTAGCCTTGGGAAGGAATTTAATTTGTAGTTTAAACTAAATCTAATAGGCCTTCCCAAAAACTACACTGTTCTTGTAAAATGAATGAAAGGCCAGCAGCCATCAAGTCAGAATAAGAGGGGCTGGAATTCTAAGTATGACCAGCTGTTATTCCGGAAGTCGTAAGATTTGCAACTTAGTCACTCTTGGCGATGACATCACTATGGTGAACCTAAGACTGCCCTTTGAGATGGCTTTTCAGGGTTTTGAATTTCTAACAACAGGATGGCCCCACCTGGACTTGTCAATCAGTTCTGTGGCCCCCACCCAGGAACTGACTCAGCAGAAAAGAAGAGCTTCGATTTCCAATGTATTCATCCTCAAGCCAACCAGTCAGCACTCCTGATTCACTGGACCGCTACCCACCAAATTGTCCTTAAAAACTCTAATCCCAACCGGGCATTGTGGCTCACATTTGTAATCCCAGCACTTCGGAAGGCTGCGGTGGGTGGATCATTTGAGGTCAAGAGTTCGGATCAGCCGGGCCAACATGGAGAAACCCTGACTCTACTAAAAATACAAAAAATTAGCCAGGTGTGGTGGGCACCTGTAATCCCAGCTATTTGGGAGGCTGAGGCAGGAGGATCACTTGAACCTGGGAGGCAGAGGTTGCAGTGAGTTGAGATGGCACCACTGCACTCCAGCCTGGGTGACAAGAGCAAAACTCAACCAAAAAAAAACTTAAAAGTCTCAAGCACTGATTTTAGGAGTGGGTGAGGGGCGGTCAGAACCTGGTAGCCTCCAGCTGCTTCACTCCTAAACCATAATTTCTAATCTTGAGGCTAATCCGTTCGTGATACAAAGGCAGTCTAGGCCAGGCATGGTGGCTCATGCCTATAATCCCAGCACTTTGGGAGGCTGAGGCTGGCGAATCACTCAAGGTCAGGAGTTTGAGACTAGTCTGGCCAACATGGTGAAAGCCTGTCTCTAATAAAAATACAAAATTAGCCGGGAAGAGTGGTGCACGCCTGTAATCCCAGCTATTTGGGAGGCTGAGGCAGGAGAATCGCTTGAACTCAGCAGGTGGAGGTTGCAGTGAGTTGAGATGCAGCCGCTGTTCTCCAGCTGGGACGACAGAGTGAGACTCTATCTCAAAAAAATAAAATCTTAGAGGCCTTCCCAGAACTAGCATTAATGAGAGGTCAGCATGGTAGATCAGCATCCAGGGTGGAGTGGCCGTCACCTCCCTGCCCCTGTCCCAGGAGCTGCAAATTTTTTTTTTTAGACCAAGTTTTGCTCTTGTTACCCAGGCTGGAGTACAGTGGTGCGATCTTGGCTCACTGCAACCTCCGCCTCCTGGGTTCAAGCAATTCTCCTGCCTCAGCCTCCCGAGTAGCTGGGATTACAGGAGCCTGCCACCATGTCCAGCTAATTTTTAATAGAGATGGGGTTTCACCATGTTGGCCAGGCTGGTATTGAACTCCTGACCTCAGGTGATCCACCTGCCTCAGCCTCCCAAAGTGCTGGGATTACAGGCGTGAGTCACTGC
>NW_016107397.1:3006971-3010692 GCF_001604975.1 Cebus imitator
GTGCAGTGACTCCCTCACAGCCGGTGCAGTGGCGCCCTCGCAGCTGGCGCCCTCACAGCCTCGTTCGTAACTGCAACTACAGGCACATGTCACCAGGCCTGGCTAATTTTTTTTTTTTTTTGTAGGGGTGGGGTCTTGCTGTGATGCCCAGGCTGGTCTAGAGTTCCTGGCCTCAAGAGATCCTCCACCTCGGCTTCCCAAAGGGCTAGGATTACAGGTGTGAGCCACTGAGCCTGACCAAAGCTCTCCTTTTAAGTTAAATTAACTCATTCTGTGACTTTTTGTTCAGTCAAAGCCTTCAATGAACACTTCCAATCTACCACAACAGATACTCTCAGCCAACTGTTTATCCCTGCACAGCAGGCCTGCCGGAATCCCCCAGACCCCTGGTTTTCACTGCGTTCAGCCCCAATCTAGCCACGTAACCAACCCCAGCTTCCCAGCCCTCCATTTCCCTGAGCAACTATTGCCTGGAAAGAATCCTTGTACCAATCTCTGTATCCGCCAGGAGCATTCGCTACTAGAAACGTAGTGCAGTTCTGACCTTAAGCAGAAAAGAAACGTATTTATTGGTTAGCTCTCAGAATCCACAGAAAGGATGAGAACCCAGGCTCAGAGTTCCACAGGAGCAGAACTGTCCAAATCACAGCAGCAACCGGCCCGGTAAACACACAGAAGCTGCCAGCAGGCGGCAGCAGAGGCCACAGCCCGAGATCAACACCGTCCCCAGGGACGGGAGCTCAGACGCCCCCGCAGCTGCTGCAGCCCCACTGCTCCCGGGAGCTGGCGGCCGCAGCCCCTGCCGAGACCACCAGAAAGCATGGTCCACCGTGCCCGCCTCTTTGTTCTCCTGACACTTGACCCGATGCCCAAGGCGGTGGCTTCGGCTTGCTGAGCATAAAGCCCGCGCACACCTGCTCGTTCTGTTGCCAGGGAGGCTGCAAAAGGAGGATGCGCTATTTCTACTTCCATCATGGAAGGCTGGGATTCCACAGGCACAGAAAGGAAGGAGGGAGAGATGTGGATGTGAACGTCCTCCAGTCAGCTCTGGCAGGGACGGATGTGGGACAGCGAGGGTCCCACCCCAGCTGGGGTGTACCCAGGTCCAGTCCTGAACATGTTGAGGGTTTTTGTAGAAGGCATGGATGAAGGCTGGTCTGACAACGCTCAAGTCCCCGTCCTGACCCCAGAGGGTGTCAGACTGGAAGGGCGACACATCCCGGGCATCTGCCACCCGTCACACACACCTCCCACCCACTGGCAGCCTTCCACCCTAAGCACACACAAAGCCTCAGTCCAGAGATCAACTGTCTCAGCTCTGCAGTTGTATGTCCTGTGTATAGACTCGCTGAGCACAACCTCTGCCCAGCCTGGCGTGTGCATACTTCTTTCTCACTGTCAGGGAAGGAGCCCGTCCTGGCCCGCCCATTGGCCTGTAGATTCAACTCCCCTGGGCAGAGCCCCAGGGCCCAGGATCATCCTGTGCCCTCCACTCAGGCACAATGGTAAAAATGGTGCCTATCCTGCTGTCTCTGCCACTCCTTCTGGGTCCTGCTGTCCCCCAGGGGACCCAAGATGGTGAGTGGGGAAAGCAAGGGGTGGGTGCTGGAGAGGACTGGGAGGAGGTGAGGAACAGGACATGTGGCTGGGAGAAGGGCCGGATGCAGCTGGGACTCCCGGGCATCCGGTAGGAACGGGTGCCCCAGGATGCCATCTGACTCCGCTCACACACTCCCAGGAGCATTCAGGGAGCCTCTGCCCTCACCCTAAATAAGACCTTCAGGAATCTGAATCTGAAACCCTTAGTTTACAGTGAAAACAAAGACTCCAAAGACCAAGTGACCTGCCTGGGGTGAGACAGCCAGGACGGAGCAGGAAGCACAGGCCTGGAGCTGCTTCTGCTCCCGATGGCCGGGTACACCTGCTTGACGCTGAGGGAGAGAGAGAGCAGCCCCAAGGGGAAAGTGAGAAGGCAGGTCAGCTGGAGGGATGGTGCTAGAAGGAAACCCGTGCCCTCACCCCACACTCAGACACGGGAGTGGTGGGTGTGGAAGGTGAGTAGCCTGAAGAGAAGGCAGTGGAAACTTGGGGAGATCAAGAGTCACTGCTAGGACGGGGCAGGAGGCTGTGTGTGGCATGGGAATGTGCAGGAGGAATACATGGCTTCCCAGCTGTGTGAGTCCAACATTCATGACACACATTGTCAGAATAGCTGTTTCATGTTCGTTTTGTAATAACCACATTCAGGATGTGGCTAGGATGTTAATCCCATTCTGCACCAAAATCTGAATTATTTGGGGTTCTCCAGAGAAACAAAACTAATATACATTGTATACACACGCACATACAATATACACTGTATATTCATATACACACCAAATATATACGTGTGTGTGTACAAAAGAGAGAAAAAGAGGAGTTTTATCTAACATTTCTTATGGCTCACACAATTCTGAGGGCTAAAAGTCCTAAATCAGCAAAGCAAGCTAGCAGGCTGGAGACCCAGGAAAGAGTTGGTGTTGCAGGCCTGAGTCCAAGGGTAGTCTGGAGCAGAATTCTTTCTTCTTTGTGGGACCTCAGCCTTTTCTCTGGGTGCCTTCCACTGATTGGATGAGGCCCACCCACCTGGGACTTGAGCCCAGACAGCTTGAGAGCTGCCAGAGTCTACGCCAGCGGCACCAACCAGTGCTGGGTAAACACCTCTTTTATCATCAGGATGAAGAGGCTGCATCCCCAGCCCTAAGGAGGTCCATTTCTGAGAGTTGTGGTAATGGGCAGGAAGGTTGGGACTTTAGAGATTTGTGATAAAGATATCAACACCAGATAGGAAGAAAGAAGTGATCAGCTGGGCAGGGTGGCTCACGCCCGTCATCCCAGCACTTTGGGAGGCCCAGGCAGTAGGATCACCTGAGTTCAGGAGTTCAAGACCAGCCTGGCCAACATGGAGAAACCCTGTCTCTACTAAAAATACAAAAACTGGCTAGGTGCAGTGACTCATGCCTGTAATCCCAGCACTTTGGGAGGCCGAGGCAGGAGGATCACCTGAGGTCAGGAGTTTGAGACCAGCATGGCCAACATGGCGAAACTCCATCTCGACTAAAAATGAACCTGGGCCTGGTGGCCCATGCCTGTAATCCTAGCTACTTGGGAGGTTGAGGCAGGAGAATCACTTGAACCTGAGAGGCGGAGGTTGCTCTAGCTTGGGCAACTGAGCAAGACTGTCTCCAAAAAAAAAAAAAAAAAAGATCTAGACCTCTAGATCACCCAGAACCAGAGGCCGGTCCCACCCATGTGACTGGGTCAGAGGGCTTTGACTTTGGGGGCAAAGGGAGCACGTGAGAAAAAGGCCAAGGGGTAAGGACTGCTAAGGTCATGGGCGAGGGAGGCCACATCTGCGTGAGCTGAAGAGACACGAAGGATGTGTCCGGAGAGGTGCAGCAGGGAGGGCGTCCCTCAGGAAGCCTGGCATGGTGTCGCCACCACCGCGTTGGGAAGAGTGTGGGGGCTGGCCAGGCAGCGGGTCGTCACCGGGACCTGCCTCCACCTTAGTCCCTGCTTGGGCCACTTGTCTGTCACTTCTGCTCCTTTTTTCTTTTTTCCTTCCGTCCTCCCTCCCTCCCTCCCTTCCTTTCCTTCTTCCTTTTGAGACATGGATCTGGCTATGTTGTCCATGCTGGTCTCAAACTCCCGGCCTCATGTCATCTTCCCACTCGGCCTCCCA
>NW_016107397.1:3010987-3012104 GCF_001604975.1 Cebus imitator
TTTTTTGAGATGGAGTCTCACCCTGTCATCCAGGCTGGAGCACAATGGTGCAACCTTGGCTCACTGCAACCTCCGCCTCCCGGGTTCAAGCGATTCTCCTGTCTCAGCCTCCCAAGTAGCTGGAATTATAGGCACTTGCCACCACACCCGGCTAATTTTTGTATTTTTGGTAGAGATGAGATTTCACCATATCGGCCAATCTGGCCTCAAACTCATGACCTTAGGAGTAATCAAACCCCTGATTACAGGCGTGAGCCACAGCACCGGACCTTAATCAGATTTTTTTTAAAAAAGAAGTGGGAAGGGCTGGGCACCGTGGCTGACATCTACAATCCCAGCACTTCTGGAGTCCGAGGCGGGTGGAACACGAGGTCAGGAGTTCGAGACCAGCCTGACCAACATGGTGAAACCCCGTCTCTACTAAAAATACAAAAGTTAGCCAGGCTTGGTGGCACATGCCTGTAATCCCAGCCACTTGGGAGGCTGAGGCAGGAAAAACGCTTGAACCTGGGAGGCAGAGGTTGGGTGAGCCGAGATTGCGCCATTGCGCTCCAGCCTGGGCGATAGAGGGAGACTCCGTCAGGGAGGGAGAGAGAAAGACAGGAAATCTGGGGTGCACACGGCACAGGCCCCTGGCCTGTATCTCAGAGTGAGAGCCTGGAGGCAATACCGCTCTCGGCCACAAGAGGGGGATGTGTGCTCAGGAACGTGAGCTCCAAAGCTGGAAACTGCTGCACTGGCACCTGGCGTTGGCAGCTCCCACCCGGGTCACCTTAGTCACTGCTAGCTTTATTGCTCACTGCTCAGTGCGCCTGTTGGAAACCCTGTTCTTGAGGAAAAGCAGACAGAACTCACATGCTCACTCTTGCACCGTTCTGCCCGAATTTGGCAAATCGCCCCCAGCCTCACATCCCTCACCAATTTCCCATCATTGCCCAGGACCCATAAGACCTGCCGGGCTCGGATGCCCTGGTCCAGCTTCTGGCCTCCTTCCCTGCCCCTGCCACCCCACATGCTCTGTTTTGAGACAACAGTGGGCTTATGTCAGCTGTCATTGCGGGCACTCACTTCTGCCATCAGCGCACCTTCCTGCATGCTGCTTTTTTTTTTTTTTTTT
>NW_016107397.1:3017069-3018528 GCF_001604975.1 Cebus imitator
TCAGCCTCCCAAGTAGCTGGGATTATGGGTGCAGGGTTTTAGTAGAGACAGGGCTTCACTGTGCTGCCCAGGCTGGTCTCGAACTCCTGAGCTCAGGCAGTCCGCCCACCTTGGCCTCCCAAAGTGCTACGATTACAAGCATTAGCCACCACACCTGGCCTGCTTTATTATTATTATTATTTTCGAGACAGAGTCTCACTCCGTTGCCCACCCTGGAGTGCAATGGCATGATCTCAGCTCACTGCAACCTCCACCTCCCAGGTCCTGGTTCAAGCAATTCTCCTGCCTCAGCCTCCCAAGTAGCTGGGACTACAGGCATGCACCACCATGCCTGGCTAATTTTTGTATTTTTAGTAGAGAAGAGTTTTAGCACGGACAAGATTTCACCATGTTGACCAGGCTAGTCTCAAACCCCTGACCTCAGGTGATCTGCCTGCCTCAGCCTCCCGAAGTGCTGGGATTACAGGTGTGAGCCACCAGGCCCAGCCTGATTTATTTATTTATTTTTAGTAAAGATGGGGTGTCGCTATGTTGCCCAGGCTTGTCTTGAAATCCTGGCCCCAAGTGATTCCCCTCCCCCGCCCCACCTCAGCCTCCCAAAGTGCTGGGATTACAGCTGCGAGCCACTGTGCCTGGCCCAAAATCACTTTCTAAATTTGCCCCTTTCATCATATTTTCCTGTTGTGAACGTTTTATGTCATGTGTACCCTGAGGCCCCCTGACAGCTCTCCTCGGGCCCCCTCTGCTGCCTCCTGTGTTATATGTGATCGGAGCACCCCCAGAGCTTCGTCATCTGTGACGAGCACCCACCCTCTCTGCAGTCAGAATCATCGGCTGATGAATAAGGGCTGATTTCTTCTCAAATGATCACAACCCCCAATTCATTACCTTCCAAAGACTGAGCTCAGAATGGCTTATCTGACGCTTGGTGCGGCTGTGCTTTCCTGGGATACCATTCACTGAGGACGCAGCTTCTCTCCCGTGTGATGTTCTCGGGCGCAAGTTGTGACGTGGGTTCCACGCTCCCCTGTGATTTTCGCATCTCCCATAACTGCTCGCCTCCGTCTGAGGATTTTCCTCCGCTGGCGCCATTCATCGGGAGTCTCTCTAGTATGAATTATGAGATGAATGGAAATTTTCCCTCATTCATCATATTCAAAGCTTTCCTCTGCCCTGTGAATTCTTTGATATTCTACTAGAATCCTGACCAAATGTTTTGCCACGTGTATCAGACCAGTAGAGTTTAGGCGCAGAATCTGCAATTTCCCCAAAGTGGTACCTTTTTTTTTTTTTTTTAAGAGATGGGGCCTTGCTGTGTTGCCCAGGCTGGAATGCAGTGGGATGATTATAGCTCACTGCAGCCTTGACCTCCTGGGCTCAAGTGATCCTCCCATCTCAGCTTTCTGAGTTGAGTAGCTGGGACTACAGGCACACACTGCCATACCTGGCTAATTTTTTT
>NW_016107397.1:3018793-3021169 GCF_001604975.1 Cebus imitator
GGTTTCACCTTGTTGGCCAGGATGGTCTCAATATCTTGACCTCGTGATCTGCCCACCTCGGCCTCCCAAAGTGCTGGGATTACAGGCATGAGCCACCATGCCTGGCCAAGTCTAGAGTTTTATATAGCCTTGGAGCTTTCTTCTAACTTTAAAAGCTACTGGTTGGGCGCAGCTTTGGGAGTCCCAGCATTTTGGGAGGTCGAGGCAGGTGGATCACCTGAGGTCAGGAGTTGGAGACCAGCCTGGCCAACATGGTGAAACCTTATCTCTACTAAAAATACAAAAATTAGCCAGGCATGGTGATACACATCTGCAATCCCAGCTACTCGAGAGGCTGAGGCAGGAGAATCACTTGAAGCTGGGAAGTAGAATTTGCAGTGAACCAAGATTGCGCCACTGCACTCCAGCCTGGGTGACAGAGAGAGACTCCATCTCAAAAAAGAAAAAAGAAATAAAAAAAACCTAGTAAGTTAAATATGTTCTTGGTAATTTGGTATAGATGGTAAGAACTAGTCCTTACTGTTGGGACTGCCTGTGAGAACTACATTTCCTAGAAAGCCAAGTCTTCTAGATGCTGCTGAATTTTGACTTGGCAAACAGGTCGGCAGGTCGCTGAGCATTCAGGGGTGAGGGAAAGGGAGTGCCCTGGCCAGCTGCCTCTCCATCTGCTTACCAGAGGCCGTGTATTTACCAGTTCTTTCCAGGCCACAGGAGACAGCCAGCTGCTGGCTGCATTGCTCCAGTCCTGGACTTGTAAAGCTGGAATACCATGTACAGTGAGCGTCCACAATACCCTCGGCTGGGCGCGGTGGCTCACGCCTGTAATCCCAGCACTTTGGGAGGCTGAGGTGGGCAGATCGCTTGAGCCCAGGAGTTCCAGACCAGCCTGGGAAACATGGTGAAACCCCATCTCTGCTAAAAGTACAAAAATTAGCCAGGCATGGTGATGCATGCCTGTAATTCCAGCTACTCGGGACACTGAGACAGGAGAATTACTTGAACCCAGGAGGCAGAGGTTGCATTGAGCCGAGATTGTGCCATTGCACTCCAGCCTGTGCGAGAGAGCAAGACTCAGTCTCAAAAAAAAAAAAAAGAGTGCCCTCTCAAATCCCTCCTCTAATGATGATCCCTGGCCAAATTGGATAAGAAATTACGGGCCAGGCGCAGTGGCTCACGCCTGTAATCTCAGCACTTCAGGAGGCCGAGGCAGGCAGGCCACCTGAGGTCAGATCAGCCTGGCCAACACGGGAAAACCCTGTCTCTACTAAAAATACGTAAATTAGCCGGGCAAGGTAGCACGTGCCTGTAGTCCCAGCTGCTCAGGAGGCTGAGGCAGGAGAATTGCTTGAACCTGGTTAGTGGATGTTGCAGTGAGCTGAGATCGTGCCACTGTACTGCAGCCTAGGCAACAGAGTGACTGTCTGTCTCAAAAAGAAAAGAAAAGAAAAGGAAAGAAAAGAAAAGAATAAAAGAGTCCTGCCCCCACACCCCCTTCTTCAGCCCGTCAGCGCCACAAAAAGTTCCCCAAGATTCCAAGTCCAGTAGTCAAGGAACACTTCCAACCCCTACTAAAACCATGTTCATGAGCAAACTCAGGCTCTCCACCCGCAGCCACTGGAATTTCCGCTGTGGGGACTGGGGGACAATCTTGAGCCATGGAAGCCTTGAGGCCGCTGGGACTCAAGAATCTGTGAAGATGCTCTCAGTTTCATGAGTCTTGTATTCCGGTTTATTTCTGCTCCACTGTGTCTGGGGCTTCTCTCCTCCCAGCATCTATGAGGGCTGAAATGGCTTTTGCAGTCACTTGACTGGTGCCTCATGTCCTTCCACGGGGTCTCTGTCCCCGACAGAGAAGCCTTGTCTTCTCACACAGTTACTGGGCGCCTCCATGCACGGTGGCTCACACCAGCACTTTGGGAGGCCGAGGCGGACAGATCACCTGAGGTCAGGAGTTCAAGAGCAGCCTGAACAATATGAAGAAACCCCATCTCTACTAAAAATACAAAATTAGCCAGGCATGGCGGGGGCGGTTGTTGGACTCTGAGAACCTTCTATGGATGTTCTCCACCACTGCGCCATCCATCACCTGTGCCACCCCTGGCCCCTCTGTGGAAACCGCTACCCAGGCAGCTGTGTCATGCCATGTGACCCTGCCTCTCTGCCACTCTCAGCCCCCAAATATACAGTTCACTGGACCAGAATCCCATATAGGCTGACCAACAAGTTTTGACGACGTCATCTGGCTCAAAAATGTAGGGAAAGCCAGCCAGGCCAGTCAGATGGCCTCTTTTGGAAACTGGAGCCAAAAAACCAGACAATAGAGGCCAGGCACGGTGTCTCATGCCTGTAATCCCAGTACTTTGGGAGGCCAAGGCG
>NW_016107397.1:3022969-3026545 GCF_001604975.1 Cebus imitator
CCTCAGCCTCCTGAGTACCTGGGATTACAGGATTACAGCCGCTATCATGCCTGGCCAATTTTTGTATTTTTATTAGAGATGAGGTTTCACCATGTTGGTCAGGCTGATCTCGAACTCCCAAACCTGTGATCCGCCCGCCTCGGCCTCCCAAAGTGCTGGGATTACAGGAGTGAGCCACCGTGCTCAGCCGCTCTCTGGCTTCTCTAAGCAAAGCAAGGAGCCAGAAATCTACAACACCAGATTCACTTCTATTAAGAACTCAACGGGAGAGTTGCTGTAGGGAGAGGCAAGGATATGTTTCGGAAGACTTAGAATGCTCGTCCAAGGACAAGGAATGAAGTTGCTGGGAGAGAAGCTATCAGTTGATGAGGACTACAGAAAGCTTTCTTGTCATCTGACTTCTGTCAAATAACATGTTTTCTCGTGTGTGTTTATGTAGCTTCAGCACAAGAACTATGTCTGATTCTTCCCTTATGAAATGAGAAGCTGAACACAAGAGCTCTAGCCCATCCTCCTTAAACCTCTGTTTCTGGACCGGGTGCGGTGGCTCACGCCTGTAATCCCAGCACTTTGGGAGGCCGAGGCGAGTGGATCACGAGGTCAAGAGATCGAGAGCATCCTGGTCAACATGGTGAAACCCTGTCTCTACTAAAAATACAAAACATTAGCTGGGCATGGTAGTGCATGCCTGTAGTCGCAGCTACTCGGGAGGCTGAGGCAGGAGAATTACCTGAACCCAGGAGGCGGAGGTTGCAGTGAGCCGAGATCACGCCATTGCACTCCAGCCTGGGTAACAAGAGCGAAACTCCATCTCAAAAAAAAAAACAACTCTGTTTTTGAAAATGTAAAACAAAGAGAAATTGGCATCCTCCTGATGTATATTAGAAATATACATTATTTCATTTTACTCAGACCCGGAGAAAAAGCACCCCAGCCCCATTTTCCCATCTCCAAATAATCCGCATTGGTAGAGATGTGGCCTCTGGAAATTAATCAGATCTATGAGCCCCACCCACGGATGTGTCCACATGGTATTAGAATTTGCAACTGCCAGATTCTGGCACCAAACTCAGCACTTCTCAATGCTGTCCTTCTGCACCCCACATATTGTATGATGTGTTTTGTTTGTTTTTGTTTGTTTGTTTTGAGACTTGAGTCTTACTCTGTCACCAGACTGGAGTGCAGTGGCGGGATCTCGGCTCACTGCAACCTCCGCCTCCTGGGTTCAAGTGATTCCCCTGCCTCAGCTTCCAGAGTAGCTGGGATTACAGGTGCCCCCCACCACGCCTGGCTAATTTTTTGTATTTTAGAAGAGATGGGGTTTCACGATGTTGGCCAGGCTGGTCTTGATCTCCTGACCTGGTGATCCAGCCGCCTCAGCCTCCCTAAGTGCTGGGATTACAGGCATGAGCCACCGTGCCCAGCCTGTATGATGTTTTGAAGGGCAAAGCCAGTGCACCATTGATGTTTGCTGTTGCTTCATTCACTCAACAGAAATGTAAGGAATGAAAGCTTTGATTGGGGTTAAAGAAGCAAAAAAGTTTAAATCCCTACTTTAATGGGATTAATGCGATTAATGCTTTAATGTTCATCTTAATAAACCCTGAAGTCCTCCAGCAGGTTTCCCTATATATCACTGAGGATTCTCTGAAATCCAAGAAGGAAAAAAACTGGAAGACTTTTTCCCCTTCTTCGTCATCAAGGTTTTTCTCTGGGATGAATTAGCCTGATTAGCGCCTGCAAGTTCTCCCACGATCTGTCCAAGCTCATTTCTCTTTTTGTGTGAATTCTCCAATGATGAGAAAGCTAAGCTTGTCCCCAAGTGATTTTCCACACTAATTATACTCCTAAGGCTTCTCTCCAGGGTGAATGATCTCACATTCGGTATTTTCCACGCTTCCCCGAGTTTTCCGTCTTCATTACGTATGACCATTTTAAGTCCCAACTGAATTAGCTGATATTGTCTAAGTATGGAACTCTGATTGCAGGTTCTTCCTCATCCATTATGCTCACAAGGCCCCGCTCTGCTACAAAATCCCAGATGTCTAATTAGCTCTGGGCACCACTCAAAGCATTTTTACATCCATTACGCACACACGATTTTCCTCCATTGTGAGTTCTCTGATGTTGAATGAGCTGTCCTTTCCCGAAAGCTCTTGCTCGCTTCTGCATTGATAGAGTCTTTGTTGCATGTGAATTAGCTGATGCTGCATTGGAATGCTGACGATTCCCCCCCATCCCAAGGGATTCTCTCCAACATAAACGTTACAGAGTTCAATAGCACGGGAGCCCCAGGGAAAATTGCCTGTATAAGAGACAGAGATGTTCTCTGTGACACAAACACTGTAATATTGAATAAATTCTGAATTCTGTTGCACAACTTGGCCTCACATAGCTTATTTGGAGTTTCTGTCACTTCTAAAACATGTAAATGGAATCACAGACTTTTTTCTGTGTTCATGGCACTCAATGGGATGGGGTCCCTAAAATAGTTCTCTACAATGTCTCCATATTTGTAACGACCCAAGGGGTGCTTCCTGACCGCCTCACAAATGAAATCCACTTGAGACCAGGGCATTGAAGAGTGTCATTGATGTGAAGCCAGCTATGTCACGAGGGAGACGGAGTTATTACTCACATCAGTCTTGTCAATGGCTTGGAGATTGGGGATTTTTTCAAGATAGTTTGTTGGGCAAGGGGTAGGGAGGAGGGCCTGCTGATTGGTTGGGTTAAGGAGATGAAATCATAGGGAACCAAAGTTGTCCTCTTGGGCTGAGTCAGTTCCTGGGTGGGGGCCACAGGACTGCTTGGCAGGTGAGGACATCCAGTTGTCAGAAAAGCAGAAATCTGAAAAGTGTTTTCTTTTTTTTTTTTTCTTTTGAGATGAGGTCTCTCCCTGTCACCCAGGCTGGAGTGCAATGGTGCGATCTCAGCTCACTGCAACCTCTGCCTCCCGGGTTCAAGCAATTCTCCTGTCTCAGCCTCCCTAGTAGCTGGATTACATGTGTGTGCCACCACAACCAGCTAATTTTTATTTTTGTATCTTTAGTAGAGACAGGGTTTCACCATGTTGGTCAGGCTGGTCTCGAACTCCTGACCTCATGATCTACCCGCCTCAGCCTCGCAAAGTGCTGGGATTACCGGTGTGAGCCACTGCGCCCAGCCTTTTTTCTCAGTATACATGTAGATTTTCCCCATTAATCAGATCTTTCCTTTCCTTTCTTTTCTTCTTTCTCCTTCCTTCCTTCCTTCCTCTTCCTTCCTTCCTTCTTTCCTTCCCTCTCTCCCTCCCTCCCTTTCCCCCTTCCTCTCTCTCTGTGTTTCTCTCTTTCTTTCCTTCTTTCTTCTTTCTTTCTTTTTGAGACAGAGTCTCGCTCTGTCGCCCAGGCTGGAGTGCAGTGGCTCAATCTCAGCTCACTGCAAACTCCACCTCCGAGATTCAAGTGATTCTCCTGCCTTAGCCTTTCAAGTAGCTGGGATTACAGGTGCCCACCACCATGCCCAGCTAATTTTTGTATTTTTAGTAGAGACAGCGTTTCACCATGTTGGCCAGCTGGTCTTGAATTCCTGACCTCA
>NW_016107397.1:3028020-3030133 GCF_001604975.1 Cebus imitator
CGCCCGGCAGGAAGGCAGTTTTGACTCAGTCCCCAAGCCTAAATGTCCTCGGCATGCCCCCACCATGCCCAACTAATTTTGTTTTCATTTTTTATAAAAACAAGGTCTCATCATGTTGCCCAGGACAGTCTCAAACTCCTAGACTCAAGCAATCCTCCTACCTTGGACTCCCAGAATGCCGGGATTACAGGGGTGACCCACTGCGCCTGGCCTAATCACACAAATTTCGACTCCAGAACTCAAGTTGGATTTCCTGGGTGAGGACATCTCACACAGGTCCTTGTGGTTTTCTCCTGGAAAAAATATGGCTGTGCTGTCCCTGCAGAGAGAGGATAAGAAAGTGTGCACTTGACCTCTTCCACCTTCATCTAGTAATATCCTTCTTCCTGCTGTTCTTGTATTGTGTACTCCGCTGTAATAAATCTTCACCTAGAGTATAACTGTATCTGGAGTCACGAGGGTTCTTCCAGGGAATCACCAAACTAGTTGTGTGGCACCATGAAGACAAGAAATTGTTTTATTAAAACTATGAATTCAAGGCCAGGCGAGGTGGCTCACGCCTGTAATCCTAGCACTTTGGGAGGCTGAGGTGGGTGGATCACCTGAGGTTAGGAGTTCAAGGCCAGCCTGGCCAACATGGTAAAACCCCATCTCTATTAAAAAATTTTGCATTATAAAAAAATTATTATTTTAAATAAATTTTTAATAATTTGTATTATTTTAAAAAATCAGCTGGGTGTGGTGGTGGACACTTGTAATCCCAGCTACTCGGGAGGCTGAGGCAGGAAAATCACATGAACCTGGGAGGTGGAGGTTGCAGTGAGCCGAGGTTGTACCACTGCACTCCAGCCTAGGCAACATAGGGAGACTCCATCTGGGGGGGAAAAGGGGGGGAAAAAAGAATTAAAAAAAAAAACAATTGTGGGCTGGGCATGATGGCTCATGCCTGTAATCCTAGCACTTTGGGAGGCTGAGGAGAGTGGATCAGCTGAAGTCAGGAGATTGAGAGCAGCCTGACCAACATGGTGAAACCTCGTCTCTACTAAAAAAAATTTTTTTTTTAAATTAGCCAGGTGTGGTGGCCGGTGCCTGCAATCCCAACTACTCAGGAGGCTGAGGCAGGAGGATCGCTTGAACCCAGGAGGCAGAGGTTGCAGTGAGCTGAGATTCCACCATTGCACTCCACCCTGGACAACATTCCTGCCATGTGACCAAACACAGCCCTAAACCACGAGGTTGGACATCATGAATCGTTTTTTCTTCATTTTTTTTTTTTGAAATGGGGTCTCTATCACCCAGGCTGGAGTGCAGTGGCATGATCATAGCTCACTGTAGCTTCTTTTTTTTTTCTTGCGAGATGAAGTTTCACTATGTCACCCAGACTGGAATGCAGTAGTGTGATCTTGGCTAACTTTGACCTCTGTCTCCCGGCTTCAAGTGATCGTCCTGCCTCAGCCTCCCACAGGTGCCCGCCACCACACCTGGCTAATTTTTTTCTATTTTTAGTAGAGATGGGGTTTCACCATGCTGGCCAGGCTGGTCTTGAACTGCTGACCTCAAGTGATCCTGCCTGCCTCGGCCTCCCAAAATGCTGGGATTACAGATGTGAGCTACTGCGCCTGGCCAAGCATCATGAATCTTTCTGTTCACTTTAAACCTGCGGACAGCCTGGTTCCTCTGGGCTCACTGTTTTGGGCGTGGAGAGCAATATCTGCACCAGTGTTTCTGTGAATATTCCAGGAGTTCGGTTTTCAGGGCTTGACCAACGGCCATCACCTTGGCTACAGAGATAAGTGAGAAATGAGTGAAACAGACCTGCTGTGTTAACTCTTTCCTCCCACTCTTGAAAAAGGTCTCTCCAGACCTAGATAGTTTCACTGGAGAAGTCTACTCATAGTTAAAGAAATATCAGGCTGGGCGCAATGGCTCATGCCTGTGATCCCACCACTTTGGGAGGCCGAGGCCGGTGGATCACCTGAGGTCAGGAGTTTGAAATCAGCCTGTCTAACATGATGAAACCCTGTTTCTACTAAAAATACAAAAAATTAGACAGGTGTGGTGGCGCATGCCTGTAATCCCAGCTATTTGGGAGGCTGAGGCAGGAGAAATGCTT
>NW_016107397.1:3031483-3032937 GCF_001604975.1 Cebus imitator
AGTAGCTGGGATTACAGGCACGCGCCACCATGCCCAGCTAATGTTTTGTATTTTTAGTAGAGACGGGGTTTCACCATGTTGACCAGGATGGTCTCGATCTCTTGACTTCGTGATCCACCCGCCTCGGCCTCCCAAAGTGCTGGGATTACAGGCGTGAGCCACTGTGCCCAGCTCAATTCTTGCATTTTTAGTAGAGATGGGGTTTTGCCATGTTTGTTAGACTGGTCTTGAACTTCTCACCTCAAGCGATCCTCCCACTTTGGCCTCCCAGAGTGCTGAGATTACAGATGTGAGCCACTGGGCCTGGCCCGAAGACCTTTCTCTTCTTGCCTTTTGGGAATTAATTAAGCACCAGGATCTGAAAAGCTGTTTCTTCATCCCACACCCAGAGTGCATGGCAGAAACAGAGTCCAGGATTGCATAAGGCTTGCCTGGGAATCGGAGTCAGCAAGTTCTGAGATAGAAAAGCTGAACCTAAAGGAAAATTGTATCGTGCGCTCAACAGTACTTTGTAAAGAGTGTTTCAGGCAGGGTGTGGTGGGTCCAGCACTTTGGAAGGCCAAGGTGGGTGGATTACAAGGCCAAGAGATCGAGACCATCCTGGCCAACATGGTGAAACCCCATCTCTACTAAAAATACAAAAACTTAGCTGGGCATGGTGGTGCATGCCTGTAGTCCCAGCTACTAAGGAGGCTGAGGCAGGAGAATCGCTTAAACCTGGGAGGTGGAGGTTGCAGTGAACTGAGATTGTGCCACTGCACTCCAGCCTGGTGACAGAGTGAGACTCCATCTCAAAAAAAAAAAAAAGAAAGAAGAAAATCCTGCTGTGTGTTGTGCAAATTCAAAAGGAATAAAAATTTAAATATACATATATATATATATATATATATATATATATGAAGAAAAAGAAAGAGGGGCATCTCGTCATTTTGCCCAGGCTGGTCTCGTATTCCTGGACTCAAGTGATCCACCCTCCTCAGCCCCCCAAAGTGCTGGGATTACAGGTGTGAGAGCCACTGTGCCTACCAGAGCTGGGCTACGTATCTCTATTAAACTTTCATCAGGGTCAACTGGACCTTAGCTCCTGCCCCACCGGTCCTACGAGGCTGCAGAGTATATGGTCCCAGTAAAGATTCTCCCTCCACCCCCCAGATCTTCCTTCAAGGTAGGCAGAGCTGGATGCTCTGAGAGCTAAGGGCACTTGGGATGATGGCACCTGGCCAGAGAAGGGGAGGAAAACCTGAGGGTTCACAGGAGTCTAGCCCCTCATGGAGCACAGAACAGCCACCCCCACATGCTTCTGCAGGACGAGGAAACTCAGCTTTGCTCCTTCTCCAACACTCCTCCCAAGCATCAGGCAGGTTTCTGAGGATAGTAAAAGCCCAGCAGAACCATCTTCAGGGCCTCTGTGATCAGAAATGTGCAAATACCTTTTCTTTTTTTTTTTTTTTTTT
>NW_016107397.1:3033990-3036661 GCF_001604975.1 Cebus imitator
AAAAAAAAAAAAAGAATGTTTCAATACCATTATGAAAAGGAGCCGGGCGTGGTGGCTCATGCTTGTAATCCCAGGACTTTGGGAAGCTGAGGCAGGAGGATTGTTTGAGGTCAGGAGTTTGAGACCAGCCTGGGAAACATGAAGAGACCCCATCTCTACAAAAAATATAAAAATTAGCAGGGCATGGTGGTGCATGCCTGTGGTTCCAGCTACCCTGGAGGCTGAGATGGGAGGATCCCTTGAGCCCAGGAGGTCAAGGCTGCAGTGAGCCATGATCGTACCACTGCACTCCAAACTGGTCAACAGAACAAGACCCTGTCTAAAAATAAAAAGAAAAGGCGTGAGCTAGCTGACTTTTACATTTTGTCATTAATTGCTAGGGCTTTCAGGACAAAGTTTCACAGACTGCGTGGTTTATACAACAGAAATCTATTTCCTCACAGTTCCGGAGGCTGGGAGGCTGAGGCCGAGGTGTCAGCTGGGTTGATTTTCTCTGAGGCCTCTCTCCTTAACTTGCTGATGGCCAGATGGCCGCCTTCTCCCTGTGCTCACACCCTCTTCCCTCTGTTTATGTGTCCTAATATATCGCTCCCAATCTTATTTTTTTTTTGAGAGGCAGGGTCTTGCTGTGTTGCCCAGGCTGATCCCAATTCCTGGTCTCAAGTGAACCTCCCACCTCAGCCTCCCAATGTACTGGGATTACAGGCATGAGTCACCATGCATGGTCCCATCTCTCCTTTTTTTTTCGAGTGGAAGTCCCGTTCTGTTGCCTAGGCTGGAGTGCAATGGTACCACCTCTGCTCACTGCAACCTCCGACTCCTCGGTTCAAGCGATTCTCCTGCCTCAGCCTCCCAAGTAGCTGGGATTGCAGGCGCCCGACATGATGCCCTGCTAATTTTTTTGGTATTTTTAGTAGAGGTGGGGTTTCACCAGGCTGGTCTCAAACTCCTGACCTCAGATGATTTGCCCGCCTCAGCCTCCCAAAGTGCTAGGATTACAGACGTGAGCCACCACGCCTGGCCCATCTCTCCTTCTTATAAGGATACCAGTCAGATTGGGTTGGGGCCCACCCCAGTGACCTCATTCTAATTTAACTTCTTTAAAGACCTGTCTCCAAATATAGTCACATTCTAAGGTCCTGGAGGTTAGAACTTCAACATATAAATTTGGGCGACGCAATTCAGTTCATGACACACATACACCTCCAGCAATTCAACACCTAACAAAAGCACGATTTCTTCACGTTTTCCCCTGCTTTCATCTTCTCGGTCGTTAAGTCAATAAAAGTCTCTGAGTTTTAAAAATACCTTAGCAATTTTGACATTTAGGAAGGTTCATAGCTCTCAGATTCGCCCAGCTTGACGTGATCTTATTTTTCAGAGGAAGCAGGCTCTATTCAGCTTCTAGTCACAGCCGGCCTTCTGGAACATTCTTTCTAGCATTTGAAGGCTTCCAAGAGGTGGGAGGGGGTGTCTTTTATGCTGGAACGCTTTGAGTAATCTACCTCATGCAGACATTCTTCTTCGTGAAGGACTGAGCTACCTGACTTTTGACCAGAAACAGATGATTTTACCTCAAAATTACTTTTTAAAAAAGAAGTTGACCTACCATGTATCAAAAAGAGATCATAGTGCACAGAAAAATTACTGCAGACAATTTATAGAGTCAAGAGACCTAAAAAGGCCTCCATTTCTGCTACTACACCTTGAGAAAATTACCCAACCTCTTTGATCATGTTTTGCCAATTAAAAAAATGAGCAACTGAGGCCAGGTGAGGTGGCTCACGCCTGTAATCCCACACTTTGGGAAGCTGAGGCTGGTGGATCACCTGAGGTCGGGAGTTTTAGACCAGTCTGACCAACATGGAGAAACCCATCTCCACTAAAAATACAAAATTAGCCAGGCATGGTGGTGCATGCCTGTAATCCCAGCCACTCGGAAGGCTGAGGCAGAAGAATCACTTGAACCTGGGAGGCAGAAGTTGCGATGAGCCGAGATCGAGCCATTGCACTCCAGCCTTGGCAACAAGAGGGAAACTCTGTCTCCAAAAAAAAAAAAGAAAAAAAACAAGTGAGCAACTGAATTGAAGATCTTAAATCACTGGCTGGGTGTGGTGGCTCACACCTGTAATCCCAGCACTTTGGGAGGCCGAAGCAGGAGGATCTCTTGAAGTCAGGAGTTCAAGACCATGCTGGGCAACATAGTGAGACCCTCATCTGTACTAAAAATATAAAAAATACAACAATGAGCTGGGTGTGGTAGCACAAGCCTGTAATCCCAGCTACTTGGGAGGCTGAGGCAGGAGAATCGTTTGAACCCAGGAGGCAGAGTTTGCAGTGAGCCGAGATCACAGCACTGCACTCCAGCCTGGGTGACAGAGCAAGACTTTGCCTCAAAAACAATCCAAACTAACACAAAGAAACAGTGCAAAATTGGCTAAATGTGGTGACTCACGCCTGTAATCCCAGCACTTTGGGAGGCTGAGGTGGGCAGATCTGTTGAGCCCAGGAGCTTGACGCCAGCCGAGGCAACATAGTGAGACCTCCTCTCTACAAAAATATCAAGAAAATTAGCTGGGTATGGTGGCATGTGCCTGTAGTTCCAGGTACTTGGAAGGCTGAGGTGGGAGGATCACTTGAGCCCAGAAGGTGGAGGCTGCAATGAGCCATG
>NW_016107397.1:3037743-3047088 GCF_001604975.1 Cebus imitator
TTCACATTCCCTGAGGCCCTTTTCTAATATGAAGTATCAGATGATGAATGAGGCTCAATCGTCACTGAAAACTTCCCCACGTTTCTTTGCACTTATAAGACTTTTTCTCCAGTAGGGATTTTCTGATGAGGAGAAAGGATTGAACTACCTCCAAGCAATGCCCTGCATGCTTTGCACAAAGAGAGTAATCACAGCTCACTACATCCTCAACCTCCTGGGCTAAAGCGATCCTCCCGCCTCAGCCTCTCAAAGTGCTGAGGTTGCAGGCGTGAGACACCTTGCCCAGCCTCTCTTTTTTATTTTGTTCTGTTTTGTTTTGAGACAGAGTCTTACTCTATTGCCCAGGCTGAAGTGCAGTGGTGCAATTTTGGCTCGCTGCAAACTCTGCCTCCCAGGTTCAAGTGATTCTCATGACTCAGCCTCCCGAGTAGCTGCAGTTACAGGCGTGCACCACCATACCCAGCTAATTTTCATATTTTTTTGTAGAGACAGGGTTTCACCAGGTTGGCCAGGCTGGTTTTTAAGTCCTAGCCTCAAGTGATCTGCCTGCCTCGGCCTCCCAAAGTGTTGGGATCACAGGCATGAGCCACGGAACCTGGTTTTGTTTTGCTCTAAGGGAAGAGGTCTTGCTCTGTTGCTCATGGGTCCTGGAAATCCGAGACACAAGTGATCTTCCCTCCTCAGCCTTGGAGTAGCTGGGACTACAGGCACACACCAATTGCCCCCGCTTTGAATAAATTTTACATTTTTTTTTTTTTTTTGAGATGGAGTCTTGCTCTGTTGCCCAGGCTAGAGTGCAGTAGCACAATCTCCACTCATCACAACCTCTGCCTCCTGGGTTCAAGGGATTCTCCTGCCTCAGCCTCCCAAGTAGCTGGGATTATAGGTGCACACCACCATCCCTGGCTAATTTTTGTGTTTTTAGTAGTGAGGGGTTTCACCATGTTGGCCAGGCTGGTCTCGAACTCCTGACCTCATGATCCGCCCACCTCAGCCTCCCAAAGTGCTGGGATTACAGGCATGAGCCACTGCGCCCGGCCAGCTTTACACTTTTCCAGAATGCATTCCCGTCTGTGCTATGCTAGTGCAGTGCTGATTGAAAGCCTCCAACAGTTAACGACACTCACAGGGCCTCTCTCTCTTGATACTTGTGAGTATCAATACAGTATGATGAGATTTGTCTTTGATAGCAACTTTACTCCAGAGTAAACAGAAAATATTTGTGTGTTGAATATAAAATGATGTAACGACATGTGAAAATAGTTTTGAGTTTTCTGGTTAACAGATATGCTTATCATGTTTATTCTTGTGATGACGGTAAGTTGATCTTACTGAAGACTGATTTCTTTCTCCTGCCTCAGGCTCCAGAGTAGCTGGGATTACACGCATGTGCCATCACGCCTAATTTTTGTTTTGTTTTGTTATGTTTTTTTATTTTTTTATTTTTTTTATTTTACTTTTTTTATTTTTATTTTTTTTTGAGACGGAGTTTCGCTTTTGTTACCCAGGCTGGAGTGCAATGGCACGATCTCGGCTCACCGCAACCTCTGCCTCCTGGGTTCAAGCAATTCTCCTGCCTCAGCCACCCAAGTACCCAGGATTATAGGCATGTGCCACCACGCCCAGCTAATTTTTGTATTTTTAGTAGAAACAGGGTTTCTCCGTGTTAGTCATGGCTGGCCTCGAACTCCTGACCTCAGTTGATCCACCCGCCTAGGCCTCCCAAAGCACTGGGATTACAGGCATGAGCCACCATGCCCAGCCCCGATTCTTTAATATTTTGTAGCGACAGTTTCCCTATGTTACCCAGGCTGCAGATCTGTTTCTTGATGATAACTAGTCAAGGTTTCCTTCGTGATTACCTTAAAACAACTAATATGAGGTGTGTTAGATACTCCAGCTTCAAGCTAGGATTATATGGAGGAAAATTTTGAGGAGACCAGTGAGAGTTCTAGAATAGCTATAGTAGTAGTGTGATTGAAAGGGGGTGAAGCTGTGTCTGCACAGTAAGCATTCAGATTTCGGTAAGACCATAATCTAATTACCTGGGGTGGTTTTGGGAAGGGAAAGCTAATGAGGATGACAGGTTGCTAAATCCTCCTAAACCATTTCTATCGCAGCCACAGCTCTGCATCATTGCAGTGATAAATTAAATTCTGAGGCACAGTGGCTCACACCTGGAATCCCAGCACTTTGGGAAGCCAAGGCAGAAAGATTGCTTGAGCCTGGGAGGTGGACGCTGCAGTGAGCTGTGATCGGGCCACTGTACTCCAGCCTGGTCAAGAGAGCAAGACCCTGTCTCAAAAAAGAAAAAAGGAAGAAAAGAAAGAGCATGGTGGTGGCTCACCTCTTCACACCTGTAATCCCAGTACTTCAGGAGGCCAAGGGGGGGGGGTGGATCACTTGAGGTCAGGAGTTCAAGACCAGCCTAGCCAACATGGTGAAACCCTATCTCTATTAAAAATACAGAAAATTAGCCTGGCATGGTGGTGGGTGCCTGTAATCTCAGTTACTCGGGAGGCTGATGCCGGAGAATCGCTTGAGCCCTGGAGGTGGAGATTGCAGTGAGCCGAGATCGTGCCACTGCATCCATCCTGGGCAACAGAACAAGTCTCTGTTTCAAAAAAAAAATTAAATTCTGGTTTGGATGCAAAATCTTCAAGAACATTTGCTTTCTGTTTGTCATTATAAAATGAAAGTGAGGAATGATTGGCTTAATATTCCCAGTAGCTTTAGACATTAAAAAACTGTGCATAGAGCCATTAAGTACATTGGTGAATCATCAAATATAACAATTGTTACTGTTACCTTTTAGAACTTGGGGTGGAGGTAAAGTGGGAATGATGTCCTTAGCTGACTGAGTCAACTCCAGACTCATTTTCTACTAATAATTTGCACATATTGGATAAGTATTTGCTAAATGAATGAGTGAATGAATGAAGGAATACATATGGACACATAGCTTAACAAAAAGGGAGCATGCTGGCCGGACGTGGTGGCTCTCGCCTGTAATCCCAGCACTTTGGGAGGCTGAGGCAGACAGATGACTTAAGGTCAGGAGTTCGAGACCAGCATGGCCAATGTAGTGAAACCCCGTCTCTACTAAAAATACAAAAATTAGCCAGGCATGGTGACGGGCACCTGTAATCCCAACTAGTCAGGAGGCTGAGGCAGGAGGATCACTTGAACCCGGGAGGCAGAGGTTGCAGTGAGCCGAGATCACGCCACTGCACTCCAGCCTGGAAGATAGATGGAGACTCTGTCCCAAAAAAAAAAAAAAAAAAAAAAAAAAGAAAGAAAGAAAATAAAAGGCAGCATGCCAATACCTATTTGGTCTTCATGTTTTCTTTTTTTTTTTCTTGAGACGGTCTCACTATGTTGCCCAAGCTGGAATGTGGTGGCACGATTTCTGTTCATGCCAGTCATGAACTCCTGGGCTCCAGCAATGCCCCCCTGTCAGCCTCCGGAGTAGCTGGGACTATAGGCGTGCACCACCGTGTCTGGCTAACTTTCGTAATTTTTTATAGAGACGGGGTTTCCCTATGTTGCCCAGTGTGGAAAGCAGAAAAGCTCCTTTTTAAAGTTTCCTTTCTTGTTAAAGAATAAGTGTGCTAACAACTTTGTTAAGCCCTATCCTGTGTAGCTGTGAGACATGCCATGCTTACAGGCACGTAGTACATTCTGTGTCCTTTGTACTGTAACAAAGATATCTGTGCTGGACGTGCTCAGGCATGTCCCAGCTCTCCACTGCTTTTACCTGTTTAGAAAAGTTTTCAGTTATTAGCCAGTTGGGTTTTAGTTTAGATTGTGAGGTCTGGCTCCAGCCAACGGAGATCAGACACAGCAGTAAGGACGACCCCAAATGCATAAGGGATGAACGCGTCCGTTTTCCTTTGTTCATTGCACTCTCATGCAAGGTGGCTAGTGAGAGTACCTTTCCTACAGTTTAGGAAGTAAAAATTGTGTTGCTGAAAAATCCTTTGTCTCAGTGCTAATTTTTCTTTGTGGCACCAAGCATCTACTTCCAACAGCCAGGCTGGTCTCAAACTCCTAGCCTCAAGTGCTATTCTTGCCTTGGCCTCCCAAAGTGCTGGGATTACAGGCAGGAGCCACCGTGCTCAACCTAGAATACTTGATTCTTTTCTTTCATTCTATATCATTATTTAAAACCACAATTTAGATGATGCTCTGTCTGTGGTCTGGAATGGAAATTTATTCATTGGAAAAATATGATCTGCATTGCAATACAATCCTCAGGAACGCACTGCAGCCAAAAGGAAGAGACTTACGTCCTTTCTTTGTTTTTGTTTTTGTGGTTTTTTTGAGACAGAGTCTTACTCTGTTGCCTAACCTGGAGTGCAGTTGCGCAATCTCAGCTCACTGCAGCCTCTGCCTCCTGGATTCAAGTGATTCTTGTGCCTCAGCTTTCCCAATGGCTGGGACTACAGGTGTGCACCATCATCTTGGCTAATTTTTCTATTCTTAGTAGAGACAAGGTTTTACCATGTTGGCCAGGCTGATCTTGGATTCCTCTCCAGCTCCTAACCTCAAGTGATCTGGCTGCCTACAGGCATGAGTTGCTGTGCCTGGCCATGTGCTTTCAATTAAACAAGCTTTTCTGTAACTTTTATTGTATTCCCTTCTTGCCAAATTTTTGGCCAAGTGGGCTATTCACTGTTATCTGTATACTTATAATACCTAATATCTCCCTAAGAATGGGCCTGGGGACCCAGCTACCCGAGAGGCTCAGGAAAGAGGATCACTTGAGGCCAGGAGTTGCAGGCTGCAGTGAGCTATGATTGTGCCATTGCCCTCCAGCCTGGGAGACAGAGTGAGACTCTGTCTAGAAAAAAAAAAAAAAAGCCAAATATTCTAAAAGTGGTCTCCAGGTTCTGTACAGTTATATGAAAGCGTGCTCCTTGTCTGTTAACTGTTATTTCCCAAGGACTGCAGGCCAAAGACCTGGGTTTCAGTGAGCTTATCTCTATGCAAAATTTATTTATTTATTTATTTATTTTTATTTTTATTTTTGAGATGGAGTCTTGGTCTGTCGCCAGACTGCAATGCAGTGGCAAGATCTTGGCTCATTGCAACCTCCCAGGTTCAAGCGATTCTCCTACCTCAGCCTCCCAAGTAGCTGGGATTACAAGCACGTGCCACTATGCCCAGCTAATGTTTTATGTTTTTAGTAGAGACGGGGTTTCGCCATGTTGGCCAAGCTGGTCTCAAACTCCTGACCTAGTGATTCACCCACCTTCGCCTCCCAAAGTGCTGGGATTGCAGGCATGAGCCACCGTGCCTGGCACATATATATAAAATTATTATTTTTAAAAATATAAACTATGGACAAGAAAATGTAAGATAAGCTTGGAAGGCAGTATGGATATAAAAGCCCAAGAATTTGCTGTGCAGCTCTTCAGGACTGGAATGAACTGATCTCTTCCTTTTTTTTTTTTTTTGAGATGGAGTCTTGCTCTGTCACCCACTCTGGAGTCCAACGGTGCAATCTCAGCTCACTGCAACCTCTGCCTCCTGGGCTGAAGCGACTCAGCCTCCCGAGTAGCTGGGATTACAAGCACATGCCACCACGCCCAGCTAATTTTTGTATTTTCAGTAGAGATGGAGTTTCACCATGTTGCCCAGGCTGGTCTTGAACTCTTGACCTCACCCACCTAGTTCTCCCAAAATGCTGCGATTACAAGCGTGAGCCACCGTGCCAGGCCCCTAACATCTTTCAACTGAGCATTAGATTGATCCAGAAATGAAGTAGCATTCTGAGAAAAGCAAAGCAAAGAACTCAGGGAGGCAGGGCACAGTGGCCCACATCTCTAATCCCAGCACTTTGGGAGGCCGAGGCGGCAGAATCACTTAAGGTCAGGAGTTTGAGACCAGCCTGGCCAACATGGGAATCCCCATCTTCACTAAAAATACAAAAATTAGCCAGGCGTGGTGGTGCACACCTGTAGTCTCAGCTACTCGGGAGGCTGAGGCAGGAGAATTGCTTGAACTTGGGAGGTGGAGGTTGCAGTGAGGCGGATCACGCCACTGTACTCCAGCCTGGGCTACAAGAGCGAAACTCCGTCTCAAAAAAAGAAAAAAAGAAGAAGGCACTTAGGGACTGCAAACATTAAGAGGGTGCTTTAAGTCCCTATGTAAGCAGCTTGCATGCAGTGCAGTAAGTGGAGGTTTGAGACGCCAGTCACAGTGAAGACTCCGGAAGACAAAGAGACAGCTGGAAGGAGAGTTGTGTGGTGCTAGTCGTATTCGCCTAAAGCAAAGACCTTTTGGGGCTGTAGTTTCACCACTTATTGGAGTCACAAGTCACTTTAATAATCTGACAGCCAGTTGCAGTGGCTCACTCCTGTAACCCCAGCACTTTGGGAGGCCAAGGTGGGAGGATTCCATAATGCCAGGAGTTTGAAAGCAGCCTGTGTAACACAGTGAGACCCTATCTCTACAAAAATTAGAAAGAAAAATAAAATCAGCCGGGTGTGGTGGCATGCACCTGTGGTCCCAGATACTCAGGAGGCTGAGGCAGGAGGATCCCCTGAGCCCAGTAGTTCAAGGCTGCAGTTAGTTATGACTGTGCTACTGTACTCTGGCCTGGGTGACTGAGTGGGACCTAGTCTCTAAAAAACAAACAAAAAAGAATCTGACGACAGTATGCTTGCACTGAGGGCCCTGACTTCACAACAGTGCAGTATGTGTCAACGTAGCAAACCTGCAACTGTATCCCATAAATACATGCACATTAGCAGGAAAAAAATAAGATGACAACTTTTTTTTAACCCATGGGTACATTTTATTTGTATCCTATAACTATTTTAATCAGTTATTTTTTTATTTTGATCAGTTCTATTTTATTTAATTAATTGATTTATTTTTTGAGATGAAGTCTCGCTCTGTCTCCCAGGCTGGAGTGCAGTAGCCCGATCTTGGCTCACTGCAATCTCCGCCTCCCAGGTTCAAGCGATTCTCCTGTCTCAGCCTCCTGAGTAGGTAGGATTACAGGCGCGTGCCACTACGCCCGGCTAATTTTTCACCATATTGGTCAGGCTGGTCTCAAACTCCTGGCTTTGTGATCCGCCCACCTCGGCCTACCAAAGTGTTGGGATTACAGGCGTGAGCCACCGTGCCCGGCCGATCAGTTCCTTTTTAAAACTTTTAGGTTCAGGGGTACATGTACATGTTTGTTATATAGGTAAACTCGTGCCAAGGGACTTTGTGATACAGATGGTTTCGTCATCCAGATCCTAAACCTAGTACTCAGATAACTTCTGGAAAAAAAAAAATCAGATGAAAACGATGGACATTCTCCTTAACCTCCAGGTGGCGCGGCGCCACGCCACGCCCCCTTCCGCGGAGCCGAGTCGCTTATTGGCCAGTGGGGTCCCCGCGCCCCGCCCCGGACTTCGCTCGGCCCCGCCTCCCCGTCTAGGGCGGCTACTGCGCAGACGCTTCGCGCGTTGCTGAGACGCGTCGCGCGTTGCTCAGAGTCCTCCTGCCCACCGAGCCACCTTCCTAGAGTAGCCCCAGAAGAAGCGCTTTCTCCTCCCTCTCGCTCTCTCTCCGTAGCCGACGAAACTGCCACCCGGAAGTTCAGACGCCCGGAGGTTCTGAGCAACCTGTTCAGAGCTGCTACCATTGCTCTTGGCATTCACCCAAGAAATGATTCCTCAGTTCCTGTCCTTTTTCAGAGAGGTGAAGGAGGGACAGCTTGTGTACACCTAAAGGACGGTAGGACCGGATGATAAGCGCTGTTTTCCAAGGTACAGGATGCGGTGCCTCGGAGGAGCCGCAGGGGCTGGAGGTCGCATAGAGGCGGAACCGTCCCCGGGCCTCACCGAGGCTAAAAGTAGACACAGCCAGTGTCTAGTGGTTGAGGATCTTCTGTTGGCCGAGCCTGGCAGGTAGAAGGAGCGCTCCGAGCAGGAGATAAGTCGCTGTTGTGAAGACAGCGGCGTGTGCAGGGTGCGTGGGTGTCTGGAGATGAAGCTGGAAAGGTGAGCAGGGGCGAGCCTGGAGGGCTTCGTGTGAGTGATAAGAAATTTAAACAGGATCCTGAGTAGCCTAGGCGGCATTTTAGGGGTTTTGTTTTTGTTTTTGTTTTTTGTAAGATGGAGCTCTGTCTCCCAGGATGGAGTGCAGTGGCGCAATCTAGGCTCACTGCAGCCTCCACCTTCCGGGTTCAAGCGATTCTCCTGTCTCAGCCTCCTTAGTAGGTGGGATTACAGGTGCCCGCCACCAAGCCTGGCAAATTTTTGTATTTTTGGTCGAGACGGGGTTTCACCATGTTGGCTAGGCTAGTCTTGAACTCCTGACCTCCAATGATCCTCCCGCCTCGGCTTCCCAAAGTGTTGGGATTACAGGCGTGAGCCACCGCGCCCGGCCTAGGCGTTTTTTTTATCTGGACATATTAGCTTGGATTTACCCTTCGAAATACACCAGGGAACCAGGTTGAGTTGAGGAGGAAAAGTCTGCAGCCCATTTGGCGATGGTGACAGAATCGAGGCGGGAATAGCCCGACATGTGTTTTTAGGTGAGCAGTCTTTTGTGTCTTCCATTGATGTGTAACTCTCATGAGAGCAAGGATTATTACCTCTTCAGCTCATTTCTCTTACCCAGCACCTAGAAGAGCGACTGGCCTGGCCCATGGTAGGTTTCTTTTTATAAGATTTTTATGTATTTATGTTTCAAGTTAGAGTCGGGGTCTCGCTATGTTGCCCAGGCTGGGCTCACACTTACGGGCTAAAGCGATCCTCCCACCTCTGCCTCCCAAATGTAGTAGGTTCTTAATAAATGTTTTGATGGGTGAATGAATGGATAGTTGATAGGACTTTCTAACTGGATAGCAGATGGAACTGGAAAGTAGAGGAGACATTACTGGAAATTGGAAGAACGCAAATATGGAATCCTGTTCAGTTGTGTTTGCTGAACCCTTCTCCTGCAAAAGGCTGAAGAGGGGAAGTCCAAAATACGCCCCAGCTGCTGGTGTACCCAGGGGAGGGGCCCAGAGCCCAGAGTCTTTCCATAAACATCAGTTCTAGGTCTTAGTCTCAGCAACCTAAAATGTCTGCTTCCTTTCTGCCCACCCACCTGTCTGAATTTGAGAAGTAGATACTTCTTTGTTTTGCTTTGAATATTACCATCCACAGGCAAAGAATCCATATGACTGTGACTTTAAGGCTGTATATTATTTCATTATATTAATGTATTACCATTTAATAAAACCATTCCGTGGCATTTTTGTTTACCTTCACAGATAATGCAGGAATGAATGAATATCTTCATGTCTTCCTTTTCTTTCATTTTCTCCCCCTTTCATTGAGTATTTTCCCAGAGGAG
>NW_016107397.1:3048078-3064824 GCF_001604975.1 Cebus imitator
AAAAAAAAAAAAAAATTAGCCAGGTGTGGTAGTATGTGCCTGTGGTCCCAGCTACTTTGGAGGCCAAAGTGGGAGAATCACGTGAACCTGGGAGGTTGAGGTGCAGTGAGCCAAAATCACGCCGCTGCACTCAAACCTGGGGTCAGAGTGAGCCTCTGTCTCCAAAAAAAAAAAGATGCTCTGATTACTCTCATCACTCAGGAAATTACAAGGATTTTAGGGCCTTTGTATTGGGAATCAGGACAGAGATCAAGTATGTATTTCTTATTATGTCACAGTGCTTTTGTTTAGCTTTTTCCATTTTCCCCATGAAAATGTAAACTCCATAACAGCTTACATTGTGCCAGGCTACTATTTGTAGGCAACTAACTGGGTACCTACTATGTGCTGGGCCATAGTAGGTACCCAGTTAGTTGCCTATTTGTAGGCCTATGGCCCAGCACATAGTAGGTACTCAGTTAGTTGCCTACAGACAGTAAGTAGCCTGGCACATACTAGGAGCTCAATTAGTATTTCTTGAATGCATTAAATTACGAGTGAATGAATGAGCCAGATAAGCAGTGGCTGAAGGGACAGGTGTTCCAAACAGAGAGGACTGCCTGTGCCGCAGGGCTGTGGCCACTGGAGGTTTGAGAGCTGATGGAAGGCCTGCAGGGCTGGTGTGCATGCCCAGAGAGGTGGTGAAAGATGAGGAAGAGAACTAACCATGACTAGACCCTAACACACTTTCAAGGCTTGTTTGTTCTCAGGGCAGTAAGAAGGCATGAAAGGGTTTGATGTAAATTGAGAATTGCATCTTTTTTTTTTTGAGATGAAGTTTCTCTTTGTCACCCAGGCTGGAATGCAGTGGCATGATCTCAGCTCACTGTAACCTCCGCCTCCCAGGTTCAAGCCATTCTTCTGCCTCAGCCTCCCCAGTAGCTGGGATCACAGGCACCCACCACCATGCCCAGCTAATTTTTGTATTTTTAGTTGAGATGGGGTTTCATCATGTTGGCCACACTAGTCTCGAACTCCTGACCTCAGGTGATCCACCTGCCTCGGCCTCCCAAAGTGCTGAGATTACGGGTGTGAGCCACCGCACCCCGCCCTAGTGTCCATCTTTTTATCCTCTGTGCTCACCCCAAGGCCCAGCCAAAATTAGGTGCTCTGTACATCTCTGAATGGACATGAGGTTTTCTCCTTCAGGTTTATGCTAATGGGCATCAAGGAGCCAGTTCCCCAACCTGGGGATCCTCTCAAGGCTTACAGAGCTCACTGTATCAGTCATTTCAACCATCCAGGCCAAATAGGGAAGAATAACTCTTGCCTTTCTAACTCAGGATACTATCATGAGAAGAAAAATAATGGAGGCTTGGCCATGCACAGTGGCTCATGCCTGTAATCTTAGCACTTTGGGAGGTCGAGGAAGGCGGATCATCTGAGGTCAAGTTTGAGACCAGCCTAGCTAACATGGTGAAACCCCATCTCTACTAAAAATACAAAAAATAGCCAGGCGTCGTAACAGGCGCCTGTAATCCCAGCTACTCGGGAGCCTGAGGCAAAAGAACTGCTTGAACCCAGAAGGTGGAGGTTGCAATGAGCCAAGATCGTGCCATTGCACTCCAGCCTGGATGGCAGAGTGAGACAGCATCTCAAAAAAAAAAAAAAAAAAAAAAAAAAAAAAGGATTTGAAAGTTTTTACCTACCCAGTCCCCTATCTGCACAGAAACAAGCCAGAGGTGTCCGAACCTTTCTCCTCCGACAAGGTCCTCTGTCGTCCAAGCTGGAGTGAATGCAGTGGCGTGATAACTCACTGCAGCCTTGGAACTCCTGGGCTGAAGTGATCCACCTGCCTCCGCCACCCCAGTAGCTGGGAGTACAGGTGCAGGCCACCACACCGGTTAATTTTTTTAAAAAATTTGTAGAGATGGGGTCTCTCTATGTTGCCCAGGCTGGTCTTGAACTCCTGGCCTCTAGCGATCTTCCCGCCACGGCCTCCCAAGGCGTTGAGGTTACAGGCGAGAGCCACGCGCCCGGCCCCGGGTTCTGGTTAAGATTTTGTTGTAGATGGTGAAAAGTCACGTGGCCTCCAAGGTCCTATATTTCTGCGGGGTGTCAGCTTGGCACCTAAAGTGATGTGATCTCCGGCCGGCTTTCCACCCTCCTCTGTTTGCTGTTTTCATCCTGGGGGCTAACCGCTAAGACATAGCCTCCGGCTTCCCTGGGGAAGCCTCCACAGGGGAAGGCACCGGCTGGGGTACCGGGGATCACCCACTTGGGGAAGGTCTCCCTGAGCGCATCCCGCGGGCTGGAGGTACCCGCTGAGCCTGCGTACTACCGCCCCACCCGCGCAGCTGAGCCGGAGGAAGGGGCGGGGCGTCGCCAAGTCGGGCCCGCATCCGCCGGACGCCGGAAGTGGCTCTACGCCCCTGCCACTGGACCATGGAGACTCTGGCACAGTAGATTGTGGTGTGAGGCTCCCGGGGGCAGTGGCCATGGAGGCCGTACTGAACGAGCTGGTGTCTGTGGAGGACCTGCTGGTGAGGCCTGGCCCGGACAGAGGGAAAAGGAGGGTCGGAGGGCGGGTCCTGAGGAGAGTCAGGTAGCTGGCCGAATCCTCCTCCCGGCATCAGCTTGGCTGAGGGAAGCCGAACTACGACTCCCGGCAGCCTCCGCAGTGCCTGTCTCCTGCCCGAAGGGCCCGCTATGCCTCAGAGGCTCCTGGGGGTTGTAGTGTCCTGAGCCCCCTACACCACAGACTGCGGGCCTGGAGCTCCAAGTGGTTACACTGCCAGGCTGTGGGATCCTGCTGTGAAGTCAGGGCGCTCCTCCAGCGGGGGTAGAATACAGTGACATCATGAGGTGTCACGTATTATTGTGTCCCGCACGGTGCTAAGGCATTGCATTCCAGATCTGTCTTTGTAGCTCTAGGAGGTAGGCACTACTTCTATTCCTGGACGTTAAAAGGTCCAGGCCCGGCAGAGTGGGGCAAGATGGGACCAGCAGCCTCAGAAGAGGACCGCGTGGGCTGTTGTTGAGCAGTTCTGACAGGGTGTTTACTGTTCGACCGTCGGGTCAGCTGCTCCGGGAGCCGTGCCTGGAGCTGCCACCAGGTGGCATCTCCGCTCGGCACCGCGGGGGGGGAGGGGAGACTAGGGGCCTGTGTCCCAAGAGCTGGCCCGCAGGCCTGGAGGAGCCGAAAGCCTGGGTCCAGGGCCCGGAGATAGCAGAAGCTGGGGTGCCAGATACTGAGACCGGCGAGGGAAAGGGGGCAGGGCCAGGGAGATGGGGTGTGACCGACATCGTGTCCAGATAGAGAATGGTTGACGCCCTTCATTTCTAAATGATTCCTTTCCTCCCCTGTGGCAGAAGTTTGAAAAGAAATTTCAGTCTGAGAAGGCAGCAGGCTCGGTGTCCAAGAGCACGCAGTTTGAGTATGCCTGGTGCCTGGTGCGGAGCAAGTACAATGATGACATCCTTAAAGGCATCGCGCTGCTCGAGGGTGAGGCACTGGGCGACCTAACTCTCCCCTTCGCGCTGCCATCGGGGCTGCTGTACGACGTGGGCCCCTGTAGTCCAGGAACCTCGCAGCTGTCTCCGGTGGATTTACTGCAGCAAGGGCTACACTTAGCCTGACTTCTCCCACTAAACTTTTGGCTACTTACCACCCACCCTTGTTTTTGCCAGACAGAGTCATAGCCTGCCAGTTCCCCCAAGGCTATGTTGATCTGGGAAAGCGCCTTGAGGTCATGCAGCTAATCAATTAATGGCAGAATTGGGACTAGAAGCTCCAGTTTTGAGACACCCAGGCGCATGCCTGTCCCCTCAACACCACCACCTTGTTGCTTGGTTAGTAGCTATTGAGAATCTTTTGTGGCATGGAAGAGGTACAGAGTACTGTCCTACAAATTTGTGAGCAGACAGTGCTTTTAGCTTTTTGTTTTTGTTTGAGACAGAGTCTTGCTTTGTCTCCCAGGCTGGAGTGCAGTGGTGCTATCCCAGCTCACTGCAACCTCCACCTCCCGGTTCTAGCAGGCCCACCACCACACCTGGCTAATTTTTGTATTTTTAGTAGACAAAACTTTCACTGTGTTGGCCAAGCTGGTCTCAGACTCCTGACCTCAGGTGATCCGCCCACCCAAGTCTTCCAAAGTGCTGGGATTACAGGCCTGAGCCACTGCATGCGGCCAGATTGTGCTTTTTGGATTGGAACCCTATTTCCCATTGGTTTTGGGTGGGTCAGCATTTGTCAGAGGCCATAATACTTAACCACTTAATTTCTCTGTAGCCCCTTTCTTTTGTTCAAGTAATAATTTATAAGCACACAGTATACACCCATCCCTCTGTATCCGTGGGGGATGGGTTCTAGGAACTCCACCCCCACAGGTAGCAATAGCCACCCAAGTTTGTGGTGTTACATGTAACTTACACATCTTCTCCCATATACTTTAAATCATCTGTAGATTACTTATAATACCAAATACAATGTAAGTGCTGTGTAAATAGTATACGGTATTGTTTAGGGAATAATGGCAAGAAAAAAGATCTGTTCATGTTCAGTATAGATGCAATTATCTTTTTTTCTGAGTGTTTTTGATCCATGGTTGGTTGAATCCATGAATACAGAATGCTGATGTGCTAGCGAAGGATGCCTGTTGAAAATCTGTAAAGATAAGACTCTTTCTTAAAACATACAGATAATTTCACCGTGTGTTTGTCTACTTTCACCATTCAGATTTTCAGGTTTATTCTGCAGCAGGGTGGAGCTGTAGAAGAAATGGCCCCTCCAAGTGTTGCCACTCTAGTTGAGGAGACAGTACAGACACTTAGGAAGATTTATAAACACTTGCAAAACTATTTGGCAACAAATTCTAGTGCATAGAGTGCAGTTACCCTCTAGGCAGTCTCTGAATTAAGAAGGTCAGGTGGGGCCAGGTGGCTCACGCCTGTAATCCCAGCATTTTGGGAGGCCGAGGTGGGCAGATCATGAGGTCAGGGGTTCGAGACCAGTCTAGCCAACATGGTGAAACCCCGTCTCTACTAAAAATACAAAAGTTAGCTGGACGTGGTGGCATGCGCCTATATTCCCAGCTACTCAGGAGGCTGAGGCAGGAGAATCGCTTGAACCCAGGAAGGGGAGGTTGCAGTTAGCGGAGATCATGCCATTGCACTCTGCTCTGGGCAACAGATCAAGACTCCGTCTAAAGAAAAAAGAAAAAAAGAAAGTCAAGTGGGGCCAGGCTCTGTGGCTCATGCCTGTAATCTCAGCACTTTGGGAGGCTAAGGCCAGAGGATGGCTTGAGGCCAGGAATTTGAGACCAGCCTGGGCAACATAGGGAAATCTTGTCTTTTTTTTTTTTTTTTTTTTTTTTTTTTTTTTTTTTTTTTTTTTTTTTTGAGATGGAGTCTTGCTCTGTAGCCAGGCTGGAGTGCAGTGGCGCAATCTTGGCTCAGTGCAACCTCTGCCTCCCGGTTCAAGTGATCCTCCTGCCTCAGCCTCCCAAGTAACTGGGACTACAGGCGCCTGCCACCATGTCTAGCTAATGTTTGATTATTTTTCATTTCATTAAAAATTTTTTTGTTACAAATAAAGACAAGGCCTCACTATGTTACCCAGTCTGGTCTCAAACTCCTGAGCTCAAGTGATCCACCTGCCTTGGGCTCCCAAAGTACTGGGATTACAGGAGTGAGCCACCACACCTGGCCTGTCTCTATAACAAAAAGTTTTTAATTAGCCAGGTGTGGTGGTGTGCGCTTATAGTCCCAGCTACTCAGGAGGCAGAGGCAAGAGGACCACTGAGCCCAGGAGTTGAGGCTGCAGTGAGGCATGGATGTGCTACTGTGCTCCAGCCTGAGTGACAGGGCGAGACCCTGTCTCAAAAGGAAAGAGGGGAAGGAAAGAAAGAAGAAGGAAAGAGAGAGAGGAAGGAAAGAAGGAAGGAAGGAAGGAAGGAAAAGTCAGGTGAGGTCTTCAGGGAAGGCTAATTGAAGGTGAGTTTTGAGCTGATTTTTTTAAGGGGGAGTCCTAACATTTTTTTAAAAAATAATTGGACAGCAAGCATTATAGTTAAAACCACAGCAGCAGCACTTTAGGAGGGCGAGGCAGGCAGATCACCTGAGGTCAGGAGTTTGAGACCAGCCTGGCCAAGATGGTGAAACCCCATCTCTATTGAAAATACAGAAATTAGCTGAGTGTGGTGGTGGGTGCCTGTAATTCCAGCTACTTGGGAGGCTCAGGCAGGAAAATTGCTTGAATCCGGGAGGCAGAGGTTGCAGTGAGCTGAGATCACACCACTGCACTCCAGCCTGGGCAACAAGAGCAAAACTCCTTCTCAAAAAAAAAAAAAAAAAAGTACCACAGATGCCAGAACTTGAGTCGCGCTGCCTTTGGCTTCTCCAAGGCCCCGATTTCCTCTGTTCAGTTGGATGGACCAGTCGGCTGTAATACTGATAAAGGGATGCTCTGTCACTGGACTGTTGGGGCAGCTGGGGTTCACCCTGCCCCAGAGCTCCAGCTAGAGGTGCTGGGAGTGACTGGAGCTGAAAGGGAGGCTCAGGACAGTGACCCTCCCAAGATCGCAGAGGCATTCAGAGAGTGGAAGGGGCCTCTGGGACACAGTATTAGGAAATGGATGAAGCAGTTCTTACCCTCTTCCCTGCCCCTCCCCCAGAGCTGCTGCCCAAAGGAAGCAAAGAGGAACAGCGGGATTACGTCTTCTACCTGGCTGTGGGGAACTACCGGCTCAAGGTGAGGCGGGGCCCTCCCCTTCACCCTCCTCTGGGGGCTGCAGTACCTCCTTACTGCTGTCCTCCAGGGCCAGGGAGGCTGAAGGGATGCAGAGGTGCGGAGAGGTGTCAGATCAGGACTCCGAGGGAAGATCAGAGTGCTGAGGGTGTGGGGAGGAGGGTGACGTCAGGAGGTTGGGTGCAGGCCCAAGCCTTGCAGTGTTATCTCCCGCAGAGTTGGGGTGGTTTAGTTTGTGGACTCTACTCCGTGGGGTGGGGCTGGAGGGAGGGGAGGGGTGGAGGTTGAGGGAGGAGCCCCCAGGGCTGAAGAAGGGAAGGTCCTTCAGGTGGGCAGGAGTTGTGGGATACTGAGCTGTAGCTGGCCCAGTGGCTGGCACCTGTAATCCTGGCTACTTGGGAGGCTGAGGCGAGAGGATTGCCTGAGCCTGGGAGTTTGAGGCTGCAGTGAGCAGTGATCGCAATGCTGCACTCCAGCTTGGCCAGCAGAGTGAGACCCCATCTCTTATTTAAAAAAAAAAAAACAAACTCGAAGGTGTATCTAATGAGCATGTTTCCCCGAGCATAGGAGTATGAGAAGGCTTTAAAGTACGTCCGAGGGCTGCTGCAGACAGAGCCCGAGAACAACCAGGCCAAGGAACTGGAGCGGCTCATTGACAAGGCCATGAAGAAAGGTGACAGCCCTGGCTCCTTTGTTCAGCCCTCTCCTCCCCACGCGTGGGTGCTTTGGTTTCTCTGTAAATGAACCCCTCCAGGCAGCCCCTCCTCAGCCCTACCCCTTCCCGTTCTGGGATTCCCTTGCCCTGCAACTCCAGGTAGAGGTGCACATCTGTTGAGGAGCAGGGCTGGTGGAAGGGGACGGTCAGGGTCCCTGCACGGGCGGGGCTCCTGACAGTGTCCCTTTCCTTCCCCAGATGGACTGGTGGGCATGGCCATCGTGGGCGGCATGGCCCTGGGTGTGGCAGGCCTGGCTGGACTCATTGGACTAGCTGTGTCCAAGTCCAAATCCTGAAGGACGCGTGGGAGCCCGTGGAGGACGCTCCAGGAGGGCCCGTCTGTCCTTGCTGTCCCTTCCCTGTTCTCCCCCTGCACCCCCATGTCTGTCCTCTGTGGCCTTCAACTAACTTCTGCTCCCCTGAGACCCCTTGTCCTTCAGCCCCAAATCATGCACTTTGGGATGAGTGTAAATAAAACGGGGCTGTGGCTTGGGAACCTCTGTGTCTGCATTGAGAGGAGGGGTGGGTTCCGAACGCTGGACGCAGGGTACAGAGGCGCTACTTGTGGTTCTTTCCTGCCTCTGCCCTCCAGGTTGGCACAGGCTTTGTCCACTGAGCAGCCCAGAGCCCACACCCTTCCTCCCTTCCCTGAAGCCATGTCCTTGAGAGTGCCGGGCAGCTTGAATACATGGGGCTTTTCCATGATCGCAGAGTCCTGGGAGAAGGCAGTGACCTGAGCAGGAGCGGGCAGAACTGTGGGGTCAGGCCAGGCTTCAGGCTGGCCTTCTCCTCTGACCCACTCAGCTGCCTCTCTGGGGTTTTCCACAGCAGGCACCCCTTGGATTCTTCCTCTACCCCGCCCTTCCCTCCCTTTGTCTTCCTGTGGCCTCCCCTTCCTCCTACCACCTCCTCCTCCAGGGAGGGGGGGGCCTGTGGGGGAAGGAAAGCTGCCTCTGTCACGGAGTAGGCAGCGGTCCCAGGAGAGGTCAGAGCCCAGGGCGCCTCAGCTCTCGCCTGTGGGCTGGAAGGTCAGGACCCAGCCCCATCTGGCCAGCCTCCCCACCTGGTGCCAGGCTCCGCATGGGCCTGTTTTGCTTCACTGCATACCTCTCGTTCCACAGGCCAGGCCAGCCTGGCCAGGGGTAGGGAGGAGACACCTTAGGAGAGGCTGGGAGAGGCTGGAGGAGCCCAGCGGGGCCAGGTAGGTGAGCAGGCAGCGCTGATGGCCTCCAGGGACTGAGCCCAAGGGAACCAGAGCAGGAGATGAGAGTGTCTGCCCTGCGACAGGTGCTCTGCACTGGCTCCAGATGGGGACCCAGAGGCTGCTAATCCATCATCATTTGTGGATCGAGCCGGTGGCAGTTGCTGATAACTGAGAACAGGTCGCAGAGCTCAGCCACAGGATCACGCTCCAGGCCGCTTGCAGCAGGACCAGGCTCGATGCTGAGTCAAAGATCAACTTAGGAGGAAACTGGAGTTTTGGGCGAGAGCAACTCCTTGGTGGCCTTACTGAGCCCTGCGGCGCTCACACCCAGGACAGTCCCCAGGGCCGAGTAGGCAGCACTGTGGCGGTTGGGGGGGAGCTTGAATCCCTGGTCCCATTGAGGTCTTAGTGTGTTTCCCCGCTGGTCTTGAACTCCTGAGTTCAAGCAGTCCTCTCAGCCCAGCCTCCCAAAGTGCTGGCTTTACAGGCGAGAGCCACGGCACCCGGCCCCTGGCCCCACTTCGCCCCACTTCGCCCCACTTCTCCCTACTGCCCATGCAGTGAGCAGTCGGGCCTGTCACTGACGGAGCAGAGGCAAGCTCAGGGGACTGAGATCCCTGGCTGAGTAGCCTTGGTGAAGGAATTGGGGGCTAAGTTCCAGTCCAGGCTGGTTGGAGCCCAGGGCTGTGTGTCTCCCAGCCTCCTGTCCCCTCATCCACATTCATCTTCCTTAGAGACTCGAATGCCCCAACACCTAGGTCTGCGAGGGTCAGATTGTTCTCACGGTCCCTCCATCCTTCTCCACTGAAGGCTGCTCCTCATTCTGTCTGTCCCTTGTTGCTCTCACATCTGTCTCTGTCATCTTTTCGCTCCTTGTCCCTCTTACTCCGTTCTCTGGCCCCCGATGAAAGCTGAGTCAGAGACAGACACTTCCCCTCAGTTCCCAGTGTCTCCCTTGGGGGGCCCCACCTTGGCCGTATCCGTCTGTGGCTCCAGGGTAAGTCTGCCCCCCCACCCTCATGGGGCGGGGAGCCCGGGGCAGCCCAGAGGCTGGGGGGAGGGAGTGGACTTTTGGCCCGTTTCGGTTATTCCTTCCATCTAGTCAACAGCTGCCTCGCGCAGGCTTAGCTCATTCCTCTGACCTGCCAGGAAGCGGAGAGACCCAGAGAGCGGGAGGGAGGCGGAAACCTGGAGGCAGAAAGTAGAGACGGACCTGAGCCGGAGGAAGAAGGAGGCTGAGGCAGAGGCCAGCTCCCCCCCAGCCTGCCCAGACACCTCTTAGCGCGGCCCCTGCCAGTTCCCTAGGGGTTCCGCCCCTCCCCCTCTCTGGGGCACCAGGCCCCCGGGGCCCTGCATCCCACCATGTCGATGGCTGTGGAAACGTTTGGCTTCTTCCTGGCCGCTGTGGGGCTGCTGATGCTGGGGGTGACGCTGCCAAACAGCTACTGGCGAGTGTCCACCGTGCACGGGAGCGTCATCACCACCAACACCATCTTCGAGAACCTCTGGTTTAGCTGTGCCACCGATTCCCTGGGCGTCTACAACTGCTGGGAGTTCCCGTCCTTGCTGGCCCTCTCTGGTATGGGGTGGGGATCGCTCCGGGGAGAGAGGGCAGTGGGGAAGCAGCAGAGACCCCAGGGGAGGGGGGGTGCTGCCGTGAGGATGCAGGGAGCCCTGGATTCAGCTCTGGGGGTCTGGGTTCCTGCAGTCAGAAGTGCCGGGGGCAGCCCCTGCCTGGAACTGGAGTGAAGACCTTGTCACACGTGGACCCCTATGCTAGTGTGGCGCTTTTAGCTGTTACAGGTGCGGGCACCAGAATCAGACTGCTTTCCCAGCTCTATGCCATGGGCAAGTGATGAAATGAGCTTCATCTCACCCACCTGTGAGGTTAGGGTGAGTCCTAGTTCACAGGTGTCTGAGAAAGTGCAAATGTTAATGTGAGGTTAACACACACAGGCACTCATACAGTCGAGCATGTTTTGGGGGTGGGATTGCTGGGGTGGGCAGGATGGGGGGCCCATCTTGGACTCTGGGAGGTTGATGAACTTCCAGGCTCCCCAGCCTCCCCAGCCTCACTATCGGGGACACTGGCCTCCTTGTCCGGCTGACATCTAAAGGGCCCTGGTGAAGGGAGGCGTCTTGCAAGTTGCAGGTTGGGCGTCTACAGTGAGGGGTGTTGTGCGTGCAGGTGTGTGGGGCTTCCAGGACAGCGTCTTTCTGGGGTCTTAGAAGGCTGGAGCCAACAGCTCTTTGGGGCCAAGAGAGTTCTTTCTGCAGCTGCAGCACCTCCCACTCCCTGCTCACCCCCTAGGATGAGGACACCCCACTGTTCCCCAGGGCAGTCTCTCCTCAGTCTGATACTATGCCAGAGATAGCCCTGGTGTCTGTGAACTTCGAGAGGCGCCGCTCCACGCTCTCCTGGGTCCTTCGGGGCCAGCCCGCTCTCCAGGCACCGCGTGGCAGGGAAGGCACTGAGGGCCACGCTGCACATGAAGTGGGGCTTAGAGAAACCGCCCTCAGGGATGTCGGAGCTGCTCTGAGCAGTCAGGGGGTCTGAGTGGGTCTCCTGTGCCCCCACTACACCCAGCCCCTCCTGGGAAGCACCGGCAAAGGCTTTGTGTTTTCCTCCTCTCCAGGACTGACTGTGCAGGGCAGGCGCCCCCCCACCAAGAAAAACCCTCTAAAAGCCGAGTACAAACCTGGGCCAGAAGCCTAGAGTGTTGAGTGGCCAGAAGGGACATTGGAGGTAGCCCCGACATCCACTCCTCAGACACCCCGTGCTATGGGGAGGTGGCTCTGCTGTGAGCCTGCGTACCCAAGAGGGCCCCCCTTGGGAATTGCATGACAGTGCCAGAGTCCCCAGGGCATGGGGTAGAGGGTGGTGGGGTTCCAGGCCTTGGGGTAGGTGGTTCTGTCTATGTTATTTCCACCATGGGGAGGTGGGGGGAACCGTTACAGAAGCTGAAAGGCCTTGGCAAGGTAGAGCACCCCACCCCGAATCTCACAGGCAGGAGAAGGGAGCCGGGACTCTGACTCCACAGCGGGTGTGGTCCTGGGAGACGGACCTGACTGCATCTCCCAAAGTTGTACCCCAATCCCTGCCACACCGTCCATGTGCCTTCAGGCACTTCCAGAGCCTCTCCTTTGACTCCAGAGCTACCTGGGGACGCACAGCCGGTGTCAGCCCCAGAGGGAGTGGCTGGAGGAAGAAAGTACTCCCAGAGAACTTTGCCCCTCCTGCCTACCCCCCGACTCTGCACCCTTCATCTCCTGCCAGGGGCCAGCCTTTCCCCTTCAGCACCAACGGTTATGCCCCACCCGGAAAAGGGGTGCAAGGTCCTTGGCAGTGCTTGGCAACTATCAAAGACAGAGAAGGGAGGAGAAGGGAGAAGCCAGAGAGGGAGCCAGCAGCCTCCAGCTCTGAGAAAAGGGAAACTGAGGCACTGAAAGACTGAGCTAGACTGCCAGGATCAGTCCTGAGCCCAGGTATCCCACCTTCCACATCAGAAACTCAACCGGGTGTGGTGGTTCACGCCTGTAACCTGAGCTCCTCTCGAGGCTGAGGCAGGAGAATCACCCGCACCCAGGAGTTCAATCAAGGCTGCAAGGATGAGCTGTGGTGGCACCACTACACTCCAGCCTGCGGACAAAGCAAGACCCTGTCTCTAAAACTGCCCTAGGCTGGGTGTGGTGGCTCACGCCTGTAATCCCAACACTTTGGGAGGACGAGGCAGGTGGATCACAAGGTCAGGAGTTTGAGACCAGCCTGGACAACATGTTAAAACCCCGTCTCTACAAAAGATACAAAAAATTAGCTGGGCGTGGTAGCATGTGCCCATAATCCCAGCTACCTGGGAGACTGAAGCAGGAGTATCACGTGAACCCGGGAGGCAGGGGTTGCAGTGAACTGAGATTGCGCCATTGCACGCCAGCCTGGGCGACAGAGAAAGACTGTTTAAAAAAAAAAAAAAAAACTGCCCTAGACCCTCTGCTGTACAGCACTGCTGCCCCTTATCTCCAGCGCTGTGCTAGGCACTCAAGGAAGACTTGGAGTGGAATCATGGGGAAGGCAACAGCAGTGCTTAGCTGTGGGTTCTGTAATACCCAGCAACACAAGAGCAACTCGATAGAGCCGTGATTCTCAGTGGGTGGCTGCACAGTGATCGTCACAGCTTGTGGGGAGGGGGTTGCTACTGGCACCCCGTGGATAGAGGCCAGGGAGGCTTCTGAACATCCCGCAGTGCCCAGGACGGCCCCCAGAACAAAGAGTTGCCCAGCCTAGGTGTTGGGAGTGCCCAGGAGAAAGCCTGTAACCCAGGCACAAGCAAAGCGCACCAGGTGCATGGGAGGAGTGGGGAGCGGGGCAGGAGGGGCCCAGATGCCTAAGGAGGGAGGGGTGACTGCAGCTGGGTAGGTTGGAGGAGCCCAGGGGAATGAGAGGACTTGGGGACTGTTAGGTACAAGAGCAAGCAAGTGAGGGGGGCCAAGTACAGTGGCTCAACGCCTGTAACTTTGGGAGGCCAAGATGTGCAGAGGTCAGGAGTTTGAGACCAGTCTGGACAACATGGTGAAACCCTGTCTCTACTAAAAATACAAAAATTAGCCAGGCATGGTGGTGCATGTCTGTATTCCCAGCTACTGGGGAGGCTGAGGCAGGAGAATCACTTGAACCCAGAAGGTGGAGGTTTCAGTGAGCTGAGAATGTGTCACTGAACTCCATCATGGGTGAGTGCAGTCTTCTGAGACTCCATCTCAAAAAGAAAAAAAGATGTCAAGGGGCTGTTGGGCTGGCTCCATCACAGAGGGGTGAAAAGATGGGAAAGGCTGACGACTCTGCCCCCACCCCCAGGGTATATTCAGGCCTGCCGGGCGCTCATGATCACCGCCATCTTCCTGGGCTTCCTCGGCCTCTTGCTAGGCATAGTGGGCCTGCGCTGCACCAACATTGGAAGTCTGGAGCTCTCCAGGAAAGCCAAGCTGGCGGCCACTGCAGGGGCCCTCCACATCCTGGCCGGTAACTGGGGGAAGGTGATGGGGCGGGGGTCCCCCTGGGCCGCAGACTCCAGGCTGCTTTGTCCTCCACTCATCTCCAATTCTCACTCCTCACGCTCGCCTCCCCTAGCCCGCTGTTCAGACACCTGCTCACCTCTCCCTCGTCCATACTCCCCAAATCCCTTGGCTGCAAATCAGCCCAACCCCAGTGTTTCTTGAGCTCCCAGTAAGGGCCAGCCTCTGCCAGGTGTGGGAGGGACTTCAAAGATGAGAGTGAGTGGCTGCCTCTGGGAGCTTGCACTCTGGCTGGGGAGCAGAGTTAGGGCGCACATTACCACACACACACACACAGTGCCATACCACTGGGCGTGCGGCTTGTGCCTGTAATCCCAGCACTTTGGGAAACCGAGGCAGGCAGATCACAAGGTCAGGAGATCGAGACCATCCTGGCCAACATGGTGAAACCCCGTCTCCACTAAGATACCAAAAAAAAAAAAAAAAAATTAGCCAGGCATGGTGACGGGCACCTGTAGTCTCAGTTGCTTGGGAGGCTAAGGCAGGAGAATCGCTTGAACCTGGGAGGTGGAGGTTGCAGCGAGCTGAGATCGCACCACTGCACTCCAGCCTGGTGACAGAACGAGACACTGTTTCAAAAAAATAGCCAGGCATGGTGGCGGGCACCTGTAGTCCCAACTCAGAGGCTGAGGCAGGAGAGTCACTTGAACCTGGGAGACAGAGGTTGCAGTGAGCTGAGATCATGCCACTGCACTCCAGCCTGGGCAACAGAGCAAGACTCTGTCCAAAAAACACAGAAAAACACAAAAAAACAAAGCCAAGGTGGGACAACTGGCTTGAGCCCAGGAGTTCCAGACCAGCCTGGGCAACATAGTGAGACCCTGTCTCAGCAAAAAAAAAAAAAAAAAAGCCATCTGGCTGTGGCTTTTCGGTTTGCAGAACATTCCTGCACCATCGCCTCACAATAAGCCTTTGAGGTAGGGTGGGTACTGCCCTGTTTTCCAGAGGTGAAACGGGCCCAGAAAGGTCAGGTGGCTTGCAAGAGGACAAGCTCCCAGTGAGTGGGGTGGTGCTAGCCTGGGGGTCTGCCTGGCTGCAGGAAAGGACCACCCTGGGCTCCCAGGGCACCAGCTGGGCTTCAAGGGTGGTTGGGATTTGGATGGGACTCTGGGTGAGGAGATAAGGCCTTAGAGATGAGCATGAACTAGGCAGGTCTGGGACTGAGGACAGGCAGGAAGAGGTCGAGGTAGTGGGAGATGAGCAGGGTGGGCTGGAGCCTGAGGGCTACTTTCAGAATTTGACCGCAGGAAGGAGGAAGGCTTATAAGCTGGGCGGGGAGAAATGACTGAGTTAAATTGCTGCTCTTGGACTTGGTGCCCCCATCCTACTCCGGACAGCCCCTGCCTGCCTCTCCCGCAAAGCCTCCTCGCCCACTATCCCTCCCCCTGGACTGGGGTCGTCCTCCTGCCCCCAGGTATCTGCGGGATGGTGGCCATCTCCTGGTACGCCTTCAACATCACCAGGGACTTCTTCGACCCCCTGTATCCCGGAACCAAGTGAGTGAGGGAACCCACCCTCGGGGCAGCGGGTGGGAGTCAGCCCTGCCCACTGCGCTGGCGCCTGACGGTGCCCCCCACCCCCGGGCCGCCCTTGTGCACAGGTACGAGCTGGGCCCCGCCCTCTACCTGGGCTGGAGCGCCTCCCTGATCTCCATGCTGGGCGGCCTCTGCCTCTGCTCCACCTGCTGCTGTGGCTCTGATGAGGATACCGAGCAGGGTTGGGGAGAGGGCGACACCCCAGCTCTGACCGGGGCCCCGCCCCGCAGCGCCCGGCTGCCTTACGGGGCTCCACTGTCCGTGAAGCCAGTCACCATCTCGGACCAAGAAGACGACAGCAGCTTTGACAAATACGGCAAAAACGCCTACGTGTAGCAGCTCTGTCCCGTGGGCTCCACTGTCCTTATCACTGCCCCGTGGAGAGGGGTCCTGGCCGGGGCCCATTCCCCTGTAGAAACTTCAGGGGCCGGCAACGCCCCACGCCGGAGCCACGCCCCACAGGCCACGCCTCCCCGGTCGGAGCCTCACCCCGGCCACGCCCCCCCCAGGCCAAGAACCGCTCTTGGGAAGTTGCATGCCCCCCTGAGGCTGGATCCCTCATCTTCTGAGCCTGGGCTCTGGGCTGTGAAGGGGACGGAGGTGTCCTCGAACGTTTGTATTCTGTATAAATACTAATAAATGTATATTGTGACCGTTCAGGCTTGAGGGTGTCAGAAGCGGCCGGCCAAGCCAAGGGGTGGGGGGGTGGCACCAGGGGTCGGTTCAGGTCTCGGACCCCAGACTGTCACCCTATCCACCACTTTGGGGCTGTCATACAGCAAAATAGAAGAGGCGTTGCAAATGATTTCGCGAGTGGCACATAATTGCTGATAAGAGTCACCAAGGAGCAGATCCCGGAAGCCCCTGCTCCAGGAAACTGGAAATAGCAGAGGTGGCCCCTGGCCAGCCTGAGGTCCCGAGCCGCCCCTTTCACTCACCTAGGCCAGTCTAGAGCAGAGCTGCGCGCCCTGGGCCTGAGCGTGGATGGATACCAGGAGTGATGAGCCTCTTGAAATTCTGTTCCACATTAACTGGGACTGGCGCAGGGGCATTTCTCCGGGGAAGATGTAGCACCTTCCAGAAGAGTCTCTGGAGGTCCGTGGGCGGGGGGGCGGGGGGGGGGTGTCTGTGTGCACCTCGGTGGTGTCCAGCTCAGGTAAGGTGCTGGGTTGTGGGTGGGTTTGGTGCAGGCCCAGTGGGTACTGAGCTCAGAGCTGTACCCACTTAAGACGACACAGGCCAGGCTCAGTACCTCACCCCTGTAATCCCAGCACTCTGGAAGGCTGAGGGCTGGGAGGAGTTCGAGACCAGCCTGGCCAATATGGTGAAACCCCTTCCCTACTAAGAAAATACAAAAATTAGCCGACCATGTTGGTGTGCACCTGTAGTCCCAGCTACTCAGGAGGCTGAGGTGGGATGGTCACTTGAACCCAGAAGTTGGAGGCTGCAGTGAGCTGTGATTGAACCACTACACTCCAGTCTGAGTGACAGAGATGCC
>NW_016107397.1:3064859-3066338 GCF_001604975.1 Cebus imitator
TTGAACCCAGAAGTTGGAGGCTGCAGTGAGCTGTGATTGAACCACTACACTCCAGTCTGAGTGACAGAGATCTCGACTCAAAAAAAAAAAAAAAATGAGGCCACTAGGAAGAAGCCTGGTGTCCAGTGAAGAGGGGAATGAAGTCCTATCCCAGCCCTATCCTCTGCAGCGCTGACAAGTGGCCAGTCCCTTGGGGAGCCCTGGATTCTGAGTGCAGCCCCTCCCTTTCTCCTTCATCTCATTCATTCGTCCTCACCAACCCTCTCCTGGGATGAAGAGAACTGCATCTGCATTCCATCTGTGCCTCTCCCGCACCTCAGGAGTATATGTATGCTCCCACCAGGTGGGCTCCAGACACATCGAATTCATCACTTTCCCCAGAGCTCCAGTTCCCATCACCCCTGTCACCAGCATGGCCGACCTGCCTACAGATGGACAACCTCTCCCTCCCCTCTGCTCCGCCACTTCCTCTCCTCTGTTCACTGCCAAATCCTTCCAATTCTCCCTCTACGGTGTTTTTTACACCCATTCACTTCTCTCCCTTCTCCACTACCTGGTTCTGGGGCAGGCCCTCATCCTCTCCTGCCCTACCACTGGGGGTCTCAAGCGTGGCCTTCCCAATGCACTCCTGGAGGGCCACTGACCGCCCTTCCTTGGCAGCTCCTGGCATTCCCAGAAGAAAGCCCCAGACAGTTATGAACTTGACATGCCGCCTCACCCTAGCCCACCTTTCCATCTCCATTGCTCCCGTTCCTCTGGATAACTTGCGCTCCACCATTACACCGGGCTGCTTCCTAGGCCCTGGACTGGGCTCCAGCTAGAAACACTGGTGCCTTTTTGTTTTTTTTTTTTTATAGGAAGTCTCACTCTGTCTCCCAGGTGGCTGGCATGTAGTAGAGTGATCTTGGCTCACTGCAACCTCTGCCTCCTGGGTTCCAGTGATTCTCCTGCCTCACCCTCCTGAATAACTAGGGTTACAGGTGCGCACCACCACACCCGGCTAATGTTTGTAGTTTTAGTATAGACTGGGTTTCACCATGTTGGCCAGGCTGGTCTCAAACTCCTGGCCTCAAGTGATCCACCCGCCTCTGCCTCCCAAAGTGCCAGGATTACAGGCGTGAGCCATAGTGCCACCAAATTACGGTTTTCAATGGGGGTCTAGAGACCCTGGACTCAGCTTCCTAGAGGATGTAAATGGATGGAATCAGAGAGCATCCACAGGCACTTGGGGTCCAGCTCTGTCCTCTCAAGGTCGTTTTGGAAGGCGGGGTGCATTACTGGGAGAGAAATCTTACACTGAGCAGAACCAATGTGCCTCTTTTTATAACCACAAAATATGAAACAGTCAGCTAAGTCAGGAAAGAATCCAGAGATTGTGCTGACAGTGCAAGTTGACGGGAATCCCAGCCTAGGACATCAGGGAGAAGCACAGATGGTGTAATTCAGCCCCAAAATTTTTTTTTTTTTTTTTTTTTTTGA
>NW_016107397.1:3068803-3070055 GCF_001604975.1 Cebus imitator
TTTTGAGACGGAGTCTTGATCTGTTGCCCAGGCTGGAGTGCAATGACAATCTTGGCTCACTGTAACCTCTGCCTCTGGGTTCAAGCGATTCTTCTGCCTCAGCCTCCTGAGTAGCTGGGGTTACAGGCACCCGCCACCACGCCAGGCTAAATTTTATATTTTTAGTACAGATGGGGTTTCATTATGTTGGCCAGGCTGTTCTCGAACTCCTGACCTCAGGTGATCCACCCACCTCGACCTCCCAAAGTGCTGGGATTACAGGTGTGAGCCACCACACAGGTCTCTGAAATAGTCTTTTCTACTTCTTTTTTCTCACTGGAGTGTACTTGTTGGCAGAGAGGATAAACCTTGTCACAAGTGTAGCCCATATGCGCCCTACGATGGCTTTGTATAAGGCCCAATACAAATTTGTAAACTTTCTTAAAACATTATGAGATATTTTTGCAATTTCTTTTTCTTTTTTTGAGCCAGGGTATCACTCTGTCACCCGGACTGGAGTGCAGTGGCGCAATCTTGGCTTACTGCAACCTCCTCCTCCCAGGCTCAGGTGGTTCTGCCTCAGCCTCCAGAGTAGCTGGGAACACACACATGCCACCATGCCCAGCTAGCTTTTGTATTTTTAGTAGAGACGGGGTTTCCCCATGTTGGCCAGGCTGGTCTTGGACTCCTGACCTGAAGTGATCTGCTCACCTTGGCCTCCCAAAGTGCTGGGATTACAGGTGTGAGCCACTGCACCCGGCCACTTTTCAATGGGAGGACAAATAATTTTGAGTCATTTTGAATAACCACCTCACCTGGATTCTCTCTGAATCCTGACATACACCCCTCCAAAATGAAGCTGACACCAAATCCAGTACCATGTTCCCAGCTGCAAATCTTCAGAGAAATGGAAGGCAGTTCCTCAAAACAACACCGGGAATACTTGAGCCAGTCCCCAGGAAGGTGCCCAAAAGTGAAGGCCTAAGACAGTGACCAGCCAGGTACAGTGGCTCTCACCTGTAATCTCAGCACTTTGGGAAGCTGAGGTAGATGGATCATCTGAGGTTGAAAGTTCGTAACCAGCCTGGCCAACATGGTAAAACCCCGTCTCCACAAAAAATTAGCCAGGCATGGTAGTGTGCACCTGTAATCCCAGATACTCAGAAGGCTGAGGCAGGAGAATCCCTTGAACCTGGGAGGTGGAGGTTGCAGTGAGCTGAGATGGCGCCACTGCACCCTAGCCTGGGCAACAGAGACTCCGTTTCAGGGGAAA
>NW_016107397.1:3070300-3076420 GCF_001604975.1 Cebus imitator
GGCTCCACAACGGGCTGTGCAGTGGCACCTGTTGAGCCGGGCGTGGTGGCACACACCTGTAACCTCAGCACTTTGGGAGGCCAAAGTGGGAGGATCACTTGAGATCAGGAGTTCAACACCAGCCTGGCCAACATGGTGAAACCCCCTCTCTACTAAAAATACAAAAAAATGAGTTAGGTGTGGTGGCACACGTCTGTAATCCCAGCTACTCGGGAAGCTGAGGCAGGAGAATCTCGAACCCGGAAGGCAGAGGTTGCACTGAGCTGAGACCAAGCCATTGCACTCCAGCCTAGGCAACAGAGCAAGACTCCGTCTCAAAAAATAAAAAAAAAAGAAGAAGTTCACATGAGTCACAGCACCCAGGGCCACCCAGACCAGGGCCCTCTAATTCAGGTGTGTCCACTCTTTTGGCTTCCCTGGGCCACACTGGAAGAATTGTCTTGGGAAACACATACAATTCACTAATATTAACAATACCTGATCAGCTTTTAAAAAATCGCAAAAGAATCTCATAATGGCCAGGCATGGTGCCACATGCCTGTAGTCCCAGCTACTCAGGAGGCTGAGGCTGGAGGATCACTTGAACCCAGGAGTTCTGGGCTGTAGTGCACTATGCCAATCGGGTGTCCGCACTAAGTTCAGCATCAATATGGTGACCTCTCGGGAGCGGGGGACCACCACGTTGCCTAAGGAGGGGTGAACTAGCCCTGGTCAGACACGGAGCAGGTCAAAACTCCCGTGCTGATCAGTAGCGGGATTGTGCCTGCACTCCAGCCTGGGCAACACAGCAAGACCAAGTCTCTAAATAAATAAAGAATCTCATAATGGTCGGGAGCAGTGGCTCACGCCTATAATTCCAGACTTTGAGAGGCCAAGGTGGGTGGATCACCTGAGGTTGGGAGTTCAAGACCAGCCTGACCAACATGGAGAAACCCCATCTCTTCTAAAAAAAATGCAAAAAAAAATTAGCCGGGCGTGGTGGTGGGCGCTTGTAATCAGAGCTACTCAGGAGGCTGAGGCAGAAGAATCGCTTGAACCTGGGAGGCGGAGGTTGCAGTGCGCCAAAATCGCGCCACTGCACTCCAGTCTGGGTAACCAAGTGGGACTCTGTCTCAAAATAAACAAATAAATAAAATTGCAAAAGAATCTCATGTTCTAAGAAAGTTTACAAATTTGTGTTGGGCTGCATTCAAAGTCACCTTGGGCCACGTACGGGCCGCAGGCTGTATAAATTTGAGCCAAACCATGAATTCCCCCATTTCCCAGAAACCTCTGGGCTTTCTGTATTGCTAATAACTTCACACACTGCAGCCCCTGGTAACGGTGGCTTCCTAAGGACAACTGCTCCCTCAGACCCGCGGCACCAAGGTCAAGGACCTGACCACTCCCCTTTGCTTAAGTACCTTATCTTAAGACGAAGACAGACCCAACTCCTTCCACAGTACCATTCTGCACCCGTTCCACAGCCCTCCTGCCATCTCCCTGTCACCCAGCCCTGGGACCTAGCTGTACTTTGAAAATATAGCAACTGGAGAAATAAAACGGAGAAACATGGCCGGGCACAGTGGCCCATGCCTATAATCCCAGCACTTTTGGAGGCCAAGGTGGACGGATCACCTGAGATCGGGAGTTCAGGACCAGCCTGGCGAACAAGTCAAAACTCTGACTCTACTAAAAATACAAAAAAATGAGTTAGGTGTGGTGTCAGGCACCTGTAGTCCCAGATACTCGGGAAGCTGAGGCAGGAAAATCCTTTGAACCTGGGAGGCGGAGGTTACAGTGAGCTAAGACCCCACCATTGCACTCCAGCCTGGGCGACAGAGTGAGACCCTCTCTGTAATAAATAAATAAAATAGTTTAAACAACTAAATCAATAAATAAAATGACCTACAGAAGCAGCCAAGGAGAGCAGGGGCTTGGGGATGGCAGGAGAATGGGACAGAATGTCTCCCGATCAGGGACACAGAGGGGTGGACAGTGGCGGGATGAGTGGCAGGCAGGAGGAAGACAGACAGAGCCGCAAGCAGGTGAGAGAGGTGACCCATCACCGTCACCTCCAAATGTGCCATGACCAAACAGGCAGGCTCCGGGCACGAGGCTTTTTATTCTAACAGCACTGGGCGGACCCCGCCCACCTGCCAGATGGTTCCTGGAGTGAGGCTGGTCTTTCCTAGCAGGTAAGACACAGTTTTGTCGGGTGAATGAGTGGCTCTTCTCTTGGTCCAGGGAGAGCCCCTTCCACTGGGCAATGCACAGCGGCCCTTCCTCTCTGGGAATGCCCAGGCTCACACGGTCCACTTCAGACACCTGCAGACAGATAGGGAGCCAGGATGAGGGGAGAGAGGTCTGGGGAGGCTGTGGGGAGGAGGAAGTGGGGATGAACGGCAGGGGCTGAGCTCACCTGGTCTCCTGGTGGGTCCCCAGACAGCGCACAGTACAGTACCGGGCACCGCAGCTGACACAGGTGTAGGGGGAGGGGAAGCCGCAGACAGCACAGAAGGGGCGCTGGGGCCGCGAGGGGGGCCCCGCACAGGCTGTCAGGTAGTTGGGGCCCTCGGCCACACTCAAGTTCTGCAGAGAAAAGGGGCCAGCTCTAGGACTCCTCCTCCCACCGGCGCAGCAAACACCTGCCGGGGCCAGGCTCACCCCTGCCCTGGGGGGGGTCCTCCCAGGCCAACCCTCATCTCACCTGCTCCTCCAGCAGGGCCTGAAAGTTTTTTCGGAAGCGAAGTTTAAAATGATCACCTCGAGTTTTCTTCTTTTTCTTTCCTAGGGGTCAAGGGCGATCAGCTGCATGGCACTTGCCCAGAATGACAGCAGCGTTCTCTGGTTATCAATCCCGTGCCCACATGCCCTCCTGGTTCTTTTTTTGAGACAGAGTCTCACTCTGTCACTCAGGCTGCAGTGCAGTGGCGCAGTCTCAGCTCACTGCAACCTCCACTTCCTGGGTTCAAGTGATTCTCTTGCCTTGGCCTCCCAAGTAGCTGGGATTACAGGCGTCCGACACCACACCCGGGTAATTTTTTTTTGTATTTTTAGTAGAAATGGGGTTTCACCATGTTGGCCAGGCTGGTCTTGAACTCCTGACCTCAAGTGATCCACGCACCTCAGCCTCCCAAAGTGCTGGGATTACTGGTGTGAGCCACTGCACCCAGCCCTGCCTTCCTGGCTGTAAGTTGGCCCCTTGCTACCAGCCACTGCCTTCCACCCCAGTTCTCCAATCCCAGCCGACCATCACCTCCATGGCCCTAAATCTAAGGCTTCATGTCAGAGCTCATCCAGTCTCTCGTTTATTTCACATACACGAGAGGAAACTGAGGCACAGAAAGGGGGTGTGGTTGCCCACAGCCACAGGAGCCAGTCACCAGCAGAGGCACCAGGAGCTCCTGGGTCCTCCCACAGCCAGAGTTGAGCGGACTCTCCCCCTTCCCCACAGTCCCGCCCCCACTTCCTCCTCCACCCGCCTCACCGGTGTCCGCATCATCATCGAACTGAGGCAGCCTCTTGCCGAGCTGAGGGAGTCCTGCGTGGGGGTCGTCCTGGAAATTGTCATTCTCCAGGGCCTCCAGCTGCCGGTTGATGCGACGCTGCCGGGCGGCCCGGTCCAGCACCCGCCGCTGCCCGGGGTCCTGGGAGCGGACTGGAAGGGGCAGGGCACACAAAGTTACAGGGGTTCCCGGAAAGAGGAGCGGTGCAGCCATGGCTCTGGGTGGGTCAAGGAAGGCACCCAGGGTGGGAGCCACAGCCCTCTGATCTCACCTCCATCACCAAGCCCTCGATCCCCCTGTCTCCTCCCGGACCAGCCCCCAGACCATGCTTCCTGTCCCACCAGCTGAGACCCTTTCAGTCTCTCCCGCCTGTTTTCTCCACCTTCCTCCCAATCCCAGTCCCAGCCAGTGAGACCCCTCCTGGAGACGGCTCGCTGCCGACAGGGGAGGCCATGGCGCCCGCCCTTGGGGCTTCCACGCTATCCTGTGCCCTCAATACACATGGCCCTCATGCTCAGCAGCTCATCTCCTACCTCAAAGGAACCAGGGGCCACCCACACTTGGACCCGCTCATCTTCCAGGCCACCCACCCGCAAACGTGTTGCCAAGTGGGCAGAACCCTGCCCCGGGGCCCCCCAAGTCCCACCACGGCACCTAAGCCCTCCCCTGCAGCCCATTCCCTTCCTCTCCCATCTTCAACCCCTCCTCCTCAACTGGCACTTTCCTTTCCGTGAAAAACCTGGCGACACTCATGGGTCTACCACTTCACGGCTCCTCCTTCAGAGTAATCCACAAGACGTGTTGCTTCTTCACCTCCCACCCTCTCCTCGACACCCCAAATCTGACTATCCAAGGGGACCACCCACACTCCAGGCACAGGTGCCCTCCTCGGAGCAACTCCAGGGGGCCTTCCCGGCCTCCTCCTCGGACCTGAGCCCTGTCCGCCCTGTGGCGGTGCTGACTACCTTCATTGAGTAGAAAGAGACCCTTTGCTTGCTTCCTTGAAAAGATTGCAGGGATTCTCCATGTCCAGTAATGCTGCTCAGGCTCCAGCTCGGCTGCTGCCCTGCCTCTACGGAGGTGGCTGGCCCTCTTCTCTGCTCAGTCTACGCACTCTTCCTGGGATTTTGAATCTAAACAAAGGGCTCTGATGATGATCACTCACAAGCAAATGACTCCCAGAGCGATTCCCTCAACCCAGAGCCCGCTCCCAGGCTCCACAACGGGCTGTGCAGTGGCACCTGTTGAGCCGGGCGTGGTGGCACACACCTGTAACCTCAGCACTTTGGGAGGCCAAAGCGGGAGGATTGCTTGATGCCAGGAGTTAGAAACCAGCCTGGGCAGCATAGCCAAACCCCATCGCTACAAAAAATTTAAAAATGAGCCAGGCCTGTTGCACATACATGCCTGTAGTCCCAGCTACTCGGGAGGCTGCGGTGGGAGGATTACATGAGCCGGGGAGGTTGAGGCTGCTGTGTGCAGTGAGCTGTGATCACGCCACTGCCCTCCAGCCTGAGTGACAGAGCAAGACTCCAAAACAAACAAACAACAGCAACAAAAATCAAAAAGAAAAAAGAAATCCACTAGCCCCACTGAAACTCAAAATAAAAAGTTTTCCCATCCAAGTCTGCTTCTGCCTTCTCTCAAGGCGAATGGAACCGTCTATGCAGACATCCAAACCAGAAACCTAGAAGCTATTTTAAACCTTTTTTCCGCAGCTGGGCACAGCAACTCACACCTGTAATCCCAGCACTTTGGGAGGCTGAGGCAGGCAGATCACTTGAAGTCAGCAGTTTGAGACCAGCCTGGCCAACATGGCAAAACCCGTCTCTACTAAAAATACCAAAATTGGCCGGGTATAGTGGCGGGCACCTTTAGTCGCAGCTACTTGGGAGGCTGAGGCACAAGAATCGCTTGAACCTGGGAGGCAGAGGTTGCAGCAACCTGAGATAGCGCCATTGCACTCCAGCCTGAGAGACAGAGTGAGACCCTGTCTCAAAAAACAAAAAACCGTTTTCCTCATTGCCTTAGCAGCTGTTCACCGGGTTCTGGTAATTTTACATGATAGATCTCTTCACTCATCAAACAAGTATTAAGCACCCATTAATCGTCATAATAACAGCAGCAGCTCCAGTAGCTAGCACTTGTTGGGCACTTCCTATGAGCCAGGCACCATGCCCAGCTCTTTGCATAACTTGAGCCGTTTAACCCTTACAACAGCCGTATGGGACAGTACTGTTATCATCCACAGTTTACCAACATTCAGAGATTAAGAAATGTGTCCAAAGTTCACGCAGCTAGCAAGTGGCCAGGTCAGAATTCAAAGCACTGCACAGCATCAAAGAGCATGACCTGGCTGGGCACGGTGGTTCACGTCTGTAATCCCAGCACATTGGGAGGCTGAGGCAGGCAGATCAAGAGGTCAAGAGATCGAGACCATCCTGGCCAACATGGTGAAAGCCCGTCTCTACCAAACAATACAAAAATTAGCTGGGCGTGGTGACTCGAGCCTGTAGGCCCAGCTACTGGGGAGGCTGAGGCAGGAGAATTGCTTGAACCCAGGAGGCGGAGACTGCAGTGAGCCGAGATTGCACCACTGCACTCCAGCCTGGTGCCTGGTGACAGAACAAGA
>NW_016107397.1:3078560-3083790 GCF_001604975.1 Cebus imitator
ATAGGAAGGAAGGAAAGAAGAGAAAGAAAGAAAAAGAGGGAAAGAAAGAAAGAAAGAAAAAAAGCAAGCCTTTGCTGGCCCTCCACTGCCCCCCCATACAGTTCAAACTCCTGGGCAGTGTGTATAATGCCTTTAAAAATGTAACCTTTCCCTAGCCTTCCATGCTTTCTTATTACTCTGTAAGATCCAAACCGTGGACTTGGCTTCCTGAGCGACTTGCTTTTTCTTGCTTTACTGCCTTTGCACGTGAAGTTCCCACTGAGAGAAACCCTAACTAGACTTTCAAGACTCAGTTCAAGCTGTTTCGCTTTTCCTTCCAAGCTTTCACTGTCCCCTCCCTCCCAGAAGCTGAGCTAGATGCCACTCCTCCCTGTTCCGAGGCGCTGTGCCTCCCTCTGCCATAGCAGATATTACAGTGAAATGCAGTGGCAGGTCTGCGTGTCTGTCCCCATTCTAGAAAGCCAATGCTTGGATAACAGGAGTCTTTCTCGTCTTCATCCCCAGCGCCTGGCTTGGAGCAAGCATCAATAAAACGTGAATGAAGGGTCAACACCAGGACTCGAGGGCTGGGGAAGGGATTTAAGAGGAATAGCTGGGGCCGGAAGCGGCATCCCAGCACTTTGCAAGGCCGACGCGGAGGATCGCTTGAGGCGAGTTGGAGACCAGCCTGGGCAACATAGCGAGAACCCGTTAATACAAAAAAAATTAAGAATTAAAAATTAGCCAGGCGTGGTGCTTCATGCCTGCAGTTCCAGCCACTCGGGAGGCTGAGGTGGGGGGATCGTTTGATCCCAGGAGTTCGAGGCTGCAATGAGCTATGACTGCACCACTGCACTCCAGCCTAGGTGACAGAGCGAGACCTTGTCTCAAAGAAAAGGAGGGGAATGACTAAGCAAGAAAATTCTTGGGCTCGTTCGGACTTGGGAAGGAGAAGGGGGCGAACGGCCGGGGGCGAACGGCCGGGGGCTCACATACCCGAAGTTTTCTTCTCGACCATTTGCACAATACGACTGCCGGAAGAGACTGCTGCGCACGCGTACTAAACCCAAGGCTTGGGTAGGGGCGCAATCACTTCCGGTGGCTGGTACTTCTGCGCGTGCGCCACCGCTTTGACTCGTTACGTGGCGTTCCCTTGGAGACCAGAACGCTTTTCGCCATGTTTTATAGGGGCAAAAACACTTCCGGCCTCAGGCTGGCGGTATAAATCTTGTGTGAGCCACCAAATGGGTTATTTTAAAGAGGTGATGACGGTGGTCTTACGAGAAACCTTATTTTCCTTTGGTCCTTGTGAAGATGCTGTAATCACAAAGGCAGCCCCTGGAGCTTCTCCCTGGGGCAGAAGAGGAGGTGGGCCGGACTGTCAAAGAAAGTGGCCAGCTTCCGTGGGCAATCCGAGGTTCCTAGTGGCCCTCTGCAGAAATCTCAATCCCCAGTTTCCCGGGGCCTCAGTCCCGCCGGCTCGCGCTTCCTCCCTCCCTGTGGCCGCCACCCGCTGGCTCTCCCCGTCTTCCGCCCGCACTCTCCGGGCAGGGCTGCGCCCAGAATCCGCCCCCGCGTCCCGTCGGACCCTCCGCCAGGGGTCACTGCCCCTGTCCGGGTTTCAGTTCCACGAGTGTCAAGCGGCTGGCTCGGCCCAGAGTCCCGGTCTCAGGCCCGCCGGCCGGAGCCGCCGCCCCTCCCCCGCCCCCGGTGCACCCGGGACAATCCTCGCCTTGTCTGCGGCGCCGGCATCTGGAGCTTTCTGCAGCCTCCGGATACGCCTTTTTTCCAGGGCGTGGCCCCACCCCGGCTGCTCCCCGCGGCGGCCGCACAGCAGCCCGGGTGCCCCCTTCCCGCCGCCCCCGTCCGGAGCTGGGATCAAGGCGCGCAGCTCAGATCCCGGGATCCTGGGTGCTGTCTGGGCCCGCTCCCCACCATGGCCTCCTCGGGCCCGGGACCCTGGCTCCCGCTGCTCCCACTGCTCCTGCTGCTGCTGCTGCTGCCCCCAGCGGCTTCAGCCTCCGATCGGCCCCGGGGCCGCGACCCGGTCAACCCAGGTGAGATCCCAGGGAGGCCGGGCACAGCGTGCCTGCCAGCCTGGCCCGGAGGGGGTCGGGAGCTCAAGGAGGTGTCCGGCCCGTCCCCCGCCCAGCGTGCTCTTGAGGCCGAGTATCGCCAAGCCCCTTACCCATCCCCACCCTGAACTGGGGGTTCTGACCTCCCGAGCAAAGGGACTCGGAATTCCTAGGCGCCACTCCCACCCTGCCCTTCCTGGGGTCACAGTGGTCCTGGGTGAGGAGAGTTTAAGAGGGCGAGGGAAGGAAAAAAGGGAGGGAAGTAGAGCGAGGAGGAGGACAGCAAACACGTGGGGCCCGGCGCTGGACGGATGGGTCCCAAGCGCCAGCTCCCTCTGGTAACAGAGAAGCTGCTGGTGATCACTGTGGCCACCGCTGAGACCGAGGGGTACCTGCGTTTCCTGCGCTCTGCGGAGTTCTTCAACTACACCGTGCGGGTGAGGAGAGGGAAAGCCCCAGAGCCCCTGGGAGGGGGTCCCAGCAGGAGGGGTGGGCTGAAGTCCGGATGCCCGGGTCCCCACGGTGAGCCTGGTCAGAAGCTGCACCCCCCGACATACACAACTCCCCAACCCTCGCCTGGCATTGGGCATCTCCTCCGCAGACCCTGGGCCTGGGAGAGGAGTGGCGAGGGGGTGATGTGGCCCGAACAGTTGGTGGAGGACAGAAGGTCCGGTGGCTAAAGAAGGAAATGGAGAAATATGCTGACCGGGAGGATATGATCATCATGTTTGTGGACAGGTAATAGGGCTGGGAATAGGGAGCAAGGTAAGGATGCTGAGGTTCCTAGTGGACCCCTGCTCATCCTCCCCTTCCTCGCCCAGCTATGATGTGATTCTGGCCGGCGGCCCTTCGGAGCTGCTGAAGAAGTTTGTCCAGAGTGGCAGCCGCCTGCTCTTCTCTGCAGAGAGCTTCTGCTGGCCCGAGTGGGGGCTGGCAGAGCAGTACCCTGAGGTGGGCACGGGGAAGCGCTTCCTCAACTCTGGTGGTGAGTGGCAGAGTGCCCAAGGCAGAGAGGCCAAGAGCGGTGGGGCACAGAGTGTTCCTGGTGCCTGAGGGCTGGAGAGGGCCTGGGGGACAGGCCGTGGGACGCTGCGAATCTCAGGGTCAACGCTTCACCTCCCCACCAGGATTCATCGGCTTTGCCACCACCATCCACCACATTGTCCGCCAGTGGAAGTACAAGGATGACGACGATGACCAGCTGTTCTACACACGGCTTTACCTGGACCCAGGGCTGAGGGTAAGGAGGGCAGAAGAGTGGGCGCACGCCACGGCTCTGTGGGACTGGAGGCCTCAGGCTGAATGGGAGCACGGGGGCGAAGGGGGTTGTAAAGGGAAAAAATGTGTGCCTGGGCATGGCGGCTCACGCCTGTAATCCCAGCACTTTGGGAGGCTTAGGCAGGAGGATTGCTTGAGCCCAGGAATTCAATACCAGCCTGGACAACATAGTGAAATCTCATCTCTACAAAAATAATAATAATAATAATAATAATAATAAATTAGCCAGTCTTCATGGTGCACATCTGTAATCCCAGCTACTCGGGAGGCTGAGGTGGGAGGATCTCTTAAGTGCAGGAGTCTGAGGATATTTTGAGTTATGACTGCACCACTGCACTCCAGCTGAGGTGACAGAATAAGACCCTATCTCTTAGAAAAAAATCAAAGAGAAGCCACGCATGGTGGCTCACGTCTGTAATCCCAGCACTTTGGGAGGCCAAAGCAGGTGGATCACCTGAGATTGGGAATTTGAGTCCAGCCTGATCAACATGGTGAAACCACCATCTCTACTAAAAATACAAAAATTAGCCGGGCGTGGTGGTGTGCACCTGTAGTCCCAGCTACTCAGAATAATCACTTGAACCAGGAGGCGGAGATTGCAGTGAGCCGAGATCACACCACCGCACTCCAGCCTGGGCAACAAAAGCAAGAGAAAAAAGAGAGAGAAAAAAAGTGAGAAATGATGAAATGATCCTTCCCACTTCTTCCATTTTAACCGCTCCATCGAATCTCATTCCATCCAGGAGAAACTCGGCCTTAATCTGGATCATAAGTCTCGGATCTTTCAGAACCTCAACGGGGCTTTAGGTGAGGAGGAAGACAGCAGCAGGCGGGGGATGCTCAGCCTCCGCACTAGGGCTTTTGAGCTGGGAGAGGCTTCTGGAGGAGCTGAGCTGGCCTAAGCCCACCTCCCTGTGGCTTTGTCGGGCGTGTGAGTGGCTGACAGTGTGAGCTGCACTGTGCTGATCGTACTAGAAGCCAGGGAAGCCAAAGCGTGCTGGCGTCTGGTGCACACATGCTGTGCCTGGGCGCCGGGCCAGAGGTTTTACTTCTGTGATTTCATTTAACAAGGGGAAGGTCCCTGGTTATCCACCTCCTACAGATGAGGAAAGCAACTTGTAGAGGGGTTAGTGACTTGCCTCAGGGGATGGGGAGAAAAGAGATAGAGAGGCCAGACACGGTGGCTCACACCTGTAATCCCAGCACTTTGGGAAGCCAAGATCGGAGGATCATTTGAGGTCAGGAATTCGAGACCAGCATGGCCAACATGGCAAAACCCTGTCTTTACTAAAAAAAAGTACAAAAATTAGCCAGGCATGTTGGCAGCCACCTGTAATTCCGGCTACTCAGTAGGCTGAGGCAGGAGAATCACTGGAACCTGGGAGGCAGAGGTTGCAGTGAGCTGAGGTCGTGCCACTGTACTCCAGCCTGGTGACAGAGCGAGACTCCATCTCAAAAAAGAAAAAAGAAAGGGGGCTGGACACGGTGGCTCATGCCTGCAATCCCATCACTTTGGGAGGCCAAGGCAGGCAAATCATGAAGTCAGGAGTTCAGGACCAGCCTGGCCAACATAATGAAACCCCATCTCTACTAAAAATACAAAATTTAGGCTGGGTGTGATGGCTCATGCCTGTAATCCCAACACTTTGGGAGGCCAAGGCAAGTGGATCATCATCTGAGGTCAGGAGTTCAAGACCAGCCTGGCCAACATGGCGAAATCTCTTCTCTGCTAAAAATACAAAAATTAGCAGGGCATGGTGGCACACGCCTGTAATCCCAACTATTCAGGAAGCTGAGGACGGAGAATCTCTTGAACCTAGGAGGTGGAGGTTGCAGTGAGCTGAGATGGCACCATTGCACTCCAGCCTGAATGACTGAGCAAGACTCCATCTCAAAAA
>NW_016107397.1:3083835-3092506 GCF_001604975.1 Cebus imitator
GAGAGAACAGGAAACAGGAGGAGGGATAGGGATGCTGAGGTTCCCAGTGGCCCCCAGCTCAGCTCATCCTGCCCTTCCTCGCCCAGCAGCTTCGATGTGATCACGCAGGTAGGAGTCAGTGGAGCTCTCTGGGCCAACAGCCTGTCAGAACCCGAAGGTTCCTACCCCTACAAGCCACACTCCAGGATGGCCCCGATGTCCCTTTATCCCTGGAGAATTTGGGACCCCGTATTTAGAAGAACATGTTGCTCGGCAGCTCCCAGAGAAAGGGGGTCTGAAGCATGGCCTTTTTCTTCCCCAGATGAAGTGGTTTTAAAGTTTGATCGGAACCGTGTGCGTATCCGGAACGTGGCCTACGACACGCTCCCCGTTGTGGTCCATGGAAATGGTCCTACTAAGGTGCCACCAGTGGCTTCAACCCCTGCCCTGCCCTGCCCCAACCCCCGGGCATCTCCAACCCTTCTGAGAAGCCGGCCTTCCCCAGCTCCCACAGCAGAGGTGCCCCACCTCCACCCCTGGAGGCCTCAGCCGCTCAGCCTCAGTCTCTCCCCAACAGCTGCAGCTCAACTACCTGGGAAACTATGTCCCCAATGGCTGGACTCCCGAGGGAGGCTGTGGCTTCTGCAGCCGGGACCGGAGGACACTCCCGGGGGGGCAGGTGAGGCAGGGGTGCCGGGAGGGGAGTGAGAAGGCAGCATGCTGAGCAGGAGATGCAAGGACAGGGGGCTGGGTGTTGGTGGGGGCAGTGGCCCTGGGTCCCCGAAGCTGGCAGGGTGGAGGGTGGGTGGGGGCGGTGGGGAAGTCCCGGCTTCCCTCTGAGCGCCTTCCTGCCACATCTTCCAGCCTCCCCCCCGGGTGTTTCTGGCCGTGTTTGTGGAACAGCCTACCCCGTTTCTGCCCCGCTTCCTGCAGCGGCTGCTGCTCTTAGACTATCCCCACGACAGGATCACCCTTTTCCTGCACAACAACGTGAGACCCCCTGCTCCCCAGAGCCTCTCCCAAAGGACCCTTCCCCTGCCATGATCAGAACTCCCGTGCCCCCACCCCCATCTCCTACCTGCACCCCCGTCCCTCAAGTGCCGCCTCCTTGCCCTCTGAGCCCGTCCCCCCATGTCACCCCCTCCCCAGGAGGTCTTCCATGAGCCTCACATCGATGACTCCTGGCCGCAGCTCCAGGACCACTTTGCAGCCACGAAGCTGGTGGGGCCAGAGGAGGCTCTGAGCCCAGGCGAGGCCAGGGACATGGCCATGTGAGCAGGCGCTGGGCAGGGAGGAGGGTGGGATGAGGGTGCAGGGTGGGGGTGGCTGCCACCCGCTGCCTGGCCCTCGCCTCCCCTGTCACCTGTCCAGCCCCTCCGGGCTTCCCCATTCGCATCCTTGTAGCCCCCACGCTGTCACCCCCCCCAACCCTTGCTAGCTTACCCAGACAGTGGAGAACCTGGGGAAAGAAGGCCAGATGGTGCCTCCCTCCTCTTCTCCTGGGGTGGGGCCAATTCCCCCATCCCCACCCGCCTCCCAGCCTGCCGCTGTTTGAGCTCAGCTCTCACCTCCAGGGACATGTGTCGGCAGGACCCCGAGTGCGAGTTCTACTTCAGCCTGGATGCTGACGCTGTCCTCACCAACCCGCAGACCCTGCGCATCCTCATTGAGGAGAACAGGTGGCTTGCCCCCTCTCCCTGCAGCCGGGGGGCACCCCAATAGGCCCCAGGAGCCCCACTCCTGCCCTGGGCACTGGGCTCCCCAGGCCTGCTCCCTTCCGCCCAGCCCTCACCCTCGCCTGTCCACAGGAAGGTGATCGCCCCCATGCTGTCCCGCCACGGCAAGCTGTGGTCCAACTTCTGGGGTGCCCTGAGCCCTGACGAGTACTACGCCCGCTCCGAGGACTACGTGGAGCTGGTGCAGAGAAAGCGAGTGTGAGTCCCGCCGGCCTGCAGCCCCCTCCTCTGACCCGGGCCTGGGTAGACCCAAGCCTCCTGGTCACCAGTCAGAGGTGCCACGAGGCCGGGTGCAGTGGCTCACACCTGTGATCCCACTACTTTGGGAAGCCAAGGTATGAGGATTGCTTGAGCCTGGTGAGATCAGCCTAGTCAACATAGCAAAATCTTATCTCTACAAAAAATGCATGGTTGGGCACGGTGGTGCGAGCCCCCTCTAGTCCCAGCTACTTCTACAGAGGCTGAGGTGGGAGGATCACTTGAGCTTGGGAGGTTGAGGCTGCAGTGAGCCATGTTTGCACCACGGCACTCAGGCCTGGAAACAGAGGGAGACCCTGTGTCAAGAAAAGAAAAAGCAAAGGCCAGGCGTGGTGGCTCAATCCTGTAATCCCAGCACTTAGAGAGGCTGAGGCGGGCAAATCACTTGAGGTCAGGAGTTCGAGACCAGCCTGGCCAACATGACGAAACCCCATCTGTTTGTTTTTTCTTTGAGATGGAGTCTTGCTCTGTCGCCAGGCTGGAGTGCAGTGGCGTGGTCTCGGCTCACTGCAACCTCCGCCTCCCAGGTTCAAGCAATTCTCCTGCCTCAGCCTCCTGAGTAGCTGGGATTACAGGCGTGCACCACCATGCCCAGCTAATCTTTGTATTTTTAATAGAGACGGGGTTTCGCCATGTGGGCCAGGATGGTCTCAATGTCTTGACCTCGTGATCCACCCACCTCGGCCTCCCAGTGCTGGGATTACAGGCGTGAGCCACTGCGCCTGGCCTTTTTTTTGTTTTTGAGATGAAGTCTTGCTTTGTCACCCAGGCTGGAGTGCAATGGCATGATCTTAGCTCATTGCAACCTCCACCTCCTGGGTTCAAGTGATTCTCCTGCCTCAGCTTCCTGAGTAGCTGGGATTACAGGCGCACGCCACCATGCCCAGCTGATTTTTGTATTTTTAGTAGAGACAGCGTTTCACCATGTTGTTCAGGCTGATCTGGAACTCCTGACGTTGTGATCCGCCCACCTCATCCTCCTAAAGTGCTGAGATTACAGGCGTGAGCCACTGCTCCCAGCAGTGAAACCCCATCTCTACCAAAAATACAAAATTTAGCCGGGCTTGGTGGTGGGCGCCTGTTAACCCTGCTACTCGGGAGGCTGAGGTGGGAGAATTATTTGAACCTGGGAGGCGGAAGTTGCAGTGAGCTAAGATCGAACCACTGCACTCCAGCCTGGGTGACAAAGCAAGACTGTGTCTCAAAAAACAAAAACAAGAAACGAAAAACAAGTGTCACAGCTTGGGGCAGGGACTGACTGCGTTTTTGGAGAGGGTGCGGTTGTGACCAGCAGCGCTTGACAAGGGACATGCAGGGGTCTTATGTTCAGGGACTTCGATGCTCTGAGGGAAGAAGGGCTTCCTGGGACGAGCTGGGTAGAAATTGGGGGGCTTCCCCCCAGCTGACCGTGGTGTCGGTGCCTCCAGGGGCGTGTGGAACGTGCCGTACATCTCCCAGGCCTATGTGATCCGGGGGGAGACCCTGCGGATGGAGCTGCCGCAGAGAGAGGTGTTCTCGGGCAGCGACACGGACCCAGACATGGCTTTCTGTAAAAGCTTTCGAGACAAGGTGAGTGCGTGCCCAGTCTGGCCAGGGGCCTGAGGCTACGATGCTGGGGGCAGACCCCAGACGTCGCCGCCATCACGGACACCCCCACCCCACTACAGGGCATCTTCCTCCATTTGAGCAATCAGCATGAATTTGGCCGGCTCCTGGCCACTTCCCGATACGACACAGAGCACCTGCACCCCGACCTCTGGCAGATCTTCGACAACCCTGTCGTGAGTGAGAACCCCAAGCTCAGGTTCCCCGCCCTGTGCTAAGGAAGACATCAAGCACGATGGCTGCCACCAGCACCGGACACTGAGTGGGAAGGGGAGGCCCCCTGGGGGCTGGGAGACAGGAGGGCACAGATCTGAAGTGGCCCCCATCCTCCCACAGGACTGGCAGGAGCAGTACATCCACGAGAACTACAGCCGGGCCCTGGAAGGGGAGGGAATCGTGGAGCAGGTGGGTCCGCACAGTCCCCGCCGCCCTCATGGCCATTGTCTCTTGAGGGCCTCCACCTGGATTCAAAGTTGTCAGACTGAGTTCCCCAGGGGCCTGAAGGTTTTCTGTTCAGGCAAGGTGAAGTCAGAGGCGGAATGCAGCATTGATCAGAGGGCCTCTCCTCTCCTGTTGTGTTGGGTATATTGGTGTTATGTATGAAATCACATCTTTTTTTTTTTTGAGACGGAGTTTCGCTCTTGTTACCCAGGCTGGAGTGCAATGGCGCGATCTCGGCTCACCGCAACCTCCGCCTCCTGGGTTCAGGCAATTCTCCTGCCTCAGCCTCCTGAGTAGCTGGGATTACAGGCATGTGCCACCGTGCCCAGCTGATTTTTTGTAATTTTAATAGAGATGGGGTGTCACCATGTTGACCAGGATGGTCTCGATCTTTTGACCTCATGATCCACCCGCCTCGGCCTCCCAAAGTGCTGGGATTACAGGCGTGAGCCACCGCATCCGGCCTGAAATCACATCTTTAAAGAGGAATGGGGCTACGCACAGTGGCTCATGCCTGTAATCCTATCACTTTGGGAGGCTGAGGTGGGCAGATCATAAGGTCAAGAGATCAAGATCATCCTGGCCAACATGGTGAAGCCCTGTCTCTACTAAAATTACAAAAATTAGCTGTGCATAGTAGCGCACACCTGTAGTCCCAGCTACTTGGGAGGCTGAGGCAAGAGAATCGCTTGAACCCAGGAGGCAGAGGTTGCAGTGAGCCAAGATCGTGCCACTGCACTCCAGCCTGGCTACAGAGCAAGACTCCATCTAAAAAAAAAAATTAGGCCAGGAGCGGTGCTCCAGCCTGTAATCCCAGCACTTCAGGAGGCTGAGGCAGCAGACCCGTTGAGCTCAGGAGTTCCAGACTAGCCTGGCCAACATTGCAAAACACTGTCTCTACTAAAAAAAAAAAAAAAAAAAAAAAAATAAAAAAACATTTTCCAAAAAAAAAAAAAAAAAAAATTTTAAAACTGAGGAATTAAAGAAAACCAATCAACAAAACCAAGAAAAAAAAAAAAGAGGGATGCACGTTATGGAAGTTTGGAAACCACTGTCCCAGCATGAGGGGCTCCAGGACCCTTTGCCACCTCTGCCATGCCAAATTCCAGCTCTCAGCCTTGCCGTTCCCCCCAGCCCCTACCTGGCAGGTCCTCCGGCTGTCCTCACAGAGCCTTGCCTGCTCCCTGCTGTCCCTTCCCATTCTGCCTGCTGCCTGTCCCCTTTCCCATTCAGCACCGTCACCTAGCCCTGTTCTCCCCCACCCTGCCCTCAGCCATGCCCGGACGTGTACTGGTTCCCGCTGCTGTCAGAACAAATGTGCGATGAGCTGGTGGAGGAGATGGAGCACTATGGCCAGTGGTCAGGCGGCCGGCATGAGGTGAGGGCCTGGGCAGTGAGGCTGGAGGGCTCCCCGGAGGAGGGGGTACAGGGTCTAGTCAAGGAGCAATGGAATCAGGAAAGTGGAAGCAAAGACGGGTTCCCAGTGAGGAGGCAGACCCTGGGGTCACCACTGCATTCATTCAAGTATTCAAGAAATATTTCCTGCTGGGCATGGTGGCTCATGCCTGTAATCCTAGCACTTTGGGAGGCCAAGGCAGGAGGATTGCTTGAGTCAGGGAATTTGAGGCCAGCCTGGGCAACATAGCAAGACCCTGTCTCTACAAAAAGTTTAAAAATTAGCTGGGTGTGGTGGCTTGAGCCTGTGGTCCCAGCTATTTGGGAGGCTGAGGCTGAAGGATCACTTGAGCCCCAGAGTTAGAGGCTGCAGTGAGCTATGATCATACCGCAGCACTCCAGCCTGGGTGACAGAGCAAGACTCTGTCTCTAAAAAAAGAAAAAAGGAAATATTTCCTGGGCCGCTGTCCTAGACTGCACTGGAGGAATGCCTCAGGATGGCCGGGTGTGAGCGGCAGCGGCCACCCAGCTTCTAGGACTGTGATGAGCAGCCTGGGCGCATGGAAGCCACAGGGAAGCTTTGACCCAGACTTGGGAGGACTAGGGGGCTTCACAGGACAGGTGACATCTTAGCTGAGACTTGAAGGGCCGGGAGCAGTGAGTCAGGCTGAGAAGTAGCAGAGAAGACTGTTCCACACGGAAGAATACAGATGCAAAGGCTGGGGAACAGGAGGAAGGAGGCTGGACTACCCTGGGGGGCACCATGGCTAGAGGGTGTGGGTGGCTCAGTGCCCTCCACCCCCAGGATTCCAGGCTGGCTGGAGGCTACGAGAACGTGCCCACCGTGGACATCCACATGAAGCAGGTGGGGTACGAGGACCAGTGGCTGCAGCTGCTGCGGACGTATGTGGGCCCCATGACCGAGAGCCTGTTTCCTGGCTACCACACTAAGGTGCGCCCCCCCACCTGCTACTGTCCCCCACCTTCCCCACCCCAGTACCGGGCTGGAAGTCTCCACGCAGACCCCTTTCGGCCCCAGAAGCATTTGGGCTCCATGCACTTTGGTTCCCAGGGGAATGAGACGCTGCAGGAGGCAGCCCCTGGGAGGCAAGGGAACCAGGCTGAGAGCCCCGGCCAGGCTTGGCCCTAACCTAATACCAGTGAGCTGGGAGACCCTCCCATGCAGGGGCCCCACCAACCATCCCCTCTCCTCCCTGGACAAGGACTGTCGTCTCCCTGAAGATCCCCTGTGATGGCCGGGCGTGGTGGTGCGTGCCTGTAATCCCAGCTACTCGGGAGGCTGAGGCAGGAGAATCCCTTGAACCCAGGAGGCGAAGGTTGCAGTGAGCTGAGATTGAGCCACTTGCACTCCAGCCTGAGTGACAGAGCGAGACTGTCTCAGAAAAATATAATAATTAAATAAAAGACCCCCTACGCTCACAGCTGTCCCTGCAGCCTCTTCCCTCCTGTCTCCCAGGCGCGGGCGGTGATGAACTTTGTGGTCCGCTACCGGCCAGACGAGCAGCCCTCTCTGCGGCCACACCATGACTCATCCACCTTCACCCTCAACGTCGCCCTCAACCACAAGGGCCTAGACTATGAGGTGCGCCCCCGCCACTCCACCCACCCACGCTTCACCTCTGGACCCTGGGGTCCCCTCCTAGAGCCCCTGCTTGCACCCCCAGCTCCCCTCCCTGCCTATTTCCCTGTGATTTTGTGGGTGTCATCTCCTAGATGGCTTCTGGGCAGGCGGCCTCCGCTTCCTCCTGGATCTTCTTTATCTGCGGGCACCCCAGCCCTCCCCCATATCTGCCATCTCCCTTGTCACCCTGATCTTCCACACTAATCTCCCTGGCCTGGCTGCCCCGCCCCCTGTATCTGCCTGTCCCACCCCCTGTGTCCACCTGTCCCGCCCCCTGGCCTGGCTGCCCCGCCCCCTGTATCTGCCTGTCCCACCCCCTGTGTCCACCTGTCCCGCCCCCTGGCCTGGCTGCCCCGCCCCTTGGATCTGCCTGCCCCGCCCTCTGTGTCAGCCTCCGCAGGCCCCACGTCCGCTCACTCCAAGATTCCTTTCTCTTCTTCTCTTTCCAGGGAGGCGGCTGCCGCTTCCTGCGCTACGACTGTGTAATCTCGTCCCCGAGAAAGGGCTGGGCGCTCCTGCATCCCGGCCGCCTCACCCACTACCACGAGGGGCTGCCCACGACCCGGGGCACGCGCTACATCATGGTGTCCTTTGTCGACCCCTGACACTCAACCACTCTGCCAAATCTGCCCTGCCATTGTGCCTTTTTAGGGGGCCTGGCCCCCATCCTGGGAGTCGGGGGATGAGTCTCCCTCTCCCCACTTCCTGAGTGCATGCTCCGTGTGCCTGGACTGAATGTGTCACCTTGCTCCCAACATACAGCCCTCTCAGGAAGCTGCTGGTCCCCGCCTCTCCCCTCCGACCCCAGGGGTTCATGGGGACTGGGCTTCTGGGGGCTCCCTGCGTGATAAATTATGAACGTTCCTCAGCCTCAGTCCCAATAAAGGACAGTTTGTAAGTCTCGAGTCCATTCATCTGCCCATTGACCCCATTCCCCCTCCTGCCACCAGCGTGGAGGGGAGAGACCCTGAAAAGGGAAGACGAGAAAAAAAAGGAAAGGCAGAATGTTAGACCCTCATGGGAACCTGGAGGCTTCCCTGGCCCCCACGTTCCCCTTTCCCTGTATTGACTGAGCTGAAGAGAGTGTGTGAGAGGGCACAGACCAAAAGAAGGACATCTCAGGCTGGGCACAGTGGCTCACACTGTAATTCCAGTACTTTGGGAAGCCAAGGTGGGCGGAGGATCGCTGGAATTCGAGACCAGCCTGGACAACATAGCAATACCCCATCTCTACAAAAAATAAATTAGCTGGGCATGGTGGCTCACACCTGTAATCCCAGCACTGTAGGAGGCCGAGGTGGGTGGATCACCTGAAGTTGGGATTCAAGACACCCCTGGCTAACATGGTGAAACCCTGTCCCTACTAAAAGAATACAAAATTAGGCTGGGCACTGTAATCCCAGCACTTTGGGAGGCTGCAGAGGGTGGATCACAAGGGCAGGAGTTCGAGACCAGCCTGGCCAGATGGTGAAACCATGTCTCTACCAAAAAATACAAACATGAGCTGGGCGTGGTGGCAGCTGCCTTTAATCCCAGCTACTCAGGAGGCTGAAGCAGGAAAATCATTTTCACCTGGGAGGCAGAGGTTGCAGTGAACCAAGATGCACTCTACTCT
>NW_016107397.1:3094936-3108494 GCF_001604975.1 Cebus imitator
TTTTAGTAGAGATGGGGTTTCACCATGTTGACCAGGATGGTCTCGATCTCCTGACCTCGTGATCCACCCGCCTCGGCCTCCCAAAGTGCTGGGATTACAGGCGTGAGCCACCGCGCCCGGCTCACTGAATGCTCTTAAGCTGACCTTGCACAGGCTCGTAAGTAACATGGAAATAAGGCTGATAGAAAATAAACGTCAGTTTTGAAAATAAATAAATAAAATACATTAACCGGGCATGGTGGTGCACACCTGTAGTCCCAGCTGCTCAGGAGGCTCAGGTGGGAGGATCATTTGAGCCCAGGAGTTGGAGGATCCTGATTGGAGCTATGACTGAGCCACTGCACTCCAACCTGGGTGACAGAGTGAGACCTTAACTCCATACACACACACACACACACACACACACACACACACACACACATCAAACAGGCTTGTTCACCCATCCTAAGACATTTCTTACCTCCAACATCTCACCACCCACAGCTAGAATCCCCTTTTTAATTTTTTTCATTTTTTATCTTTTTTTCTTCCTTTTTCAGAGCCGAGCATCAAAGATCATTTTTTTAATCTTTATTTTTATTTATTTATTTTTGAGATGGAGTCTGGATGGACTCTGTCACCCAGGCTGGAGTGCAGTGGCATTATCTTGCTTCACTGCAACCTCTACCTCCCAGGTTTAAGTGATTCTCCCACCTCAGCTTCTTAAGTAGCTGAGACTACAGGCACCTGCTACCGTGCCCAGCTAATTTTTGTATTTTAATAGAGACAGGATTTCACCAGATTAGTCAGGCTGGTCTCGAACTCTTGATCCACCCGCTTTGGCTCCCCAAAGTGCTGGGATTACTAGTGTAAGCCACCACACCAGGCCTTATTTTTATTTTTTGAGATGAGGTCTCACTATGTTGACCAGGCTGGTCTCGAACTTCTGTCAAGCGATCCTCCCATCTCGGCCTCCCAAAGTGCTGGAATTATAGGTGTGAGCCACTGTGCTTAGCCTTAAATCCCTTTTTCCTGTCCAGTCTTCAGGGAAAACTTCCTTTAAGGAGCCTTCCTTCCTAGTAGGTGGGGCTGATCACCTGATTGGTTACATTTCCATGGGACTGAGCATCTTTCTGCCCAGAATTTAAAACCCATCTCACCCTGGACCCCACCACGCTTGTCCTGTATCCTGTGAATGGTGGCGAGCTGAGTAGGGACAGGAGAAAACACCTCTTGGTGAGTGTTCTCCCACAGAGGTCTACGATGCTCCTGCGGTCCTGGGCCTCAGGGACCAGCCTCCGCGACTCGAAGGTTTTCAGGCTGTTTTGATTCATGGGGGAGCCTGCCCTTCGTAGGACACCCATTCAGACCACTTCTCTCCTTCTCAGAGGGTCCTGGTTGTTTTGCTTTTTTGTTTGTTGCTTTGTTTTTTGAGTTTTGTTTTGTTTTGTTGAAACAGGATCTCCCTCTGTTTGCCCAGGCTGGAGTGCAGTGGTACAATCACGGCTCACTGCAACCTCAACCTCCTGGGCTCAAGCAGTTCTCCTGCCTCAGCCTCCCAAATGGTTGAGACTACAGGTATGTGCCGCTACACTCAGCTATGATTGATTGATTGATTGATTGATTGGTAGAGTTGGGGTCTTGCTATGTTGCCCTGGCTGGTTGAATTCCTGGCCTCAAGCTATCCTTGGCTTCCCAAGTGTACAGGGATTATGGGCCTGAGCTGCCCGGCAGGGGAAGAGGAGAGCGGTGCTCCCCGCGGAACCCAGGGCCAGGAGTCAGCTGCCTCCTGCTCCCTCAGGGCCTCCCTGATACCTGTCTTCTCCAGGGGGACCGAGCTCAGCAGCTCTTGAACCCGCCCCGCCCGGCTGGTGGGTGCGGAGGGCGCGGGAGACGCTGCAGCCGCGGCTAATCGTGGCCCTGCCGCTGTTCACCGCCACCGGGTCTTCCGCGGCCCTTCCGCGCGCCCACCCGCACCGTCGGTGAGCCCCGGCCTCTGCCCCGCGATCTCCGCCCAGTGCCCGCTCCCCGGAGCTCGGGGTGCGCTCGGGGTGCGCTCCTTCCCCGTCCCGGGTTGAGGCCTCGCCACCCAGGCTGGCCTTTGGCCACTGCGCCAGCCCTGAACTCTGTCCCAGACGATCCCCGCGGGCAGAAGGGAGGGAAGGTGGGTAGCGGGCGGAGGATTCCAGATTCCAGCCCCGGGCGCCTCCCTTCCCGCTCGCAGTGAGGGCGGCGATTCCCGTCCAGCGGAGCTCCGGGCCCAGCCCTACCCAGGTGGAAACGCTGCAAGCGCGCTACGTGGAGCGACTCACGCAGCTCTTCCAGGAGCTCAGGGCGCGCTGCGGTGTTTCCGCCCACAGGCACCCAGTCCTCACCTAGGCGCACCCCACCGCCTGGCCTCGCCTGGCCCCTGGGTGACTGCCGGTGGGGGAGTGAAATTAAAGGCGGAGAGGGGCGGGGGAAGGGGGCGGGCGCAGTGGCTCATGCCTGTAATCCCAGCACTCTGGGAGGCCGAGGCGGGTGGATTACTTGAGGTCAGGAGTTTGAGACCAGCCTGGCCAACAAGGTGAAACCCCGTCTCCGTTAGAAATAAAAACAAACAAAAAATTAGCCGGACGTTGCGCTGCGCCTGTAATCCCAGCTACTCAGGAGGGTAGGGCAGAGCAATGTTTGAACCCGGGAGGTGGAGTTTGCAGTGAGCTGAGATCGCACCACTGCACTCCAGCCTGTGGGACAGAGGTGAGATTTCAAAAGAAAGAGAGAGAAAGAAAGAGCGCTGGGCCCGGGGGCTCACACCTGTAATCCCAGCACTTTGGGAGGCCAAGGCGGGTGGATCACAAGGTCAAGACCAGCCTGGCCAACATAGTGAAACCCCGTCTGTACTAAAAATACAAAAATTAGCTGGACGCTAATTTACAGGTGGCGGGCGCCTGTAATCCCGGCTGCTTGGGAGGCTGAGGCAGAGAAATGCTTGAACATGGGAGATGGAGGCTGCAGTGAGCGGGTATCAGGCCACTGCACTTCAGCCTGGGAGACAGAGCAAGACTCCGTCTCAAAAATAAATAAATCAGGGGAACAGACCTGCAGCCTACCCGTGTGTGTGTGTTTGTGCATGGCAGGGGGAGGTCCAAGCAGGGGTGGTGAGCTTGATGTTCCTGGAGATGCAAACTGCTCAGGGCCCTGCTCCCCCACTAGAGGTCAAATAGTCTTAGCAGGGCTCCTGGTGCCCTGCCAGCGCCCAGGACCCAGTGGGTGAGCTAGCCAGATCACTCTGGTCTACGCAACATCAATGCCTCGAGGCACTCGGTGTCGCCTCTCCTTTGCACGCCCCTTGCCCCTCCCAGCCCCACCCAGCAGACAGCCCAGGCTGGTGACTAACTTACAAAGTTCAAAGGTCAGGCTGAGAAAAAACTTGGAGACATCTCTCTTTCTGGGGAGACCCAAAGATCTCCCCACTCACACACCTGGGGACACAGGCTATTCCGGGAGGTGATTTGCGATTTAGCCAGGCCCCCAAGGCTGGGCTCCTGTAGGGAGAAAGTCTGCGGTCCACACCCAAGCCTTCATCGTTTGTCCTCCGGGTTCGGGCTTCTGCTGGAGGAGGGGAGCTTCTGCGATGGGAGTGTCCACAGCCCCGCCGCCCCCCACCACCTCCAAAACTCCGCAGAAGCAGCATCTGGAAGCAGTGGGCGCTTACCAATATGTGCTTACTTTCCTCTTCATGGGTGAGAGAGAGGGAGGCAAGGGTGCTTGGGGTCTGCCAGGGGAGTAGGGCTTGGAGGGAGTGGCTGGGCTCCTGGCTTGCATGCCTGAGGACAGTGACCAGGTGACAGGAGAGGGCCAGAGGAGATGACTGGATGTTCTGCAGGGGAGGAAGGGAAGGGAGCGCCTGGAGGGAATGACGGCATTTCTGAAGTGAACTTGTGACTGGAGGCAGTGGCCCATGCCTGTATCCCAGCACTTTGGGAAGCCAAGGCAGGTGGATCACCTGAGGTCAGGAGTTTGAGACCAGCCTGGCCAACATGGTGAAACCCGGTCTCTACTAAAAACAAAAAAATTAGCCGGGCATGGTGGCAGGCGCCTGTAATTCCAGCTAATGCATAGGCTAAGGCAGGAGAATTGCTTGAACCTGAGGGTGGAGGTTGGAGTGAGCTGAGATTGTGCCACTGCACTCCAGCCTGGGTGACAGCGCAGGACTCCGTCTCAAAAAAGAAGTGAACTCTTCTTTCTCACCCTTCACCCAGGCCCTTTCTTCTCCCTTCTTGTCCTCATCCTCCTCTTCACGTCACTCTGGCCCTTCTCGGTTTTATACTTGGTGTGGCTCTACGTGGACTGGGACACACCCAGCCAAGGTGAGCTCCGGATGGGGGCCCAGGTAGGGAGAGATGGTGAGTACTTGGGGGGTGAGAGGAGGGGGCCGCGGGGGTCCTTCCACCAGGATCTCATTGTCTGCAGGTGGAAGGCGTTCTGAGTGGATGAGGAACCAGGCAATTTGGAGACAACTAAGAGACTATTATCCTGTTAAGGTGATGGGTCACCCTGCAGAAATGTTGCTTCCTCCCTCTCCCCATCTCCCACTCCTGGGAGTGCTTCCCTGTGCTGGGGCCTGAGCTCCCTGCTGGCTAATCTCAGGCAGGCGGACAGGGAGTGGGTGGTGGGGTTTTTGTTTGTTTGTTTGTTTATTTTGTTTTGAGGCTGTCTCCCTTTGCCACCCAGGCTGGAGTGCAGTGGTGCAATTTGCTCATTGCAACCTCCACCTCCCGAGTTCAAGCTATTCTCGTGCTTCAGCCTCCCAGGTAGCTGGGATTATAGGCCCCCCCAACCATTCCCTGCTAATTTTTGTAGTTTTAGTAGAGACAGGGTTTCAACATGTTGGCCAGGCTGGTTTTAAACTCCTGGCCTCAAGTGATCTGCCCACCTTGGCCTCCCAAAGTGCCAGGATTACAGCCATGAGCCACTGAGCCCAGCCTGGGAGTGGAAGGTGTTTAAGAGTGGGCCCTTGGGGCCAGGCATGGTGGCTCATGCCTGTAATCCCAGCACTTTGGGAGGCCGAGGTGGGTGGATCATGAGGTCAGGAGTTCAAGACCATTCTGGCAAAGATGGTGAAACCCCGTCTCTACTACAAATTACAAAAAAAATTAGCCAGGCGCCATGGCAGGCCCCTATAATCCCAGCTATTAGTGAGGCTGAGGCAGGAGAATCACTTGAACCCAAGAGGCGGAGGTTGCAGTGAGCTGAGATGGCACCATCATACTCCAGCCTGGGCAACAGAGTGAGACTCTGTCTCAAAAAGAAAAAAAAGGAGTGGGCACTTGGTGGGGTGCCGTGGCTCATGCCTATAATCCTAGCACTTTGGGAGGCTGAGGTGGGAGGATTGCTTGAGCCCAGGAGTTGGAGGCTGCAGTGAGCTATGATTGTGCCACTGCACTCCAGCCTGAGCAACAGAGTGAGACCCTGTTTCTTAAAAAAGAAGAGTGCGCCCTTGACCCTATCCTAAGGACCTTGAACTCGGAAGTCTGTTGGGGTGGAGGGCCCCTCTTTTCAGCCAGTGCCTTGCCTGCCATCCTCCCTTCATTCTGCCCAATACCCCGAAGCTGGTGAAAACGGCAGAGCTGCCCCCGGACCGGAACTACGTGCTGGGCGCCCACCCACATGGGGTCATGTGCACAGGATTCCTCTGTAATTTCTCCACCGAGAGCAATGGCTTCTCCCAACTCTTCCCTGGGCTCCGGCCCTGGTTAGCCGTGCTGGCTGGCCTCTTCTACGTCCCGGTCTACCGCGACTACATCATGTCCTTTGGTGAGCCGAATGGGAGGAGGTGACTCTGGCCAGATGTTCCCCAGCCCCTCGGGGACCCCCGCCCACAATAAGTCCCCAGAACAGGGGCCAGCCTGAGCACTGGCCAGACTTGCAGTGAGCATTTGGCTGTAGCTTCCCTGCCTTGGAAATGCGGGTAGGGGGTTTTGGAACTAAAGTCTGGGTGAGGGGCTGGGGTGCCGTGGAAGCAGATGGTGACTACTTTCCACCTCCTCCTGCCCACAGGACTCCGTCCCGTGAGTCGCCAGAGCCTGGACTTCATCCTATCCCAGCCCCAGCTCGGGCAGGCCGTGGTCATCATGGTCGGGGGTGCCCATGAGGCGCTGTATTCAGTCCAGGGGGAGCACTGCCTCACTCTCCGGAAGCGCAAAGGCTTTGTGCGCCTGGCGCTGAGACACGGGTGAGCGTGCATGCAGGCCCCACCTATCAGTTCTCTGCTGGTTTATGCCCTGTCTCAGTCCCCAGACATCCAGGTCCCTGCAGGGTGGATCTGAGTACCCAGAGACCAGTGCCAGGCTCTCCAGGGCATGACTTGGTGCGAAACACGGGCCTCGCTTACCCCAGGCTCCTTCCTACCCTCGAGGAGACAGACCATAATGCAAATAGCAGGGGCCTTGGGCTCAGAAGCCCTGGATTCACTCCTGACCCCCATCTTAAAGTCAAGACCGGCGGTCTCGGTGGCTCACGCCTGTAATTCCAGCACTTTGGGAGGCTGAGGCGGACGGATCATGAGGTCAGGAGTTCGAGACCATCCTGGCCAGCACAGTGAAACCCTGTCTCTACTAAAAATACAAATAATTAGCCGGGCATGCTGGTGTGCACCTGTAATCCCAGCTACTCGGGAGGCAGAGGCAGGAGTATCGCTTGAATCCGGGAGGCAGAGGTTGCAGTGAGCCAAGATCACGCCATTGCACTCCAGCCCGGGTAACAGTGTGAGACTCCATGTCAAAAAAAAAAAAAAAAAAAGGCAATACTTTGGACTTGTTTTGTTGTTGCTGTTGAGACAGTCTTACTCTGTCACCCGGGCTGGAGTGCAATGGCATGATGTTGGCTCACTGCAACCTTCGCCTCCCCGGTTCAAGTGATTCCCCTGCCTCAGCCTCCCGAGTAGTTGAGACTACAGGTGCATGCCACCACACCCGGCTAAGTTTTGTGTTTTTAGTAGAGACTGGGTTTCACGATGTTGGCCAGGCTGGTCTTGAACTCCTGGCCTCAAGTGATCCACCCGCCTTGGCCTCCCAAAGTGCTGGGAGCACAGGAGTGAGCCTCCACGCCCAGCCAGACTTGTTTGTTTACCTGTGAAGAGGGCTGATACCTACCTTGCCACAATGTTGTTGTTGCAAAGACTGAATGAGAAAATGGCTATGAGAAGGCCCACTACACAATTGTGTCTCAAGACATGTGAGTCCTGGCTGGGTGTGGTGGTTCGCACCTGCCATTCCTGTGTTTTGGGAGGCCAGGGCAGGAAGATCACTTGAAGATCACTTGCAGCCAGGAGTTCAAGACCAGTCTGGGCAACACAGGGAGACCTAATCTCTACAAAAAAAAAAAAAATTAGCCAGGTGTGGTGGTGCACTCCCGTGGTTTCAGCTACTCAGGAGGCCAAGGTGGGAGGATGACTTGAGCCCTGGAGGTTGAAGCTGCAGTGAGCTATGATCACACCACCGCCCTCCAGCCTGGCCAGGAGAGCAAGGCCTCGTCTCTTTAAATTTTTTTAAAAGGCCGGGCGTGGTGGCTCACGCCTGTAATCCAAGCACTTTGGAGGCCAAGGTGGGTGGATCACCTGAGGTCGGGAGTTCAAGACCAGCCCAACCAACATGGTGAAACCCCGTATTTATTTTTTTTTTAATTAATTTTTAAAAAATTGTTATTTTTAATATTTATTTATTTATTACCCAGGCTGGAGTGCAGTGGCACCGATCTCAGCTCACTGCAACCTCCACTTCCGGAATTCAAGCAATTCTTCTGTCTCAACCTCCCAAATAGCTGGCACTACAGGTGCACATCACCACACCCGGCTAATTTTTTTGTATTTTTAGCAGAGCTAGGATTTCGCCGTATTGGTCAGGCTGGTCTCAAAGTCCTGACCTCAGGTGATCCACCCTCCTCAGCCTCCCAAAGTGTTGGGATTACAGGCGTGAGCCACTGCACGCAGCCTATTTATGTTTTGAGACAGAATCTTACTTTGTCACCCAGGCTGAAGTGCAGTGGTGTGATATTGGCTCACAGCAACCTCTGCCTCCTGGGTTCAAGGAATTCTTGTGCCTCAGCCTCTGCAGTAGCTGGGATTACAAGTGTGCGCCACCACGCCTGGCTAAATTTTTTTTTTTCGAGGGGATGGAGTCTTGCTCTTGTCGCCCAGGCTGGAGTGCAAAATGGTACAATCTCAGCTTACTGCAACCTCTGCCTCCTGGATTCAAGCAATTCTGCCTCAGCCTCCCGAGTAGCTGGGATTACAGGCACCCACCACCATACCTGGCTGATCTTTGTATTTTTTGTAGAGATGGGGTTTTCCATGTTGGCCAGGCCGGTGTTGAACTCCTGACCTTGTGATTCCCCTGCCTCAGCCTCCTAAAGTGTTGGGATTACAGGCATAAGCCACCACGTGTGGCCTAATTTTTTGTATTTTTGCAGAGACGGGGTTTTCATCATGTTGGCCAAGCTGGTCTCCAACTCCTGACCTGATCCTCCTGCCTCGGCCTCCCAAAGTTCTGGGATTACAGAGTGAGCCACCACGCCTAGCAACAATACTCAGTCTCTAAGAAAAAAAAAAGAAAAAGAAAGAAGGCCGGGCACAGTGGCTCGTGCCTGTAATCCCAGCACTTTGGGGGGTCGAGGCAGGCAGATCACAGGGTAAGGAGATTGAGATCACCCTGCCGAACACAGTGAAACCTCATCTCTCCTAAAAATACAAAAAATTAGTTGGGCGTGATGGCAAGTGCCTGTAATCCCAGCTACTCGGGAGGCTGAGGCAGGAGAACGGCTTGAAACTGGGAGGCGGAGGTTGCAGTGAACGGAGACTCTGCCACCGCCCTCCAGCCTGGGTGACAGAGACTCCACCTCAAAAAAAAAAAAAGAAAAGAAACAGAGAGACAGAGGAGGAAGGAAGGAAAGAAGGGAGGGAGGGAGGGAGGGAGAAAGAGAAAGGAAGGAAGGAAGGAAAAAGAAAGAAGGAGGGAGGAAGGAGAAAGAAAGAAAAGGAAGGAAGGAGAGAGAGAAAAGAAAGGCGAATCCTGTTTTCTAGATCTTTCTTTGAGGCCATAGTCATGCTTTGAATGGCCCTGGGAGGTAGCATCTAGATATAGGGGAGGGGCTCATAGCCTCTGAGGTGCCCGTCTTGGGGCAGTCCAGCAGCCTGAGCCTGCTCTTCTCTCTTGCTCCTTTCCAGGGCATCCCTGGTGCCCGTGTACTCCTTTGGGGAGAATGACATCTTTAGACTGAAAGCTTTTGCCACGGGCTCCTGGCAGCACTGGTGCCAGCTCACCTTCAAGAAGCTCATGGGCTTCTCTCCGTGCATCTTCTGGGGTCGCAGTCTCTTCTCAGCCACCTCCTGGGGCCTGCTGCCCTTTGCTGTGCCCATCACCACTGTGGGTGAGTGCCCACCTCCAGGGGGACGGCTGCCAGCAGCCGCGTGGGCATCAGGGACCTCTCACCACCTATGTCTCCCTCTCCCTGCAGTGGGCCGCCCCATCCCCGTCCCCCAGCGCCTCCACCCCACTGAAGAGGAAGTCAATCACTATCACGCACTCTACATGACGGCCCTGAAGAAGCTCTTCGAGGAGCACAAGGAGAGCTGTGGAGTCCCTGCTTCCACCTGCCTCACCCTCATCTAGCCTGGCCGCGGCCTCTCGCTGAGCCCCTGAGCCCAGGGCACTGAGACCTCCACCCACTGTGGGCTCCGTGTCTCCAATAAAAGGTAGTTCTAGGCCTAGCATGGTAATCCCTAGCTCACGCCTTGCCTGTAATCCCAGCACTTTGGGAGGCCGAGGCGGGAGGGTTGCTTGAGCCTGGGAGTTGAAGACTGGCCTGGGCAACATAGTGAAACTTCCTTCTTACAAAAATTAAACATAATGTTGTTACTTAGCTGGGCAGGGTGGAGTGTGCCTGTAATCCCAGCTACTCGGGAGGCTGAGGCAGGAGAATTGCTTGAACCTGGGAGACGGAGGTTGCAGGGAGCTGAGATGGCGACACTGCACTCCAGCCTGGGCGACACAGCGAGGCTCTATCTAAAAAAATTAAAAATGTTGTTAAAGCTGTAATAGGCCAGGCGCAGTGGTTCACGCCTGTAATCCCAGCACTTTGGGAAGCCAAGGCGGGTGGATCACCTGAGGTCAGGAGTTCAAGACCAGCCTGGCTAGCATGGTGAAATCCCCTCTCTACTGAAAACACAAACATTAGCCGGGCATGGTGGCTCATGTCTGCAATCCCAGCTACTCAGGAGGCTGAGGCAGGAGAATCTGTTGAACCCAGGAGGCGGAGGTTGCAGTGAGCTGAGATTGTGTCACTGCACTCCAGCCTGGGCAACAAAGTGAGATTCCATCTCAAAAAATAAAAATGAAAGTATTGTTAAAGCTATAATTGTTCTGGAAGTGAGCGTGGCCCACCCCCATCCTGATGTGCTACAAAGCCGCTGCCTTAGACGGGGTATCAGGACCCCGAACTGTCCTCCCAGTGAGACTTCAGTCTGTGGCATGGCTTTGGACAAATCTCTTTCTTTTGCCTGTTTACTTCTTTGTTTATAAATAAAGGCATCTGCTTAGCAAAGAGCTGTCGGGCATTGGATGGAGTTAGGTGGGAGAATGCATGGATCGGTAGTCTTTGAAGAGTGAGCAGGATTGGCTGGGCGTGGTGGCTCAAGCATATAATCCTAGCACTTTGGGAGGCCCAGGCGGGCAGATCAGGAGGTCAGGAGTTCGAGACCAGCCTGATCAACAAGGTGAAACCCCGTCTCTACTAAAGATACAAAAAAAAAAATTAGTTGGGGATTGTGGTGGGCACCTGTAATCCCAGCTACTTGGGAGGCTGAGGCAGGAGAATCCCTTGAATCTGGGAGGCGGAGGTTTCAGTGGGCCAAGATCTCGCCATTGCACTCTAGCCTGGGCAACAGGGTGAGACTCCATCTCAAAAAACAAGAAAAAAAGAAGAGTGAGCAGGAGTTAGGTGGAGGTGAAGTAGTTAGGGTAGACGGCAGAATTCCAAGAGCTAAAGGTGAGCTGGGTCAAGGGCACTTAACAGGATGGGGCAATGGCACCATCCCCAGTGGAGGAAAGATAGAGTTACACACACAGCTGGCTTCAGCACACACTCACCATCCTTTATGTTTCCTTGGCGCTGGAGAGATCAGATGAAGCAAGGTTTGACCCTAGCAACATTAACACCTACTGCAGATGGTTCACATCTGTGATCCCAGCAGTTTGGGAGGCTGAGGTGGAAGGATCGCTTGAGTCCAGGAGTTCAAGACCAGACTGGGCAACATAGCAAGACCCTGTCTCTACAAAAAATATATAAAAAATTAGCCAGGCTTGGTGGCATGTGCCTGTAGTCGCAGGTACTTGTAGACTGAGGCCCAGGAGCGGGAGGCTGCAGTGAGCTATGATTGTGTCAGCCTGGGAGGCAGAGCAAGACCCGGTCTTAAACCAACAAAAAAAGGCTGGGCCAGGCGTGGTAGCTCACACTTATAATCCCAGCACTTTGGGAGGCTGAGGCAGGCAGATCACAAGGTCAGGAGTTTTTGTGTTTTTGTTTGGTTTTGTTTTGAGACAGAGTCCTGCTCTGTCACCAGGCGCCAGGCTGGAGTGCAGTGGCGAAATCTTGGCTCACTGCAACCTCGGCCTCCCAGGTTCAAGCAATTCTGCCTCAACTTCCCGAGTAGCTGAGACGAATTGTATTTTAGTAGAGACAGGGTTTCACCCTGTTGGCCAGGATGGTCTCGACCTCTTTATCTTGTGATCTGCCCAAAAGTTCTGGGATTACAGGCATGGGCCACCATGCCCAGCCCGAGGTCAGAAGATCAAGACCAGCCTGGCCAACGTAGTGAAACCCCGTCTCTACTAAACCCCATCTCTATTTTAATTTTGTAAAAATACAAAAATTAGCCAGGCATGGTGGTAGGCACCTGTAATCCCACCTACTTGGGAGGCTGAGGCAGGAAATTCACTTGAACCTGGGAGGCAGAGGTTGCAGTGAGCCAATATCACGCCATTGCATTCTAGCCTGGGTGACAGTGTGAGACTCCTCACAAAAAAAAAAAAAAAAAAAAAAAAAAATTTAAAAATTTAAAAAAATAAAAATGCCGAGTGCGGTGGTTCACATCTGTAATCCCAGCACTTTGGGAGGCCAAGGCAGGCAGATTACTAGGTCAGGAGTTTGAAACCAGCCTGGCCAACATGGTGAAACCCCTTCTCTACTAAAAATACAAAAATTAGCCAGGCATGGTGGCAGGCGCCTGAAATCCTAATTACTCAGGAGGCTGAGGCAGGAGAATTGCTTGAACACAGGAGGTGGAGGTTGCAGTGAGCTGAGATCATGCCTCAGCCTCTTGAGTAGCTGAGATTACAGGCACCCGCCACTGAGTCCAGCAAATTTTTTTGTATTTTTAGTAGAGACGGTGTTTCACCACACTGGCCAGGATAATCTCGATCTCCTGACCTCATGATCCACCCACCTCAGCCTCCCAAAGTGCTGGGATTACAGGCTTGAGCCAGCACACCTGGCCAAAGCCCCGTCTTTTAAAAAAGCAAAGCGAAAAAAGCAATAGCGTTTGCGTTAGGAGCTCAGCCTGTCGCTTTCTTTCGGGGCTATTCTTCCCTGCCACCCTCCATATGGCCACCAGAGGGCTGTCTCTACAGAGAAGGCAAATCTGTCCCTCTCTTGCTTGAGGTCCTGTGGCTAGCCAGCCTCTGCCAACAGGCTGGGTCCAAGGTGCAGCCCCACCCAGTGCAGACAACCAAGAACTGCTTGTTCTTGCAAATCAGGCTGTGTCTCAGCCCGGGGCTTTACTCAGGCTGTCCCCTCCCACCTGAGGGACCCAGCCCTCTTTATCTGGAAGGGGATCTTGGTATAGGTTCTAGTTCCAAGACACCTTCCCTGACCTGCCAATCTGCCAGGCTGGTTCAGGGTCCTCCTTGCCATCCCCCTAAAGATCGATCAAGACCTTCTCCAAAGACAAAAAAAAAAAAAGAAAGAAAGAAAAAAGAAGACCTTCTCCGGCCTGGCCAACATGGCGAAAACGCGTCTCTACTAAAAATACAAAAATTAGCTGGGCATGGTTGCAGGTACCCATAATCCCAGCTACTTGAGAGGCTGAGGACTGAGGCAGGAGAATCACTTGAACCCGGGAGGCAGAGGTTGCAGGGAGCTGAGACGGCGCTGCTGCACTCCAGCCTGGATGACAGTGAGACTCCATCTCAAAGAAAAATAAAAAGATCTATTATGACCTTCTCTGGTTTTTTTTTCTTCTTTGTTTTGACACAGGGTCTAGGTCTGTCACCCAGGCTGGAATGCAACGGCTCCACCATGTTGCCCAGGCTGGTCTTGAGCTCCTGGGCTCTAGCAATCCTCCCACCCACCTCGGCCTCCCAAAGTGCCAGGATTACAGGTGTGAGCCACCGCACCTGGCCCTCTGTGTTGCTTTAAAAGCTGTTTTAAGGCCGGGCGCGGTGGCTCAAGCCTGTAATCCCAGCACTTTGGGAGGCCGAGGCGGGTGGATCACGAGGTCAAGAGATCGAGACCATCCTGGTCAACATGGTGAAACCCCGTCTCT
>NW_016107397.1:3108829-3116725 GCF_001604975.1 Cebus imitator
CACAATCTCGGCTCATTGCAACCTCCGCCTCCCGGGTTCAAGCAATTCTCCCGCCTCAGCCTCCCGAGTAGCTGGGACTACATCATGCACCACCACACCCAGCTAATTTTGATATTTTTTGTAGAGGCAAGGTTTCATCCTGTTGGCCAGGCTGGTCTCAAAATCCTGGCCTGAAACAATCCACCTGCTTTGGCCTTCCAAAGTGCTGGGATTACAAGCATGAGTCACCGTGCCCAGCCAACAAGAGCGAAGAGCCTGACCAACATGGTGAAACCCCATCTCTACTAAAAATACAAAATTAGCTGGCAGTGGTGGCACATGCCTATAATCCCAGCCACTCGGGAGGCTGAGGCAGGAGAATCGCTTGAACCCGGGAGGCAGAAGTTGCAGTGAGCCGAGATTGCGCCATGGCACTCCAGCCTGGGTGACAAGAGTGAAACTCTGTCTCAAAAAAAAAAAGAAAAAATATATGTGCGTGTATATATATATCTCAAAGTTTTGGAATCTAGGACGCCCGAGATCAAAGCACCAGCCGAAATGGCGTCTGGAGAGGGTTCGCTTCATCATGGGTGTCATCTTCTCACTCTGACCTCACATGGAGAAGGGAGGAGGGTCTCTCTCAGGTGTCTTTTTTAAGGGCACTGTGCTATTATCTGTATACCCATTTATAGATCCTATATATGGGTCCGAGGTTCTTGGCTCATAACTCCGAAAGCCCTTGTTATTTCCTAAGTAACTAAAACAATCAGCCCTTCTCTTGTTAGAGTATTTGGCCTATGTCCTCAATTCCCCAAGCAACTTCAGAACAGCTTCAGATCAATAAAAGTGAAAGGCGGTCTTTTGTTAGAACATGGGGGCACTTTTGGCCTCAGAAGCAGGCTTCAGAAAACACAGTCTCTCTCTCTCTGACCTCCTCCTGGCCTCCTCTCTCCTGCTCCTTTTTCTCCCCAAGGCAGGCCATAGAAACTAAAAATATCTGGAATCTTCCCCTGCCGTTCTGTCTGAAGCTGGTTATTAAGAGATGCTCTGACCTACCTCGTCTGATTGTGGGTCATGAGACCCTCATTTCAGAAGGGGTCCTGCCCCATCCCCCAGAGAAAGGAGCAGTACACAGAGAGCGGCCGAGGAGAATCTGAACAGACAGGCCTGGCTGGGTTTCCCCAATCAGTCTTTTTTTTTTTTTTCTCTTTTTGAGACGGACTCTTGCTCTGTCGCCCATGGTGGAGTGCAGTGGCACCTGCACTCCAGCTCACTGCAACCTCCACCTCCCGGGTTCAAACGATTCTCCTGCCTCAGTCTCCTGAGTAGCTGGGACTACATGCCCGGCTAATGTTTGTATTTTTAGTAGAGAGATGGGGTTTCACCATATTGGTCAGGCTGGTCTCAAACTCCTGACCTTGTGATTGGCCCGCCTCGGCCTCCCAAAGTGCTGGAATTACAGGCGTGAGCCACCGCACCCGGCCTCCACAATGGGTCTGTTAGTATTAGGCCGGTTGCACCCTTTTGTCCAATCACATTTCCACACAGGTGTCAATCATGCCTATCCAAGAAACCCTCTGTAAAAGGCCCAAGAGGACCTGGGGTTGGACGTGAAGCTGTGGCAGTTCCGGCAGAGTGGTGCACTCTGGGAGGACATAGAGTTCCAAACCCCACTCCCCATGCCTCACCCTAGGCATGTCTTCATCTGTATAGTTTGTTTTTTTTTTTTTTTTTTTCCTGAGACAGGGTCTCATTCCGTCATGCAGTCTGGAATGCAGCCTCCGCTTCCCCAGTTCAATCAATCCTCCCACCTCAGCCTCCTAAGTATGCTGGGATTACAGGCATACACCACCATGCCTGGTTAATTTTTGGTTTTTGTTTGTTTGTTTGTTTGAGATGAAGTCTCGCTGTGTGACTCAGGCTGAAGTGCAGTGGCACGATCTCAGCTCACTGCAACCTCTGCCTCCCGGGTTCAAGCAATTCTCTGCCTCAGCCTCCCACCCTCATAAGTAGCTGGGATTACAGGCACCTGCCACCATGCCAGGCTAAATTTTGTGTTTTTAGTAGAGACAGGGTTTCTCTATCTTGGCCAGGCTGGTTTTGAGCTCCTGATCTTGTGAACCACTTCGGCCACCAAAAGTGCTGGGATTACAGGTGTGCATTACCTCACCTGGCCAATGTTTGTATTTTTAATAGAGATAGGGTTTGGCCATGTTGGCCGAGCTGGTCTCAAACTCCTGGCCTCAAGTGATCTGCCTGCCTTGGCCTCTCAAAGGGTTGGGATTACAGGCATGAGCCCAGCGCTGTTTGTTTGTTTGCTTTTGTTTTTGAGACAGGCTCTCACTTTGTTGCTCAGGCTGGAGTGCAGTGGTGCGATCACAGCTCACTGCAACCTCTGCCTCCCCTACCCAAGTGATCCTCCTGCTTCAGCCTCTCAAGTAGCTGGGACTACAGGCTTGCACCATGCCTGGATAATTTGTTTGTTTGTTTGCTTTTGAGATGGAGTCCTGCTCTGTTGACCAGGCTGGAGTGCAATGGCGCAATTTTGGCTCACTGCAACCTCCAGCTCCCAGGTTTAAGCAATTCTCTTGCCTCAGCCTCCCGAGTAGCTGGGATTACAGGCGACTGCCACAACGCCAGCTAATTTTTTTGTATTTTTAATAGAGACAGGGTTTCTCCATGTTGTCCAGGCTGGTCTCGAACTCATGACCTCAGGTGATGTGCCCGCCTCAACCTCTTAAAGTGCTGGGATTACAGGCGTGAGCCACCACGCCTGGCCGAGACAGGGTTTCACCATGTTGAACAAGCTGGGCTCGAACTCCTGAGCTCAAGAAACTGTTCTTCCTTGGCCTCCCAAAGTGCTAGGGTTGCTGACTTGAGCCACTGCCTCTGGCCAATCTGTATCTTTTTTTATTATTATTATTTTAGTTTATTTCTTTCTAGAGATGGGGGTCTTGCTATCTTGCCCAGGCTGGTCTGGAACTCCTGGCCTCAAGCAGTCCTCCCACCTCAGCCTCCCAAAGTGCTGAGATTACAGGCATGAGTCACCGCACCTGGCCCATCTGTACCCTTTGTAATATCCTTTATAATCAACATGCGAATATAAGTGAGTTATTCCCTGAGTTCTGTGAGCTGCTCTAGCAAATTAATGGAACCCATCGGGGGGTTGTGGGACTCCCAGTATGTAGCCAGTCAGTCAGAGTGCAGGTAGAATAACCTGAGGCTTGTGAGTGGCGTTGGGAGTGGGGGGCAGTCTTGTGGGACTGAGCCTTCACCTGTGGAATCTGTCGAGACCTCCAGGTAGTGTCCAGATTGAACTGGGTTGAAAGTCACCCAGCTGCAGAATTGATTGCTTGCTTGGTGTTTGGGGGAAAAGCCCACACATTTGGCTACAGGAGTCTTTTTTTTTTTCTTTTCCTTTCCTTACTTTTTCTTTCCTTTCTTTTTATTTTTTATTTTTTCTTTTTATTTTTTTTTCTTTTTCCTTTTCCTTCCTTCCTTCTTTCCTTCCTTCCTTCCTTCCTTCCTCCCTTCCTCCCTCTCTTCCTTCCCTCCCTTCCCTTCCCCTCTTCCCTCCTTTCCTTCCCTCCTTCCCCTCCCCTCCTTTCCCTCCCTCCCTGCCTTCCCCTCCCCTCCAACCCTCCCTCCCTTCCTCTTTTTCTCCCTCCCTCCCTTCCTTTCTTCCTTCCTCCCTCCCCTCCCCTCCCTTCCCCTCCTCTCCTTTCCCTCCTTCCCTTCCTTCCCCTCTCCTCCCTTCCCTTCTTCCCTCCTTCCCCTCCCCTCCCATCCATCCCTCCTTCCCTCCCTTCCTTCTTTCCTTCCTTCCTTTTTTCTTTTTTCCTTTCTTTCTCTCTTTTCACTGAATCTCGCTCTGTCACCCAGGTTGGAGTGCAGTGGTGCAATCTCAGCTCACTGCAATCTCCATTTCCCAAGTTCAAGCAATTCTCCTGCCTTAGTCTCCCGAATACCTGTGATTACAGGTGTGTGCCACCACGCACAGCTAATTTTTGTAATTTTGGTAGAGATGGGTTTCACTATATTGGCCAGACTGGTCTGGAACTCCTGATCTCAAGTGATCCGCCTGCCTCAGCCTCCCGAAATGCTGGATTACAGGTGTGAGCCACTGTACCTGGCCTTACTTTTCTTTCAATCTGTAGGTTTTCCCTCCATCTCTCTCTCTCTCCTCACAACTATTTGTGGAAGAAATGAGATTGTTCTGTAAATTTTCACTGCAACCTCTGCCTCCTAGGTTCAAGTGATTCTCCTGCCTCAGCCTCCCAAGTAGCTGGGATTACAGGCGTGCATCACCACACCAGGCTAAAATTATATATATATTCATTATATACAAAGTAATACGTATTCTCTCTGCTTTTGGGTATGTTAAATATTCTTCAGATAAAAAGGTTTTGTTTCAGTTTTTTGTTTTTTAAGATAGGATCTTGCTTTGTCACTCAGGTTGGCGTATGCAGTGGCACGATCAGAGCTCATTGCAGCCTTGACTTCCTGGGCTCCAGCGATCCTCCCACATCAGCCTCCTGAGTAGCTGGGACTGCATGTGTGCACCACCACGCCTGGCTAATTTTTAAAACTGTATAGAGACAGGGTCTCGCTACGTTGCCCAGGCTGATCTCTCACTCCTGGGCTCTCCTCCCACCTCAGCCTCCCAAAGTGCTGGGATTACAGGTGTCAGTCACCACGCCCAGCCTAAAAGTATATTTTTAATAGCCAGTTAAAGTGAGCTACTTGTGAGAAGAAATGGAATTAAGCAGGCCCATAGAAGATGACAATAGTGAGGCTGAGCACGGTGACTCATGTCTGTAATCCCAGCACTTTGGGAGGCTGAGGCGTGTGGATCACCTGAAGTCAGGAGTTCGAGATCAGCCTGGCCATCTCTACTAAAAATAGAAAAATTAGCTGGGCATGGTGGTGGGTTCTTGTAATCCCAGCTACTCAGGAAGCTGAGGCAGGAGAATCACTTGAACCCAGGAGGCGGAGGTTGCGGTGAGCTGAAATCGCGCCATTGCACTCCAGCCTGAGAGACAAGAGCAGGACTCCAGCTTTAAATAATAATAACAATAATGCTTGCTGAATGAATGAACAGACATTGTAGTGAGTACTGGTTTTTGTGCATGGGAAAGGGGAAGCTGTCCGGGAGCGCGGATGTGAAACTTCACGAACATGCAAGCATGACAGACACACCTCTAACCTTCAGAAATGCAGTGTGAGGTGGGGCTGTGTATCGGTTTGGGATTAGGATGCTAGGAGTCAGGGCGCACTGTGACTCACGCCTGTAATCTTAGCATTTTGGGAGGCCTAGGTGGATGGATCAGGCAACATGATGAAACCCTGTCTCTACTAAATGTGATCTACTAAATGTGATGAAATATGTGAGATCAACATGATAAAACCCACCTCTACTAAAAAAAAAAAAAAAATTAGCTGGGCATGGTGGTGGTGCCTGAAATCCCAGGTACTTGGGACGCTAAGGCAGGAGAATCGCTTTAACCCGGGAGGCAGAGGTTGCCATGAACTGAGATCCTGCCACTACACTCTAGCCTGGGCGACAGAGGGAGACTCTGTCTAAAAAAAAAAAAAAAAAAAAAAAAAAAAACAGGCCGGGAAGCCGAGGCGGGTGGATCACTTGATGTCAGGAGTTCGAGACCAGCCTGGACAACATGGTGAAACCCCGTCTTTACTAAAAATACAAAAATAAATAAATAAATAAATATCTGGGTGTGACTTGAAAGGCTGAGGCAGGAGAATTACTTGAACCAGGGAGGTGGAGGCTGCAGTGAGCCGAGATGGCACCACTGCACTCCAGCCTGGGCAACAGAGACGGCTTCCGTCTCAAAAAAAACCAAAACCAAAAAGAATACAAGGACACCAGGAGACGGGTTTTATCTTTACCTCAGGTCAGCTGAGTGACCTGAGGTAAATGATCAGTCTGGTCGCTGTCCCCAGTTGCAGACTTAGGCTGGAGGCACTCATGCATTCATAAACACTTATTGATCACCTAGTACGTTCCAAGAACTGAACTAAGTACCAGAGGCATAACGATAACTATGACATCATCCCTGCTCTAAAAGAGGTTGAGAGCTGGGTGCGGTGGCTCACACCTGTAAATCCAGCACTTTGGGAGGCCGAGGTGGGAGGATCACTTGAGCCCAGGAGTTGAAGACTCGTCTGGGCAACATGATGACACCCCTTCTCTACAAAAAAACACAAAATTAGCCAGGTGTGGTGGTGTATGTCTGTAATTCCAGCTACTTGGGAGGGTGAGGCAGGAGAATTGCTTGAACCCGGGAGACGGAGGTTGCAGTGAGTCAAGATCACACCATTGCACTCCAGCCTGGGTGACAAGAGTGAAACTCTGTTCAAAAAGTAAATTAATAATAAAATAGTTTATAGCCGGGTGCAATGGCTCACACCTGTAATCCCAGCACTTTGGGAGGCCAAGGCGGGAGGGTCACTTGAGCCCAGGAGTTCAAGATAAGTCTTGGCAACATGGAGAGACTCTATCTCTACAAAAAAAGTACTTTGGGTCTCATCAGACAGAAGAAAATAAAAATTTGCTGGGTGAGGTGGTGTGCACCTGTTATGCCAACTACTCAGGAAGCTGAGACTGGAGGATGGCTTGAGCCCAGGAGTTTGAGGTTGCAGTGAGCAGTGTTTGTGCCACTGCTTTCCAGCCTGGGCAACAGAGCAAGAGCCTGTCACCCAAGGTCAAATAACAGTTCAGCCAGGCACCTACCGCCTGTAATCCCGGCACTTTGGGAGGCTGAGGCAGGCAGATCACGAGGTCAGGAGTCAAGACCAGCCTGGCCAACATGGTAAAACCCTGTCTCTACTAAAAATACAAATATTAGCTTGGCGTGGTGGCGTGTGCCTGTAATTCTAGCTACTCAGGAGGCTGAGGCAGGAGAATTGCTTGAACCACTGGTCGCAGTGAGCCAGGCTCGCCCATTGCACTCCAGCCTGGGTGACAGAGCGAGACTCCGTCTCAAAAAACAAACAAAAAAACAGTTCATGGTCACACGTAGTGATTTTTCCTCTTTCTCTTGCCTGATTCCTGAAGCTCCTGTGGATATTCCTAGAATCCTGACAGTCCTGACTGCAAAATAAACAAGAGGCTTCAGTTATGCCTGAATTCCAAGGTACAGGCTGTGATGCACTCCATCCGAGAATTGCTGCTCCAGTTGGCTGAATTATAATACCTACCAACAGTGGGAACGTTGTGCCAGAAACGCTGTGCCAGGCACTTTACACACATTATCTGATTTAATCCTTACTGGAAGTTGGGTGCTATGTGAGGCTGAGAAAGCCGTGACTTCATGACTCACTAGGAGCGTGTGGCATCTCTGGTATCTGCCTTGTGGGATGATCTAGATGATTCCTTTTAGTCTATCATTCTGAGTAAGCATTTTAGGCACTCACTGGCTCTGTGACTTGGAGTCAATTACATAAACCTTTCCTCTCTGGTCTCCCTCCTTTGTCTGCAAAAGAAGCTGACTGTGAAGGTTGTAAAGCATACAAGGTATTGGCAAGACACGGTGGCTCGTGCCTGTAATCCCAGCACTTCGGGATGCCAAGGTGGGAGGATCACTTGAAGCCAGGGGTTTGAGACCAGCCTGGGCAACATACCAAGATCCTGTGTCTGCAAAAAAAAATTTTTAATAAAAGAAAAAGAAAAAAGCATATGAGGCATCAAGGCCATTTCCTGTAAAGCATTCATATATTTTATTTTGCTGCTCTCATCACAGCACAGATGCGCCATAATAGTTGGAGACAGCCTGGAAGGTCACGGCTTGTTTCCTAGATCGGAGAATTGTCGACAGTTCACTGGATGGGGCGCGATTAAGGGAATGGCAGAAGAATTGGCACTGGTTTCGCAGTGGGACAGCGAGAAGAGGGGTCTAA
>NW_016107397.1:3117120-3155370 GCF_001604975.1 Cebus imitator
GCCCAGGAGTTCGAGACCAGCCTGGGCAATATAGCAAGAACCTGTCTCCATTTTTTTTAATTTTTTTAAAAAAAATGTTTTTTGTTTTTTAAGACTGAGTCTTGCTCTGTCACCCAGACTGGAGTGCAGTGGCACGCATCTTGGCTCACTACAACCTCCACTTTCCAGTTCAAGTGATTCTCCTGCCTCAGCCTCCAGAGTAGCTGGGATTACAGGCACATGCCACCACGCCTGGCTAATTTTTGTGTTTTTAGTAGAGACAGGGTTTCACCATGTTGGCCAGGCTGGTCTCGATCTCCTGACCTCCAGTGATCTGCCCACCTCGGTCTCCCAAAATGCTGGGATTGCAGGCGTGAGCCACCGCGCTGGGCCTATCTCCAGTATTGATGGCACTGACGCTTGATTGGTGCTTTATTCGTGCTATCTCTCTCTCTCTCTCTCTACTTCTCTCTCTCTCTCTCTATATATATATGTATACACATATATACACATATATACATATAGATATATGTGTGTATATATGTATATCTATACACATACACATACATGTGTGTGTGTATATATATATATATACACACACACAGACATGTATATATACACACACACACACACACACACACACACATATATATAGATAGAGAGGGAAAGAGAGAGAGAGAGAGAGTCTCGCTCTGTTACCCAGGCCACAGCACAGTGGCACCATCAGAGCTCATTGCAACTTCGAACTCCTGGGCTCTAGCGATCCTCTCGTCTCAGCCTCCGGAGTAGCTGGGACCACAGGTGCACATCACCATGTCTGGCTAATTTTTTTTATTTTTGGTAGAGACAAGTTTTTACAAGTTTTTTGCCCAAACTGGTTCCAAACTCTTGGCTTCAAGAGATCCTCCTGCTTTGGCCTCCCAAAGTATTGGCACTACAGGCCTGAGACAGGCGGCTCACTTGAGGTCAGGAGTTCGAGACGAGCCTGGCCAACATGGTGAAACCCCGTCTCTACTAAAAATACAAAAATTAGCTGGGCATGTGGTGCAGCTACTCGGGAGTCTGAGGCAGGGCAATCGCTTGAACCCGGGAGGCGGAGGCTGCAGTGAGCCGAGATCGTGGGTGACAGAGTGAGACTCGGTCTCAAAAAAAAAAAAATAACAAATTTTGTGAGATCTAGTCCATAGCCTTCTCAGAATCTGCTTTGCTTTTCTGTAAAATAAGTAAACAATCACACCTCCCCTACAGCGTTATGGAGATTAAGCTACGGTGCTTAGTAAACATCGGGTAGTTCAGCGGTTCACACCACATCACCACCAGTACTGGGTAGAGGGTAGCCCTGGAACCCAGGCCAGCCAAGCCAGGGCTCTCTCCTCTCAGCCAGATTTCTCCTCCACCCCAGAAGAGGCCGCCTCCCTGCATCCTCTGAGCACTTAGGAAGCTAAAAGCCACTTGTTCTCTCTCGCTGGGAGTGAAACCGGCTCTCCCAGATGCCTGAGAATGAAGCCTGGAACAAGATGGCTTTCCATTGGCCCAGTGAGCGGTCTGGAGGCGGGACTTACAGTGACATCTTGCTTCTGAGTGGCTTGGACATACGGAGTCGGGGGGGGGGGCGAAGCCTTGGGAAACTTTTAATTTTGATTGGCTGACGGAACTGGCAGTGTGTGGGTATCGGACCAATCCAAGAGTTTCTGTTGGTGGAAGGTGTGGCTTCTGGTGAAAGGGGCGGGATTAACATATGATGGCCTCTCCCTTTGGCAACTTTTCAAGGAAAAGTGATTTTTCCTTGAAACTTGTAGCTTTTTGAAGTGTTTTCCCATCGTGAAGCATATGGCACCTTAACTGCAATCTGCAGTTTGGTGAGATGCCCGGTATGTTAGCACTTTCAGAAATCAGAAAGGAAGGCAAGTCCTATTTTTAAAATGTTGAATGATTTGTTGGTTGCATTTCGGCCTACCTCAGCCTAGAAGTCCTGATTCTCATTCCTTTAACCCTTGGTGTTATTCCTCTTTGGCCCTTTAACCCTTGGTTGGAATTCCTGTATGTGGGATTCCAGGAACATGATCTTCCTTCTCATTGCATTGGCACATCCAATGGCATCAGTTTGCCTGGTGATCAAGTTATTACCTAGGAAAGTAAAAAAAAGAGAAAAAAATGGGATAAGATGAGTGAACGATGACTTTCGCGATGGGGGAGTGAGGGTAGAGGGAGCATGAGAGCTGGGCTGCTCCTGGGGAGAGGACTCCAGCAGAACTCAAGAGTCCTTAACATTACTCACTGCATCTCCAAAACAGTTTACAGTTACTAAAGGGCTTTGTCCATCGCTTTCCTGGTTCCTTACAGGGTAGTACTGAAGGTGTTCTGATCTCACTTTATTTACTTATTTTTTATTTTATTTACTTATTTTTTGAGATGGAGTCTCGCTTTGCCGCCCAAGCTGGAGTGCAGTGGCATGATCTTGGCTCACTGCAACCTCCGCCTCCTGGGTTTAAGGCATTCTCCTGCCTCAGCCTCCCGAGTAGCTGGGATTGCAGGCATGCCCCACCTCGCCTAGTTATTTTTATTTTTTTGAGACAGAGTCTTGCTCTGTCGCCCAGGCTAGAGTGCAGTGGTATGATCTCAGCTCACAGTAACCTCGGCCTCCCGAGTTCAAGAGATTCTCCTGCCTCAGCCTTCCCAGTAGCTGGGATTATAGGCACACACCACTGTCCCCGCCTAATTTTTGTATTTTTAGTAGAATCGTGGTTTCACCATGTTGGCCAGGCTGGTCTTGAACTCTCCTCAGGTGATCCGCCTACCTCAGCCTCCCAAAATGCTGGTATTATAGGCATGAACCACCGCACCCGGCCTTGATCTCACTTCATAGCTGAGATGGAGAACCTTGTAGGAGTTAAGAGCCTGGGCCACCAGCTTGTTGGAGCCAGAGGCAGCGCTGCATCCAACCGGGTCCCAGCTGCATACTTCCCTCCTCCTCCCCACCCACCAGGATCAGTGTGGGGTGCAGAGCCTCCTGCCTGCAGAGGTCTGCGTGAATGTGCCTGGGTGTGCCCTGTGTGCCTGGAAGTCTTTCTGCCTGCTGTCGCCCCGTAGTGTGGACTGAGGAAGCCTTACGCACCCGTGGCACCAGGGTACTGGGGCACCTAAGCATTGGTGAGAAGATGGACAGGTCTTGGCCTGCTCTGCACTTTTCAGTCTCTCAAATTCTGTCCCTTGGTGTCTCTTCGCCTTTCCGGTGTTCTAGGGTTTCTGAATCTCTCTATCGGTTTCCGTGGTGGAAGGCTCGGAGTCATCTTTCCAGACGCTCTTACTGTGGAGAGACGAGATTCCATTGAGGGGTGGCTCCTGGAGGAGAGGGACTTCAGGGCAGTGGGGGACAGCCCCCAACAGAGAACAGAGGTGCTGGGCGTGGGGTGGGGAGATAACTAAGCCAGCAACTCCAGCATTACCACCACCAAAACCCGAGACACCCCCATTCCCAGTCCCACACCCCAACCGGGACACGGGGCGGAGTCTCGCCAGCGGGGCTCGAGGCCACCCAGCTGCCCAGGGCGCACTCCGACCCCAGGGCGCACTCCGACCCCAGGGCCCGCCAACAGGGCACAAGTCCACTCCGGATCCGTCCCGGGTTTCTCCCGCGTCGCCGGGGTCTCCGCCCCTCCAAGCTGCCGCTGGAGCGTCGCCGCGGGAGCCATGCGCGCCACCAGAACCCCCCGAACCGCTGGGTGCCCCGGCCCGCGTCGCCAACGGATCTGCGGCGTAGCCCCAGCGCCGACCTTCGAAGTTCGAGTCGGGCTCCGACGGCGCGGCCGGGACCCAGCACGTCATCCTCCTTTGATTCTTGGGGGCTCCAAAGAGACCCCTCCCTTGGCACAGGCTGTCTGCGCTGGCCACCTGCCCCGCTTGGCTTCGCAGCATCTCGGCCCTGGCTCCGGCTCCGACGAGGTAGGGGGGCGGCCCGGCCTGGGGACTTGGGAGGGGGCTAGCGTGCTCCTCCACCGCGGAATGGGGCAGCAGAAGGCCACTGCCCCCTAGGTGGACCAAGCGGCTGCGCCCCCTTCTGCCCAGCCCCTTCCAGTCCGGTGACCCAGAAAACTGAGTCAGAGGCTGCGCTTCAGGTGTCCAGAAGCACTCCCCTGCCCCCGTCTGTTGCTTTGTTGCTTCCACCTGTCCCCAGGGTCCCGTGCCCAGGGGAAACTCGGCCAAGCAGACCGCTCACTTTGCAATCTCCCTCTCGTCCAAGCCCTAGCCCCCACACTGGGATAGGGACAGAGGGAAGATCCTCACTCAGGAAAACCCTGCAGGACAGCCCCCCTCCTCCACAACTGTGGACCTCTGGGAGCGTCCCCCCCTTTCGCTGGGCCCTCTTCCTCCGCCCTGCCTCTGCCCACCCCCCGGGCCTTCCCTTCCGCCCCCACTTTATTGCCTCTCCCCTGTCTCGGTTTCCAGGATTGTTCTCTTCCAGCCTTTTTTCTGACTTTCTTTTCCCCTTGACCCCTTCTCCTCCCCGGCTCCCCGCCCCACAAACCCCGGGGCGAAGGGGGTGTGTCACGCTCCTTTCTATTTATGGTGTCCCAGGGGAGGGGGTGCGTGCTAGAATTTTTTGTTGTTGTTGGCATCTGCAGGTCCCGGAATCACGAGGTGTCATATCTGTGATTCGGTGTCGGAGCCTCCTCCAGCCTCCCTGCCCATCCCCTGCGGCCGCATCTCCTGTCTGCTTTTGTCTGCTCTCTGCCTCCATTCCCGTCCTTTTCGCTCTCATCTTCGGGCGCTTTGTGCAGCTGCCTTCTTTGTCTCCGCCTCTCCGGCGACTGGTCTCCCCCTTCCCTCCCTCTCCTCCCTCCCCAGAGTCAAGAAGCCGTCGGCCTCAAGGGCAGCGATATTTCAGGTGTGTGGGGTGCGGTGGGAGTGGGGTGCAAGCGGGTGGGCTCCCAGCATGCCCAGCTGTTACTCCAATCCCCCCCTCCCCAAAGCAATCATTCATATTTATGAGATTTCAAGAAGGTCCCCAAGGATGTGGGGATAGGGATGGAGAGAGAAATGCTGTCCCTCTTTTTATTTTATTTTATTTTATTTTATTTTATTTTGAGACAGAGTTTCTCTCTTATTGCCCAGACTGGAGTGCAGTGGTGCCATCTCTGCTCATTGCAGCCCCCGCCTCCAGGATTCAAGCGATTCTCCTGCCTCAGCCTCCCGAGTAGCTGGGATTACAGGTGCCTGCCACCATGCCTGGCTAATTGTGTATGTGTGTGTTTTTAGTAGAGAAGAGGTTTCACCACGTTAGTCAGGCTGGTCTTGAACTCCCAATGTCAGGAGATTCACCTGCCTCTGACTCCCAAAGTGCTGGGATTACAGGCATGAGCCACTCTGCCTGGCCAAGAAATGTTGTTTCTCTTTAGGAAGGGAGCTTGGTCCAGGAGATATCTGGACTACACCTCCCACAGTGCCCTGGAGGCACCAGCTGCCTCTGTCTTTGCCTAGACAACCAAGGAGCCAGATTGGAGGGTGCTGGACTGGAGGGCAGGAACTAGTCAGCATGTGAAGCAAGGTTACAGGGCCAGCCCACAGCTTTGGCTTGGCCTGGAATCCCTGACCTGTTTTATTACCTCCTCCAAGGTTTAAGAACCTGGGAACCTTTGTTCATGTCCCCAAAAAGGGAATAGGGCTAGAGGTTGTGCCCAGGTTGAAAGTTGAGGGATACGTTGGAAAGCTCTTCCTTTTCCATGACACTGGGAACTCCCCACGTCCACCCCTACCCCTGCCCCTCACCACAAGCAACCTTATCTGAGATGTAGAAATACCATCGGGAAAGGGCCTCCCTTCCTGTAAGCAAGGGAAGGAAACTGGAGCCGAATGTCTTGAGTGAGTCAGGTGGGTTTCAGTCTACTAGTTGTCACACCTCATCACCTTTGTGGGCAGTGAGGGTATTGCTGGCGGCACCACTGAATTTCCCATGAACAGCTGGTCCATGTTGCCTGGAGCTGCAGATGTAGTCAAGAGCTAACTTGCTCTTCTTTGGGACCCATTGTCGCCAGAGTGTAATGCAAGAGGTCTGGGGCTGGGCTGGTCCCAGGAATGGAGGTTTGTGTGGTATCAGAGGGATTGCTTACACTGTGGGCCAGACAGTGGGGGAGCTCCCAGCAACCCCATCTCTGCTTCATAAGCTTAGCCCACTTGGACCCTTCAGCTCCTGTTCAAGGACCCAGTAGTGCCTCTCCTTGCTCTTCAGGCTGGGTTCAGAGATCCAGATACACTAAAAACAGATCTTGGCTGGGCATGGTGACTCACACGTAACAGCCCAGCACTTTAGGAACCGGAGGTGGGAGGATCGCTTGAGCCCAGGAGTTCAAGACCAGCTTGGGTAACATAGTGGGACCCCATCTCTACAAAAAAATTAAACATTTTAAAAATTAGCCAGGTGTGGTGGCACCTGCCTGTAGTCCCAGCAACATGGGAAGCTGAGGGGGGAGGATCGCTTGAGTCCAGGAGGTTGAGGCTGCAGTGAGCTATGATGGTGCCACTGCACTCCAGCCTGGGTGATAAAGCAAGAACTTGTCTCAAAAGAAAAAAATTAAATAAACAAACAACAACAACAATAATAAGAGATCTTCCCCCTGGCCTGGAAGCCAAGGAAACTTAATTTTTAGCCTGGCTTTGCCCAAGCCAATTCATCTCGCGCAAGGCTCTTAATCTCCTTGATTGTGAAAAGAAGGGGTTGAACTTGATGGTCTCTAATGGACCCATCAGGGGCTCTAAGTCCTCTGAGCTTGGCTTCCTCCTCTCCTCTGATAATGCTGGCTCCATACCCAGGTAATTAATCTCCAGGTGGAATCAGATGAGAAAGAATCAGAAAAGAAAGAGGGAGATGGAACTCTTGTTTCGAAGCTTGGTTTGTATGGCAAGCATACCTCGTTTAGGCAAGCTCTGTTTACGGCTTGGGAGGGCAAACCATTACTCAGTGCCACTGCTGGTCAACTTTCCCCAAACCTAGGTCAGGCTTCTGTCAAAAAAATAAATAAATAAAAGTGCAGCCAAGTCAATATCACCCCCACAGAGTAGCTGGTCTGTGTGCCCTTGGGATGTTGGCTAATAAGGCTTAATGTAGGTTATCTGAGGTGAGCATTATAATTGGTTGAAAGAGAGAGGGGGGATTGGATTGGTTGGTTTGGCTGGTCTGGAAGAGACAGGCCTAGAAACAGAAGTCACTGGGACTTGGATAGGGGGCTTTCCTTTTATTTTGGTGACGCTCTGACAGAGTCCTTTTAAAACGGTTCCTAGTCCCTGATTGGACAGAGCCCAAGTCTCCCCATGGGGAAGAGGGGCAGACGGAAGGAAAGGAGGGGTTGATTGGCTTAGAAGAAATGGCTTAACATTTTCTTTTCTTTTTTTTTTTGCTTGAAAACTTTATTAAAATAAGGATTAAACCTGAAAAAAGAGAGATGAGAATGCTAGCCCTTTGCATAAAATCAGCAAGAAAAAGGAAACAGGGAGACAAAGAGAGGAAAGGAAGGAAGGGAGGAAGGTGGGGGGGTTTTCTCTTGAGACAGAGTCTCATTCTGTTGCCCAGGCTGGAGTGCAGTGGCTCAACCTCAGCTTGCTGCAACCTCCACCTCCCAGGTTCAAGTGATTCTTGTTCCTCAGCCTCCCTAGTAGCTGGGATTACAGGTGTCCACCACCATGCCGAGCTAATTTTTGTATTTCTGGCAGAGATGGGGTTTCATGAAGCTGGCTAGGCTGGTCTTGATCTCCTGACCTCAGGTGAACTACCCACCTTGGCTGAGCCACTGCGTCGGACTGGCTTGACATTTTCTTTTTTGTTGTTGTTGTTGGTTCTTTCACTAGAGAACAAGGGCTTGACATTTTCTAGTGGAGCTGAGTATCTTGCTTATATTTGAATGTGTGTGTCAAGAGGCGGAGGTGGAGGGACAGGGAACTAGGGCAGCAATATGGAGGAGATTTGTGGTCTACACCCTCCTCCCTTTGCCCTGAGACTGTAGATGGCGGTGGCAGGACATGGAGTGGGGGTGAATCCCCCACTCTTCTCTGGGAACCCTCTTGTGGACAGAGGGGTGATGGTGGAAGTTTCTCATGTTGTCCTTGTAGAGGTCTTAGAGAGGTGATGGGATCCTTGAAGGAGTGTGCCTTTATTTATTTTTATTTTTTTATTTTTTTGAGACAGTCTCGCTCTCTGTCACCCAGGCTGGTGGGCGGTGGTGTGATCATGGCTCACTGCAACCTTTGCCTCTTTGACTCCAACGATCCTCCCACCTCAGCCTCCAGAGTAGCTGAAATTACAGGCCCACCGCACCACCATGCCCAGCTCATTTTTTGTAGAGATAGGGTCTCACTATGTTGTCCAGGCTGTTCTTAAGCTCCAAGACTCAGCCAATCCACCTGCCTTGGCCTCCCAAAGTGCTGGGAGTACAGGCATGAGCCTCCCAGCCCCAGCCTTCCTTTTTTTTTTTTTTTTTTTTTTTTTTTTTAACTACCCCCAAGTGCCGTCTTTCTTTTGACTGGGTCCCTGGTTGCTGGCTGGGCCTGGAGGATATCTGGGGCTGTGTATGGGGAGCTCACAGGGTTCTGAGTTTCTGACTGTTAGGGAGCATCCGGTAGGAGTGGAGTGGGTAGAGCTGGAATTTCTGAAAGCTGGTGGAAGGAGGAAGGGATCTGGGAACGCTTCACACCCGGGGTCTGTGTGGACAGCAGAAAAGAAAGGGTGTTTGTGGGGCAGGTACAGTGACTCACACTTGTAGTTCCAGCACTTTGGGAGGCTTAGGTAGGAGGATCGCTCGAACCCAGGATTTCAAGACCAGTCTGGGTAACATAGTGAGATTCCTATCTGTATTTAAAAATAAGAAGAAAGGAAGAAAGGGGCCAATGTGATGGCTCACGCCTGTAATTACAGCACTTTGGGAGGCTAAGGTGGGAGGATCACCTGAAGTCAGGAGTTCAAGACCAGCCTGGCCAACATGGTGAAATTCTGTCTCTACTAAAAATACAAAAATTAGCTGGGTATGGTGGCATGTGCCTGTAGTCCCAGCAACTCGGGAGGCTGAGGCAGGAGAATCACTTGAACCCGGGAGGCAGAGGTTGCAGTGAGCCGAGATTGCGCCACTGCACTCCAGCTTGGGCAACAGAAGGAAACTCTCTCTCACAAAAATAAATAAATAAAAGGGGGGGTTTCTATAGAAAGGGGCATTGGGACCATTTGTGTGCAGGGGCCCAGATGTGGAAACAAAGGGCTCTGATCCAGGTGCTGTATTTTCTTTTTTCTGCAGGGTCATGAAGCTGGAAGCCAGCTGTGGTACAGCCACCTCAGAGGTCCCCAAGCCGGAAAAGGAGGCTGCCGGAGATGCAGAGCCGAGCTCCGAAACCCGGCCACAGGAGGTGGAGACCAAGCTCAGGTCCAGATCCGGGCCTGAGGCTGAGGCTGAGCCCCTGGGTGCCAAGTCAGGGCCCGAGGCCAAGGCCGAGTTGTCGGGGGCTGAGCCTAGGTCGGGATCAGGGCCTGAGGCTGAGGCCGAGCCATTGGACTTCGTGGTGGCCACGGAACGGGAGTTTGAGGAGGTGATGGCCATCTCGGGCGGCATCTACGGTGGCCTGGACTACCTTCCCAGCCGCTACCACAGCTGGCTCCGGGACCCCGACCGCACAGTGGTGCTGGCCAAGCGCAACGGAGGCGTGGTGAGCCCGGGGGCAGGGCCGAGGTGACATGGGGTGAAGCCACCAGCGGGTGCGTGGATCTTAGGACAAGGAGGGGGAGAGCTTCTTTCCAGCCTTCGTCCGGATGCCGAGGAAGCAGAGTCTGCTTTAGGACCAAAAAGCAAGGCGTGCAGTGTGGATCCAGGGGCTATGTCAGTGAGGGTGGGGTGGAGGACGTGGAGGACTCCGAAAGCAGAGAAAGCGGAGGAACAGGAGAGCGCTTCAAAGTTTGAGGATCCACTGGAGAAGTTCCTGGGGGCAAGAGAGCAAGAAGTGAGGAGCAGGATAGAGGGGGTAGGCTAGGGGTGGGAGCAGCTAGACTGGGACCAGGACCCCCCAGCACAGGGAACCCTTGCCCGAAGAGGACCTGGAAGCCAGGAGCAGAAAGAGCCTAGAGTTGGGCTGGGGGAGGAGCTAAGATGAAGTGGGCGTGGCAAGCTCCCGGGGGAGGAGCCAAGTAAGGGGCGTGGCGAACGGTCCGGGACCTGTTGCACTCGGAGCTGGAGCATCTGGAGAGGTGGAAGGGGCCGGGCGCGGCGGCTGACGCCTGTAACCTTAGCTTTTTGGGAGGCCGAGGCGGGAGGATCACTTGAGCCTCGGAGTTTCAGACCAGCCTAGGCAACTTGTGAGACCCCTGTCTCTAAAAAATAAAAATAAATAAAAAGCCGGGAGTCGGGGTGCGTGCCTGCCGTCCTAGCTAGTAGGGAGGCTGGGGGCGGGGGGAATCGCTTGAGCCCAGGAGCTTGAGGCTGCAGTGAGCTGTGATCGCACCACAGCACTCCAGCCTGGGATGACGAGACCCTGCCTTAAATTAAAAAAAAAAAAAAAAAAAAAAAAAAAAAAAGGTGGACGAGACCCCCCGAATGACTGTTCTGCCGGCTCTGGAATCTGAGGCCCAGGTGCCGTGCTGCCCCAGGCCTGGCCTGGTGCCCGGGTGATGTCGACGGAGTGCTCAGCGTGTGGGAAGAGAAGAGCTCAGTGAGCCGACAGCCCTGGCAGGGGCAGAGGCGGGGAGGGTCCCCAGCTAACGGCCTCGGTCCGCAGATCGCGCTGGAGTCGGTGAACGTGATCGACGCCGGGGAGACGGCGCTGGTGGAGGGGCTGCGCGTGGCGCCCTGGGAGCGCGGGAAGGGCGTGGCTGGGCTGCTGCAGCGCTACTGCTCGCAGCTGGTCAAGCAACAGCACCCGGGGGTCAAGGTGGCACGGCTCACCCGGGACGACCAGCTGGGCCCCCGGGAGCTGAAGAAATACCGCCTAATCACCAAGCAGGTGAGAAGGACGGGGAGCTCGGATGGCTGGGCCTCTCTGCTGGGGCACACGGGGAGACCTTCCCCACGCCCAGCGGAGCCCGAGTTTGCTTTCTCTCCAGGCTCTACGGAGTGGTGCGGCCCATGAGCCTTGCCCTGAGACTTCCAGTCCTTACCAGACCCTTTGACTCAGGGGAAGTCAGACTCCTGACTCCCAGCCTGAAACCTTACATCCCAACTTCGGGGACCTTGCCTCCCCTAGGATCCTGCCTCTGTTCAGGGACCCAAGCATCCTCCTCTGAGCCTTTGTCCTCCCTCTGCGCCTCCCTAATCCTACTCACTGATCGGCCTCCCTGGCTGTCACGTCCCTGGAGACCCGGGGACCCGCACCCTCGGTTCCCTGGTTACTCCACACTGATCCCAACTCTCCTTGGGGATCCAGGTATTGGGAGCCCGTGCCCCTGGTCCCTCTCTGGTACCCTTGAAACCCAGGCTTTCCCATACCCCCACTCCGCCCGGAGCCGTCACGGTCGCTCCTCTGGAGCCCGTGGGCGTGAACGTGGAGTGAAGATTCCTGCCGAGAGGCGCCAGGCTTACCAACCCTCCCGCGCCCGCCTCGCGCTCACTCGTGCCCCCCGCAGGCCATCCTTTTGGTCCGATTCAACGCGTCAGCGCTGCTGGCCCGGCTGGGCGCGCGGCTGGCGGAGCTGCGGACCTCCGGCACCTTCTCGCCGCTGCCCACCGAGGCCGTGTCCGAGGCAGGCGGCGACGTGGCACGCCTCCTGTTGTCGCCCTCCGTGCAGCGCGACGTGCTTCCGGGCGGGACCATCATCCAGGACTGGCAGCCCTACCGGCCCAGCGAGAGCAACCTGCGCCTGCTGGCGGCTAAGGGCCTGGAGTGGCGCGTGGACAGCCTCGCGCGCCCGCGCGTGCTCACGCTGTGCACGCGTCCCTTCCCCATCCCGCACGGCGGGGACGGCACTTGGCGCTACCTCAACATCGACGCCTTCGGCAGCGACGGCGCGCAGGTGCAGAGCCAGTTGGTGTGGCACCTGCAGCGCCAGACCCCGCGCCTCGCCGGCCTCAACGTCATGTGCCAGCTCTTCCTGGAGCCCCAGCTGTGGTCACAGCTGGCTGACTTCTGCCAGGCCGGGCTGGGGCTGGAGCTGGTGAAGGGTTATACTGAACAGTACCTGCTGGAGGCCGACATCTGAGGCTCTCCTCTGGCGGAGTGGGGCAAAATGAAGCACTTTGGACCCGCCCCCTTCCGTAGTTTCCCCAGCCAGCCTCTTCCCTGCCATTTCCTACTCGGCCTCCCTTGGGAAGTCCCCTCTGACTCTCACCCTTACCGGCGCAGGTCCCCCCACGCTGTCCCTTTTCCCCTTACCATCTCGCCTCTAGAGCCCCCAAACACTATTGCCTATGCCCTGACCTGAACTGCCGGATTTGGGGGCGGGGCGGGCTTGCGCTGCTGTTATCCACTCTCTTCTATTCCAAAGAACTGGTCCCAGCACAGGCTTCGGAGTCCTTCCCTGTCCATCACCCCAGCCCCGGCGTGAACTCTGCCTTTCCTGGCTTCTCCCTTCTGCCCCCTCGTGGGTGGAAGCGCGCAAGAGTGTGTGGGATACCCAGCCTCCTCCCCGAGCGCAGCCGCTCAATCCGGGTTTCTTTTCTTCCTCCTGCCCTTTTTAAAGCCCTCAAAACCGGCACTGCACTTCCCTCCCGACCCCTAACTCCCTCCCCCCGCTCAAGTCTCTGGTATCAGAGATCAGTGCCCTCTCCACACTTCTCTCTAGCCCCCCCTCCTCATCCTGTCTGGATCTCTACGACCCTTAGCACCTTAGCGCCGCAGTGCTCATTTTCCTGCCCCTCTGTTCCGCTTTCCATCACCAGCCCAGTGTCAATCCAGAGAGAGAAACCCTGTAAAATGAAATGTATTTAGAATGCTCCCCGTTTGGATTCTTGTTCACCTTGGTGATGCACTTTCTGAGTCTGTCTTTCTCACTGGGGTTTCCTCCGGCTTTGCACAACGTTGCTGTTTTGCAGGCTCCCCCGTGCCCCAGCTCACCCAGGCGGGGGTGGAGGGGTGGGCGGGGGTTCTGGCTGGAGAGTTTGGTATAGTGGAGGGCAGGTCCCTCAGCCTGGCATAGGGGCTGTCTCCTGGTTCCAACCAGGCTGCCTTCTAGTGCAACTGGAATCCCCACCTCCTGGTATTTCTGGACACCACTCCCTTCCTCTAGATCATTTATGCTTTTAGAACTTTGAGAGTCTTCTATTTAATTGCAAGTAGTAACAGCTGCATCTGCACAGCGCTGTCTCCAATGTTGGATCCCCACATCACAGGCAGAGGAAGAAAACAGAAGTCTGGGAAAGATCAAAGTGACTTCTAAGTCACTCAAAGTAGCTGGGAGCCTCCCAGCGAATAGAACCCAGGTGTCCCAAGCCTAGAGCATGACCTAGAACTTCACGCTGTCTGATGATTCTCGCTTGAACTTCTTGTTGGGCAATGCCTAGGTGCTAGGAGAATGTTGGCAGTGAGTTTGGGGTTTGCTGGGGATGGGATCTACATCGGCAGAGGGGGACACCAGCAGGTCGAATGGGGGCCAGCTGCCACTTCACCACTTTCCCCAGCTGTGGTTTTGCTACTGTGATGCTCTGCTTGGCTGCCTCCTGTGCCAGGCAGACATGGCCATGCTGCCACCCTCCTTGTCACAGCAACCACGACTGTATGACAATAAAATGGACCTTCTGGCCATCCTCTGTGTCTGTTTCACTTCTCAGTGGGGAGGGATGAGACACATTACCTTCCCCTTTCCCCAGCAGCCTGTATCAGAGAGGATCTCTAAGCCCTGTGGCAATGGGGCTAATGACTTTGTGGGGAGAGGGAAGAGGTGGGGAGGGGTTCTGGGGTGGGCTGCTGGCCGTGTGCCCCTACCCCACCCTTGCCAATTGAGGAAAGAAACCGCTGCTCAGGACCGAGGTGGGCAGCAGCACTGCCCTCTGACTCGCCCCGGCCTTGTTTTTCCCTGGATCTGGGGATCTGCTGCTCCCCAAATTCTGTGGGTTCTTCTCCCAAGTCCCGCTTGGTATCAAAGACCAGCTTCCATCAGCCAGGATCCAGGCATCTAACTCCCAGTTCCAGAGTCGCCCGTGGCCAGCCTGGCTCGCCTTCTCCATTTCTAGGTGGGCAACCCATGGTGTGGGGAGGAGGTGGAGAGAGCCTGGGCACCGCCCCCCATCCAGCCTGCTCTGGAGCGGCAGAGACTGCGATCCCCCAAAGTAACACGCGGGGGCGCCAGGACGTGCGCGGACGCGGGCGAGGCAGCACAAGGTGGTTTTCGTCCGTGTGAGTGTGTCCGTGGGCGTCTTTGTGTGTCTGCGTTTCTGGACATGTGTGCACGAATCAGGGGGTGTCTGGGTGGGATGGATTCGAGACAACGTGCCTGGTGTACCTCAGAATCAGGTACCTCAAGTGGCTTTTTTTGTTGTTTTCTTTTTTGATGAGGACGATGCTTGATATGTTACTATGTACGTGTGGACTCGGAAGCAGGCGACTTGCGTGTATTGTCGAGTGTGCACAGCGCAGCCTGTGAGTCCCTGCAACCGCGTCTTGGATTTCTGAAGTCGCATTCCTTGAGGGTTTTGGCACCCTTCCCTCCACCTGGTAAAAGGAATGAATGAGAACACTTAGTGAACATCTCCATCGCCCCGGACACATCTCCAGCCTCGGTCTGGGTGACTGCTAGGCGAGGTGTGACACTGTGTTTGTGTAAGTGGGTGTGTCTCCCAATCTCTGTGTGATTCTTTAGGACAGTGTGTTGTGTGTGTGACAGGTGGAAGTTGAAGGAGGCTGGTTCAGGATTACAGAAGTGGTTTTCTTTTTCTTGGTGGATACCACCTTCATGGTGTGTGTCTGTGTATGTATTTGAGTGTGTGAGTGTGTGTTAGTCTCTCCAGTGGCTCTCTCTTCGTGTCTCTCCCCTTCTCTGTCTCTTTCTCTCTCTCTTTCTTGGTGACTCATCTCTGCGGCTTTGCCCTCCCCCGCTTGCTGGGTCTCCCCTCCCCCACTCAGGAGTGGGTGGGGGTCTGAGGGCGAGTGGGACCTCGGGACTAAAAATCAGGGTGAGCACCCCCTTCCCATCACTCATCATTCCAGACTCTCCAGTAGCCCCCTAGCCCTCCCCTCAGTCCCTTCCCCAGGACTCCCCAGCCCTGGGATGGGGAGGGGATAGGGCAAGAGTGTGTTCTAAATGGGGCAATTTTCAGGGGGCCTTTAACATCTTCTGTGAATTCAAAGTGAAGACCCCTTCCCCTCTCATTAAGTGCCCCCTCCCTGCCTGCCCCCCCACCATGGCTGACGCAGTTAAAGGCTGCAGAGGTGAGTCACCGGTTGGGGGGAGGGGTAGGAGAAGAGGGGAACTGTAAGCTTCGGGGTCCACAAGCCCCTGCTCTCTCTTTCTCTCCCAGACCTTCTCAGGGAAAAGACCCAGTTCTCTTCCCCGATCCCCTGGTTTTCCAAATCTTGAGTTTAGATTCCTACGATGCTGGACCCTATCTTCTCCAGCTACCCTCTTGGAGGGAGATTCAGGAACAAACACAAAGAGAGATGATGGATTCACACAAACAAGTCAGAGCCAATACCAGGCATCCCCAACCAGGTCCCCATCTCAGCTCTGCCTTTTCCAGCACTCTGTCTCTCCCACTTTCTTCAGTTCTCTTTCTTTTTCTCACTGTCTCTCTCCTTTCCCCATCCCAGGAACCTGTGCACAGTCCAGAAGCCCCTAAAGGCAGCAGGGTATGAAGGGCACAGCTCACCCCCAGTAGAGGGGGGAGTGTGTGATCGAGCTGACCCAGGTAGGGAACTAGGATGGAGAGAAGCAGAAACAGAATGAGTCCAGAGACCATGCAGACATAAGGAATCAAGACCCAGATTGTGAAATCTCCAAGCCTTTGGTGCCCCAGGCATTCACCTCCACCCTGCTCCCTCACCACAGGATGCTGGAACCCTGGGGATGCTGATTTCTGAGAAGCTCTTCCTGGGCTTCTGAGCTTAAGTGGAGGAAGGGAGGTATGGGGAGTGGGGGCATGTGTATGCTTACACACACATTATTGTGTACCACCAAGCCAGGCACAGTTTTTGGACACCAGCAGATGCCCAAAACTTGGTGTGTTCAAAGACCCCAAACTGCATGGGCATACAGGCATGAAGAAGAGATAAGAACTCCCCCCCAACACACACATGCTTGCGCGCATACACATACAGCTGGAAGCAAACACAAACACAGCCACACAGAATGGAAGAGAACATCACACAGTTAAATTGGAAACACTACCATACCCATCCACTGTTGATCTGATTAAATACACAATTGCTTCCCCCATTCCCTTTCTTTCCCCCCATCATGTATCTAATTCATCTCTGCACACATGTAAACATACGTGCACAGGCCATGTACATGCACACCCAGGTGTGTGTGCACACACACAAGCCCACAGGCGAATATAGTTTCTCTAGGTGCCTGTCTCTCATCTTGCAACTTGGTCTCTAATCCCCATCAGCACTCAGTCAGCCCCCTTGGCTCCCTCCCTCCCCTCTCCCTTCTCTCTTGGATGGCTTCCCCTCCCCCTCTCCAGATGTCTGAGCCATCTCTCTCTGATTCATCCTCCTCAGGAAGGTAACGTGACCCCTTCCTCATCCCACTGCTCTCTGTATCCAGGCTGGGAAGATGAAGGGGTGATGGGGGGAGAGGAAAGGAAGGAGGGGAAGCTGTGGCTAGTTGTGTGTGGGGATGGGAGGCACTGCCTCAGGGTCTCCTAACCCCTCTTTCCCTCCTTTCTTTGGAATCTCCACTGTCACCTTGGTTCTCAGTGTTTTTTTTTTTTCCCCCTCTCTCTCTCCTTTAGCCTGTTCCTTCTACCTGTTCCAGATCCTTTCCTTTCTTCCTCCTCCCCTGCGCCCATCTCTTCTCTCTTTCCTCCCTCTCCACTCCTCCCCATTTATTTCCCCGCAGAGCTGATGGGCTTTCTTCTGGGAAAGTCGAGCCACTGATGGAAGCGAGAAGCCACTGCTGGTTATAGAGAGAAAGCACGTGAGTGTGTGTGTAGGGAGGGGGGGGTTGGAAGGGGGGTCAGTTCTAGGAAGAGGTGAGGAGGGGGGTGAGGACTGTTTCTGAAAGAGTCTTTGAGCCCCTGGCAGACAGCCCTGACCTCGGTTTTCAGAGTCTTAGGGTGCGGGTGCCCTGCGTGTGCCCACGAGCATCTCTGTGTCCGCAGTTCGTGTGTGTCTGGCGTGTGTCATTGTCGTTCCCCCCTTCCCTGTCCACGCCCCCGCACCGCTCTCTGCCAGCACCGCAGCCCCCTCCAGCCTTCCTCCCTCCCTCCCCTTCATTCCTGCAGTGGCTGCCCCCCTTGCCACCCTCTCCTCTCCCCTGCCCCCTCCCCATTTCCGTCCTCTTCCCCCACCCCCGCCCACTGCTGGTCTCCCTTCACCGGACCCGGCTCGCTGATGGATTCTCTTTGCGCAAATCTGTGCGTCATCGCCCCCCACCCCCGGAACCTCTAGCTGTCCAAGCCCCCAGCCCCAACCTCTCTGGCAGGAGATACGGTCGAAGGGTCTGGTGGCAGAAAGGGGGTATCTGTGACGTTGCATGCCCCCCTCCCATCGCGTTCAAACCTTCCCTTTAAGCGGTGGAGAGAGCTGGAGTTGAGTCACCCCCCCACCTGCGCAACCCCCTCCCCACCTGGTCTGGTCTCGCCCTCCAAACGTCCTTGGGGGAGGAAAGTGGCTGGAGGGAAAGCGGCTGGGGGAGAATGGGAAGAGATGGGTCGAAGGGGGCACAGCGGGGGGCCTTGACACACGCGGCAGTCCGGGGACAGAAGGACAGACACCTTTTTCTCCAGACACAGCACGGGTCGAGAAACAGACACGACCCAGAGGCACACACATCCTCATTCCTTCCCCCTTCTCTTCCGACTCCGACCCTTTCCGATGGGATTACCAAAACCGCAAGATCCACCCATCTGCCCCTGCCAGTGGGCTGCCACCCCGCACCGCCGATCCGTGGACAGCGCCGGCAGGCGCGCAGATATGTCCCCCCGTGCTCAGGTTCATGCCGTCCTTGGGCATGTGGTCTCGGGGTGGCGAGCCCGGCCCCCTCCTCGGCTGTCGAATCTTTATCCTTCCCCTCCCCAGTATTTATCTCCCACTGGTGCCCAGTCAGACGCTGGGGCTGCCCTTTTCCAAGTCCACTCGGCAACGGCGGACTCCATCCAGCAGCTCCAAGTTGCTCTGCAACCCACCCTCCCGCCTTCCAGCGCCTCTGCATCCACCCTTCCATTCATTCTCCCATTCATTCATTCATCCTTTTCTCCTCGTCCCTCCTTCATTCATTCATAGCCCCCCGCCCCGCCCGCTTCAGCATTTCATTCATTCATTCATTCATTCATTTCCCGGAGCTCCGCTAGCGCACACCCCTCCAGCCGAAGGCCCCAGCGCGCAGGCGCAGGCCGGCAGAGGCAGGCACCCTCCAATCGTAGAGCGTCCTCCCTCCTCCAGGCGCCCGCCCGCTTCCCCATGAATGAACATTGACGTCAATGGGGCGGGGCGCGCCCACGTGACCCCGCGCGCTCCCCTTTATAAGGCGGTGGAGGCGCGGGCGCTGTCCAGCGTGCTGAAGCCGGAGCGAGCGAGCCGCCCGGAGCCGCGCCGACCCAGCTGAGCCCAGCCCAGGGGACGCCAGACCTCGACCGTCGCTCATACCCCGGCCACCGCTCGGAGCCGAGGCAGACGCGTCCCGATCTTCCCCAGTCCCCATCCCGCCCCGACCCTCCTCTCCACCTCCCGCTTCGTGACACCAGCTGGTAAATACTCCGCTGTCCGTCCCTCAAACCGTGGGCGCGAGGGAGGGTTCTCTCTCCTCTCGATGGGGGTGTTGCAAGCACAGCGGGAGCCTCCTGGTAAGGGTCCCCGGTAAACGGGGGAGTCGCAGCTTTTTCTCTTGCTGCTGAAGTCGCCCACGCACCATCCGGGGAGTCCTACGGGGAGGGAGGGAGCAGAGATTTTTTTTTCCCCCATATTGCTGCTTAGTACGTGGGCGATGGCAGTGAGATGGCTCAGGGAAGGGGGCGAGGAAGCCCTGGGTAAGCGAGGGCTTCGGGCGTTCTTTTCCCATTTACACGACTCCAGAGATCGGCACAACATCTTCCTCCTTTGCTCCTAAACGTTCCTCTTCTGGGTAAGGTTAGGGGGATCAGGGAAACCCTGGGTTTCCTGCTGAAAGGTGGGGGAAGGGAACATAGATCTAGAAAGGGGAATTCTTACAGAAATCCTCTTTTTTTTTTGGTCCCTTCTATTTTTCAGTCTCTGGCAGCCTCTTGGTCATGAAAGCCCTCAGATGGCCGGCTTCCGCCCTCTTCTGCCTTCTGCTAATCAAGGCGTTAGGGGCAGCACCCTCTGGTCGCCCTGAGGCGCAGCCTCCTCCCCTCAGCTCTGAGCATAAAGAGCCGGTGGCGGGGGACGCAGTGCCCGGGCCAAAGGATGGCAGCGCCCCAGAGGTCCGAGCCGCTCGGAATTCCGAGCCGCAGGACGAGGGAGAGCTTTTCCAGGGCGTGGATCCCCGGGCGCTGGCCGCGGTGCTGCTGCAGGCACTCGACCGCCCCGCCTCGCCCCCAGCACCTAGCGGCTCCCAGCAGGAGCCGGCGGAAGAAGCAGCTGAAGCTCTGCTGACCGAGACCGTGCGCAGCCAGACCCACAGCCTCCCGGCGCCGGAGAGCCCGGCGCCCGCTGCTCCGCCTCGCCCTCAGACTCCGGAGAATGGTCCCGAAGCGAGCGATCCCTCCCAGGAGCTCGAGGCGCTTGCGTCCCTGCTCCAGGAACTGCGAGATTTTAGTCCAAGTAGCGCCAAGCGCCAGCAGGAGACGGCAGCAGCAGAGACTGAAACCCGCACGCACACGCTGACCCGAGTGAATCTGGAGAGCCCGGGGCCAGAACGCGTGTGGCGCGCTTCCTGGGGAGAGTTCCAGGCGCGCGTCCCGGAGCGCGCGCCCCTGCCACCCCCGGTCCCCTCGCAATTCCAGGCGCGTATGCCCGAGAGCGGGCCCCTTCCCGAAACCCACAAGTTCGGGGAAGGAGTGTCCTCCCCCAAAACACACCTAGGCGAGGCATTGGCACCCCTGTCCAAGGCGTACCAAGGCCTGGCCGCCCCGTTCCCCAAGGCGCGCCGGCCGGAGAGCGCACTCCTGGGTGGCTCCGAGGCTGGCGAGCGCCTTCTCCAGCAAGGGCTGGCGCAGGTGGAGGCCGGGCGGCGGCAGGCGGAGGCCACGCGGCAGGCCGCGGCGCAGGAAGAGCGGCTGGCCGACCTCGCCTCGGACCTGCTGCTCCAGTATTTGCTGCAGGGCGGGGCCCGGCAGCGCGGCCTGGGGGGTCGGGGGCTGCAGGAGGCGGCGGAGGAGCGAGAGAGTGCACGGGAGGAGGAGGAGGCGGAGCAGGAGAGACGCGGCGGGGAGGAGAGGGTGGGGGAAGAGGATGAGGAGGCGGCGGAGGCGGAGGCAGAGGCGGAGGAGGCGGAGAGGGCGCGGCAGAACGCGCTCCTGTTCGCGGAGGAGGAGGACGGGGAAGCCGGAGCGGAGGACAAGCGCTCACAGGAAGAGACGCCGGGCCACCGGCAGAAGGAGGCCAAGGGGGCAGAGGAGGGCGGGGAGGAGGAGGACGACGACGAGGAGATGGACCCGCAGACGATCGACAGCCTTATTGAGCTGTCCACCAAACTCCACCTGCCAGCGGACGACGTGGTCAGCATCATCGAGGAGGTGGAGGAGAAACGGAAGCGGAAGAAGAACGCCCCTCCCGAGCCCGTGCCGCCCCCCCGGGTCGCCCCCGCTCCCACCCACGTCCGCTCCCCGCAGCCCCCGCCCCCCGCCCCCGCCCCCGCTCGGGAAGAACTGCCGGACTGGAACGAGGTGCTCCCGCCCTGGGATCGGGAGGAGGACGAGGTGTACCCGCCAGGGCCGTACCACCCCTTCCCCAACTACATCCGGCCGCGGACACTGCAGCCGCCCTCGGCCTCGCGCCGCCGCCACTACCACCACGCCTTGCCGCCTTCGCGCCACTATCCCGGCCGGGAGGCCCAGGCTCGGCGCGCTCAGGAGGAGGCGGAGGCGGAGGAGCGCCGGCTGCAGGAGCAGGAGGAGCTGGAGAATTACATCGAGCACGTGCTGCTCCGGCGCCCGTGACCCGCCCCGGTCCCGCCCCCGCGCGCCCCCGCCGCGCGCGCCGCCGCCCCCCTCCGTGTCGCCAGCTCCCCCTCGGTGTTTGCATGCGCCCCGCCCCCGCCCCTCGGCCCCGCCCCCGTTCCCAGGCTGCGCCGGGACCGGCCAGACCCCCTTCCCGGGTCCAGAGCCCGAACTCCCAGAGCTCACCCACGGGTGACCCGGGACCAGCCCAGGAGGACCGCTGGTTTGTGCCAGTTCCCTCCCTGCGGGGGACTCCGGCCCCATCAACTCCCTCTGGGGACGTCCCCATCTGAAACCGGAAAAAGCAGTTCCAATTAATTGTGTGAAGTGTGTCTGTCTCCAGCCCTTTCCACGAGCTCCTCCAACCTCTCCAAGTCGCTGTGAATTGACCCCTTCTTTCCTTTCTCTGTTGTAAATATCCCTCACGGAGGAAATAGTTTTGCTAAGAAATAAAAGTGACTATTTTATTAGGACTTTGTTCTCGGTTATTCACCCGTCCCCTTGGGCCTGTGTGGTCCTTCCCAAGGGGCGGTGAGGGAAGCGCCAGCCACAGTCCCCATCTCCTCCTGCTTCCTGTCCCCAAATCAAGGCGAGGGATGAGTGGGGAAAGTCCTGAAACTGCTTTTAGAGAATATGGCTCACACCCATTAAGAAACCCGAAATTCCACTTCTAGCTTGGGGGATGGTGGTAAAGTCATCTTTCCCCAGGGCTTGACAGAGAGAAGCCCAGCGGAATGCAATAAAAGAGCCAGTTGTCTAGGATGGGTCCAGTGACCTCTGGTTCAAAAGAAAAAGGCACCCCGCTCCAGTGCCACAGCTCTGGGTGCCACCCGGCTCATTTTTCCCAAGATCCTGGGGTTGCGTGGGTAATGCCAAAGTCTCCTCTGTTCACCCACCCACCTCCCTCCATTGCTCCCTAAATTCCCTGGTCCTAGGTACTTTGCCAGAAATTCGGGGAGGAGGGGGTGGCAGCCACAGAGACACCCTGACTAAAGCCACTTCTTAACCCTTTTTCTTTTTCCTGAGACAGGGTCTCACTCTGTCGCCCAGGCTGCAGTGCAGTGGCGTGATCACAGCTCACTGCAACCTCGAATTCCTGGGCTCAGGTGATCCTCCCACCTCAGCCTCCTGAGTAGCTGGGACTACAGGTGCACGCCACCATGCCCAGCTAATTTTTGCTTTTTTTTTTTTTTGGTAGAGATGGGGTTTTGCCATGTTGCTCAGCTGGTCTGGAATTCCTGGGCTCGAGCGACCTGCACCTCCCTCGACCTCTCATCTTGGACTTTTCTAATCACAGGTACCTGTGAACTGATTCAAATGAAACTAAACTGGGCAAATGAAATCCCCTCACAATGAACCCACATCCTGAGGAGCTGTTCCTCCTTCTGTAAAGGCAGCTCAGGGAGTTGGGGGCAGCCTGTTTGGAGATGCATTCTGCATAAAAATCTGTTTAAGGTAAGGTGGTCAGATAAAATACAGGACACAGAAATTTGAAATTCCAGATCCACAACGCATGCAGTTTTAGAGTTAAGTGTGTCCCAAACATTGCATGGGACACATTTATCCCCAAAATGATTCCTCGTGTATCTGGAATTCTAATTTCACTGAGTGCTCTCTACTTTGCTTCTCCCCAAGGCTGGCAGGATCCCTTGGCCTCCTGATGATGCCAGCAGCCCTGCCTTCCTTCACAAAGCCCAAGGCCAGCAAAGTCCAGAAATGCTTTTCCATTTATTTCAGAAGAAAGGAAATAAAGGCAGACACTTCCCCCTCCCCGCCCCTCCCAGCTCCTGCCTCACCCAGAACTGGAGTGAAAGAGGGACAGGGCCAGGACCATGGTCCCATAAAGCTTGCCCTTCCCCCAACCCTTCCTTCCCTCAAAGTGGCAAGGTTAGAAAAAAATTAACTATGTTGTTCCTCCCTGGCACAGGATAGAGGCCAGCTGCAGCCAAGGAGAAAGGGGGGGGGGGCAGGCTTCCCTCCCAGGCAGAGAAGCCGCCCTGGCTGGCCATTGGGAGGGTGGAGGTAGGTTACGGGGCAGAGAGGAAGAGAAGCGCCCTGAAAACCTTTTCCCTTTAACCCGGATTATTTATATATTTACAGTTATAAGGGAGGGGAGGACGTCTGGGGTGACATCGGTTCTGCAAAGGCAGGAAATAAAAGCCAATAGCACCCCCATCTGGGTCACATTTTCCTGCCTCCTAGCTCTTAAAACCTTCAGTGGGAAAAGGGGAAAGTGGAGGTAGGGGGTGGAGGGAGGGAATGTTTGAAGGGCCTGAGCCCACAGCTCACTCCAGAAGAAGGTGAGGCAGCAGAGGAGGGGCAGCTGAGTCCCACCAAGAACAGCGCCCTGGGCAGAGGAGACGCGGCCGTTGGCACCCCACTGCCAGGACCCCATCTCCACGCCCCGGCCCGGCGGGGGCTATGCCAGACCCATCTCCTCCAGCACGCTCCTCGGCGACTCATCCTCCTAAGGCAGAGACAGACAGAGGGTGACGCAGAGACACCAGGAGAGGCCGACAGGGTGGGCAAGACAGTAGTCACGAGGAAGAGTCAGACGAGGGAGGCACAGACACGGGGGAGGGGGAGAGAAGCCAACGTGAGCCCAAGGCCAGACCAGCGAGCCCTTCGGGGGGGCCCCACCAGCCTCCCAGGACCAGCCAACAGTGGCAGGTGGGGTCCAGGTTGAGTCCATCACCACCCAGAGAACCCAAAGCCAGGAGCTTGGTGAGCAGGGCCCCCCCCTTGGCAGCTTTGAGTAAAGGGAGTGAAGCCAGGATGGGGAGGTGGGAGATCTTTCTGGGGGCCTGGGGGGTGCAGCTGGCTGGGTCCTGTTTTTCAGAGTTGGGGAGGCAGTGGGAGGTGAGTGCCAGGTGCCTGAGGGAAGGTGAACCAGACTGCAGGGAGATGCGTCATTAGGGTCTGAGCGGAACACTGGTTACATGGTGGGTGTGTGTGCCAGGGCATGTGTGTGTGTGCCAGGGTATGTGTGTGCGTGTGTGTGCATGTGTGAAGGTGAAACTCGACCAGTGAGGTGGCAAGTTCAATTCTGCCCTCTCTTTCACTGCAGAGATGAGCCCCCCCCCTTACCCCCCATCTCTCCCCCTCCTCAGAGCCAGCTCAGGCCGGGCTCAATCATCACTGCAGATTCCGGTGACTCATCTCCCTGCACCAGGGCCCGGTGATGGCACAGAAGAGAGGGGGCAGGCAGTAATAGGGTGAGGGCGGGGGTGTCAGAGAGCAGCGAGAACCAACATCCAGGTGCCCTCTGCCCCAGCCCCCAAATCCCCATAGCCTCTTCCTCCTAAGAAGCAGTGCTTTGGAGTATGTGTGTGTTTAAAAAAAAAAAAAAAAAAAAAGAGGGGTCAGGGAAGAAATCAGGGAACGAAAGAAAGATCTACCAGGTGCCCCTTCTCCAATTCTGCAAGCAACCCTTAACTCCAAAGCAAACCCTTAACCCTTTGGCGTTAAGCATTGCTCAGAGAATTGAACAAAGGAGACTGAGTGGCCAGGAGACATCTGGGGCTTGGGGTAAGGACGGCTTGGAGTGAGGGGTACACAGGTGGGCTATCTGCCACCCTACCTCCCACCCCAGGGGGTCAGGGCTTGAGGGTAAGCTGGAAAGCTAGGTGTGCTAGGGGTCAGATGTCACAGGGAGGGGGGCCCCCTTGGCGACGGTGGGCAGGGCGTCTGCCACTGTGCGCTTCCTCCTCCTCCTCACTGTCCCTGGCCCGTACCTCCTGCAGCAGGTCGGCCTGCTCGATGGCTTTCAGCACACTCTTCTTGGAGGTGTCCTGGACGTCCCCCCCCATCAAAAACTCATCCAGGATGAAGTAGGCCTTCTCAAAGTTGAAGATAATGTCCAGCTCGCACACCTGGGAGGACGGGGTGGGAGGGAGGCCGAGTTGAGCTAGACATGCGACTGCAGCCACTTCCTTTTCAAGACCACGCCTCCCACCTTGGGTTCTGCCCCCAACACCCAAGCTTTAGTAGTTGGTTCAGCTTTTTCACTTTTTTTTGTTTTGTTATTTTGTTAGAGACAGGGTCTCTTGCTCCGTCATCCAGGCTAGGGAGTGCAGTGGCATGATTATAGCTCACTGCAGCCTCAAACTCCTGGGCTCAAGTGATCCTTCTGCCTCAGCTTCCTGAGTAGCTGGGACTACAGGTACGTGCTATCAAGCCCAGCCAATTTTAAAAATATTTTGTAGGAACGGGGTCTTGCCACGTTGGCCAGGCTGGTCTCGAACTTCTGGCCTCAAGTGACCTGCCTGCCTCGGCTTCCCAAAGTGCTGGGATCACAGGCATGAACCACTGCACCTTGCCTTGAATTAGTTTTTTCCCCTCTCCCTCTTTCCTCCTGATCATGACAGTTGTCCTATCTACTTTTGTCTATGGCCCCCCTTGCCTTTCCCCTAAAATCTGTGACATTGTTCCCACCAAACGCTGGGCTAGCCCCCTCTTCCTAGACATGGTGGGGCAGGAAAGAAGGGAATTCTGGACCACAGGGTGAGAGACTTGAGTTCTAAGCAGGGTTCTGCCACCAACCATCTAGCTAAACATGTCCTAAAACATCTGAGTCTCAGTTTTCTGGCCTGAAGATGGAGATGCCAACACCTACTGAGAGGATGGGATGAGAAGCAAACAAGAGGACCCGAAAGCACTTTATAAATTGTTAAGCAGGACACAAATTAGGGAGTTATTACTATGCCCCATTTAAGATCTGAGCTGTCCCTCAGATAAGTTATTTCAGATGGAACCTCGACATTGCTATTCAAAAAAAATTATCCAGAAGATTCCAATGTAAATCCAAGGTCAGGAACCAGTGATAAAAATCTGACTATGAGGCCGGGTACAGTGGCTCATGCCTGTATTCCCAGACTTTTGGAGGCTGAGGTGGGAGGATCGTTTGAGCCCTAGAGTTAGAGACCAGGCTGGGCAACACAGTGAGACCCCATCTCTAAAGAAAAAAAAATACAAAAATTAGCTGGGTGTGGCAGGGTGCACCTGCGGTCCCAGCCCATTGGGGGACTGAGGCGGGACGGTGGCTTGAGGCCAGAGGTTAAGGCTGCAGTGAGCCATGATTGCGCCACCACACTCCAGCTATGGCAGGCATTCCTCCAGGTGACAGGGTGAGGCTGGGTCTCTAAAAAAATAAAAATTTAAAATAAACAAAAAAATCTGAATTTGGTCTCTGTGTGAAAAGTCTGAGCTAAGCTGTAAGTGGAGATTAGGTGCCTGATCCTGCCCCGGCCTCCCCACTCACCATTACAGAACCTGGTTAATAGGCTTAGAGCTTAAAAAGGGAAATTAATTACTGTTCTTACTGCTCCAACTTCACCTCTCCCCTGAGGCTTCCAGCGCAGAGACTGGAGGGGCCTCAAAGTTTGCTAGAAAGGGGATTGCTGGGAAAGGATCCCGGAGGCAGAGGGGACTCACACTGCCAAAGTATTTGTCTAAGAGCTCCACGTATCGGTGGATCAGCTCCAGCGTGATGAGCTCATTGTCTTGGCCCTCGATGGCACAGCAGAAGTAGAGGCTGGCATATCTGTGGAGAGGAACGCATGAGACATTGCCACAAGCCTGCTTCAGGACCCAAGCATTCTGGGATCAAACCTCCCACCAGCCTGGGGGTGGTCTGTGCCCCGGCTGCTCACAGGTGGGGTGGCCCTAGGGCATGTAAATAGTAACTCACTTGCCTCTTAGTGCTATCTTAAAAACAGTCAAAGAACACATGCTTTTCCCTTCCTGCCCTCTGACCTCCTAAGTTTGACTCAGCAAAAACCTGGGCCAAGCAATGTACCTGATCCGAGAAGGAACCAGAAAGGGTGGGGGTGAGTGTTAGGAAAAGTAGGGCAGGACCTTTGACTGTAAGAGACATGCGCAGTGGGGCAAGATAGGGCCTAAAGGGACACGTGTGTGAGGCAGGTGTTGCATGTGAGCAAAGCCAAGTGGTAAACGAGAACTTCTTTAAGAAGTGTTTGGGGGAAAAAAAAACCAAAGGAAACTGGCATTCATCACTGTCCTCCAGATGTCCTCAGCTTCCCAGGTCTCTGTGACCTAAGGGACAACCATTTCTCAGCCATTGGAACCCACTGCCCAACTCGAATCTAGGCAGGTCTGAAAGTAGGCGGGGAGTCACCTCTTATAGACAACTTTGAGGTCCCTCCACTCCAGGAAGCTGCACATCTTGGGCTTGCGAGCCAGGACAACCTGCATGAGCTCTCGCACCATCTTCTTCCGTTCTTTGTCCGAAGTGGCCAGGTACCATTTTTGCAGCCGCAGTTTTCCCTGCCGGCTGAATAGCAGCATAAACCGCATCTGCGGTGGGGGTGGGGAGGGATGGAAGGGCAGCACAGAGTGTAAGCACACATTCCCCAAACTCATCCCAGCTCATTCTTCTCTACCTTCTCCCAACATCCAGCCCCTTGCACTCATCCCTGGGTGTTTCCACCAGCAGGGGGACGTCAGAACTTCTGACTGTCATTTGGGTTCACATCCTGGCTCTCTCTACTGGTTATGCGGCGCCTTAGGCCAATGACTCCTCTCTCTCTGGGCCTCAGTTACCTTATCTGTAAAATGGACATCATACCTGCCTTGCACAGTTGTTAGGAGAGACTAAATGAGTTGATAGATGCAAGTCCCTAGCACAGGCAGGTAGTCTAATATGTTAGGTATTATTATTTTTATGTTTGAGACAGAGTCTCTCTCTGTTGCCCAGGCTGGAATGCAGTGGTGTGATCACTGTTCACTGCAACCTCCGCCTCCTGGGTTCCAGCGATTCTCATGCCTCAGCCTCCTGAGTGCTAGAATTACAGGCACGTGCCACCACACCTGGCTAATTTTTCTATTTTTAGTAGAAGTGGGTTTTCATCATGTTGGCCAGGCCCTGGTCTGGAACTCCTGGCTTCAGGTGATCTGCTCACCTTGGCCTCCCAAAGTGCTGGGATTACAGGCGTGAACCACTGCGCCTGGCTTTTAGGTATTATTATTATTGCGATGATTCCCTAATCTCTTGCTTTCTGGTTCTGCTTCCCAAAGTAAAATGCCTAGCACAGTGACAAGAAGCCAGTAGCTGATGCCAAAGAAATGCCTGTTCTCTTCCACCCTCCCTCTACCCACCACCATGCTGAAATCTGGTATTTTGTCCCTGGAGAAGCTACCTCAATTCTCCACCCCATCCTAGCCATAAGATCTTAATGATGTCCAAACAGAGGGCCCTCCAGTGCCAGCCCTATGCCCAGGGGTATCCTTCTGCCTTATGTATCTGTAACACCACACAGGGTATGGAGATGCCCAAATCCCACCTTCCTCTCTGCAGGCACCCAGGCATTTGGTCTCTTACAATCTCTCTTAACTCTTCTTCCTTTTAGGGTGCCTCCTGCTAAGCGCCCACTCCTCCTCAGATACCAGGTGATCAATCTCCCTCAGTTAGGGCCCCCTCCACCCAGGGGGTTCCCCTAAAGAATGTCTGCAGAACAGACAGCAAGCTGGGTCAAGTGGATGGAAGACAGAACCCCTCGCTGCCCAGTGCACCCCAGGTTCTCAGTTCCAGCGGATCTGGGCCACATCCTGGAGTCTTCTCCTTCCCCCAGCAGCTCTCCTATCCAGGGACATGTCCAGAGCTGGAATCCCTGGGTGTGTGGCACTGAACTAGCTTAGTAGGTGAAAAATCAGAATTCAGGGGAACTGATTTTTTTTAGTGGAGGGGAAAAGAGGGGTGCCAGGGAGCCTCGTGCGGCTCAGATGGGGGGTGGGGAGCGAGCAGGAAGAAGGAAGGCCTGGGTTCCGGAAAGAGAGTGGGATGGGGGGCAGAAAGCCCCGGATCCCAAAGCCTGGGTCCCTGGGGGCAAAACCTCGAGCCCACTTCGCTTCCCCACCTGGGCCCAGCCTCTAGGAGAGCACGGCCACGAACCCAGGCAGGGCGCTCCCTACTCCGACCCGGAAACTCCCCGCCCGCACCCCGCTCCCCACTGGTGCCACTGCTCCCGCCTGGACCGCCCAGGAAGGGGGTCTCGGTGACCGGTGACCCTCGCTCCCTCCCTCCGCAAAGAGACCCCCGCGCTCCTCTGCTTTGGGCGGCTTCCCTGCGGCAGGGATCGAGGGACCCCCGGGGGCCGAGACCCGAGCACCCCTCCCGGCTCGGGACGGTCCTGCCGCCCCCGCGTCAGCCCCCGCTCGCCCAGCAAATGCGCCCCTCCCCGCCCCTCTCCCGAAGGCCACCTCCCCCTCTTCCTCCCGAGCCTGGCTCGCCCACCCGCCGAGGCAAGGAAGGCCTCTGAGGACCAGAGGGAAGGGAGAGCAGCTCACCCCGACGGCGGCCCCAGAGGACCCCCACAGGTGCAGCCCACGCCCCTCGCTTCCCCCTCCCCTCCCTCTTCGTACAGCCTACCATCCTGCAGCCTCCGGCTCGGCGCGTCCCACTTCGGCCACCGTAGGCGCCAGCCCCACTCCCTTTCTTATCCTTTCTCTGGCTTCCCTCCCTCTCGGCCGAAGCCCCGCCCCGTCCCGCCCAGGCTTCGAGTCCCGGCGCGCCACGCTCTGCGCAGGCGCCGACGCCGCTGGGCGCGCGGGCGGGGCTGGAGGCGGAGAAGCGGAAACCATGGCAACCAGGTCCTTGACTGCAGCTTCTAGGAGCCCGGTCGTCATGGTAACGCGGCTGTCCTGTGGGCTGGTTGAAGGATGGGGGAGGAGGACAATGAGGTCCTCGAGCTTTGGAGGCTTGAGGGGGAAAAAGGCGGGAAAAGGGGTACGAGGTGAATGGGACCATCATTAGAGTTCGTGGCAACAGGCAGGACTCCTTGAAGGGGCGTGGGCAGTGAAGAGGGGGCAGAGTGGGAATTTAGTGTAAAAGAGGAGGAATGACCTGGAAAAAGGGAAGTATAGAGCTCAAGCTAAATATCTGTTGAGAGCCTGTTAGACACCCTCCTCTATTTATTTATTTCTTTTTAGAGACGGGATCTGGCTGTGTCCCCAGGCTGAAGTGAAGTGGTGGGATCATGGCTCTCTGCAGCCTTCAACTCCCGCCTCAGCCTCCTGAGTAGCTGGAACTACAGACGCGAACCATCATGCCCAGATAATTTTTAAATTTTTGTGTAGAGACGCGGGTCTCACTGTGTTGCCCAGCCTGGTCTCGAACTCCTGGGCTCAAGAGATCCGCCTCGGTTTTCTAAAGTGCTAGGATTACAGGTGTGAGCCATTGTGCCTGGCTTCTGATCTTAAAGCAGGAGAAATGTGTAGACAATGAATAAAAGAGAAAAGGAGAGGCTGCTATAAAAGGCATGTAAGGAGAAGGGGGAGGAGTGTGAATTGAGGCAAAAAGAGAAGAAATAAAGAGCGTCTTAAAAGGTTAACGTGGGTCAAAGCTAAAAAAGGGACAGATGTAACCCAAATCTCAGTGTGAAGATGAGGTGGATATAAGTTGTAATATGAGCTTTTAAACTGAATGTGTGTGTCTACATGTTACTGGAAAAAGGGGTCCTGACCCAGACCCCAAGAGAGGATTCTTGGATCTCATGCAGGAAGGAATTCAAATCAAGTTGCAGAGTGCAATGAGAAGAGAGAGTTTATTGAAAGCTACCCCCTTATGCGCCACCACACCCCACTAATTTTTGTATTTTTAGTACAAAATACAAAATCGGTTTTCACCATGTTGGGCAGGTTGGTCTCCAACTCCTGACCTCAAGTGATCCGCCTGCTTCGGTCTCCCAAAGTGCTGGGATTACAGGTGTAAGCCACCATGCCTGGCCCCAGCTTCTTTCTTCTTTTACTTTTTCTTCTTCCTTTTGCTTTTGTTTTCTTTTCTCTTCTGCCTCCACCTTAGGCTTGTCAACAGCATTGTCTAAGATACGTGGCATGTACTAGTGGGATATCTTACCAATGGCATAGATAGTTGTCTGGCTGAACTATCTTGGTGCTATTTATTTATTATTATTATTTTATTTTTTTGAGATGGAGTCTCACACTGTTGCCTGGGCTGGAGTGCAATGGAGTGCAATGGCATGATCTTGGCTCACTGCAACCTCCACCTCCCGGATTCAAGCGATTCTCCTGCCTCAGCCTCCCAAGTAGCTGGGATTACAGATGATCACCACCATAGCCGGCTAATTTTTTGTATTTTTAGTAGAAATGAGGTTTCACTATATTGGCCAGGCTTGTCTCAAACTCCTGACCTCGTGATCCACCCGCCTAGGCCTCCCAAAGTGCTGGGATTACAGGTATGAGGCACTGTGCCCAGCAGCTATTTATTAAGTAAAGAATAAGACGGCACAGATAGTTAGGTGGTTAGACTATCTTGGTATCATTAATTAGGTCGAGAATAAGATCAACAAAAAAGCTGTTAGGGTTAGAAAGGGTAAACCATTATGGAATGAAAACAAGGACTAGAAGTGTGGCCGGGCGAGGTGGCTCACACCTGTAATCTCATCACTTTGGGAAGCTGAGGCGAGTGGATCACCTGAAGTCAGAGGTTCAAGAGCAGCCTGGCCAACATGGTGAAACCACGTCTCTACAAAATACAAAAAAATTATCTGGCTATGATGGCGAGTACCTGTAATCCCAGCTACTCGGAAGGCTGAGGCAAGGGAATTGCTGGAACCTGGGAGGCGGAGGTTGCAGTGACTCAAGATCACACCACTGCATTCTAGCCTGGGCAACAGAGCAAGACTCCCTCTTACGATAAGAAGGTATAGATAAGGAAGGAATGAGTGGTATGGGTGATGAGGTAAAGAAATAAAGCGGAGAGCCGGGCAGCAGCTTGCAGAAGTTTGGAAGCTCGAGAGATGTTAACTCCTACGCTTCTTGGAAAGCTGACACTCTTTAAAATTCCTTGCCTCTATGTGATATGCCTAACTGCAGAAAAGATAGGCTTCGTGAGAGAATTGTTCGAGATGTAGGTTTTGCAGCCAGGCACAGTGGCTCGCGCCTGTAATCCTAGCACTTCAGGAGGCTGAGGTGGGAGGATTATGGGAGCCCAAGAGCCCAAGTCCAATATGGGCAACCTGGCAAAACCCTGTCTCTACAAAGGATACAAAAATTAGCCAAGAACGGTGCTGCACACCTGTGGTCCCAGCTACTCAGGAGGCTGAGGTGGGAGGATTGCTTGAGCCTGGGAGGTGGAGGTTGCAGTGAGCTGAGATCTCACCACTGCACCCAACTTGGATGACAGAGCAAGAACCTGTCTCAAAAACTAAAAGAGGCCGGGCATAGTGGCTAACGCTTATAATCCAAGCACTTTGGAGGCCAAGGCAGGTGGATCACCTGAGGTCGGGAGTTCAAGACCAGCCTGACCAACATGGTGAAACCCTGTCTTAAAAAAAAAAAAAAAAAAAACCTAAAAGAAATAAAAAGTGAAAAGAAATATGGGTTTTGCTCATGGGCAGTCATAGAATTCAAGTGTTTGAAACTAGTTAGAAGATGCTGGACTGGATTTCTTCTTTTGAGACAGAGTCTTGCCCTGTCAGCCAGACTGGAGTGCAGTGGTGCGATCTTGGCTCACTGCAACCTCTGCCTCCTGGGTTCAAGCGATTCTCCTGCCTCGGCCTCCTGAGTAGCTGGGACTACAGGCACACGCCACTACACCCGCTATTTTTTTATTTTTATTTTTTGTATGTTTAGTAGAGACAAGGTTTCATCATTTTAGCCAGGCTGGTCTCGAACTCCTGACCTCAAGTGATCCACCTGTTCCGGCCTCCCAAAGTGCTGGGATTACAAGCGTGAGCCACCGTGCCCAGCTTGGATTTCTTTATTGTTACTGAATGATGAATGTGGAGGATCTATGAGTTAGTGGATCCAATACAGCTTGTGCATGGAGATGAATAGAGATTTTGATGCAGTTGGCAGTTGAGAGTCGTTTTGGTTATGTGAATTGGTGAATAACTTGGTGAAAACCGCGTTAAGAAAGTTAATCTTGGCTAGGCACCCAGTGGCTCATGCTCATGCTCGTAAGCCCAGCACTTTGGGAGGCTGAGGTGGCAGGATTGCTTGAGCTCAGGAGTTTGAGACCAGCCTGGGCAACACAGATCCTGTTTCCTTTTATTTTTTGAGACAGAATCTCGCTCTGTCATCCAGGCTGGAGTGGAGTGGCATGATTTTGACTCACTGTAACCTCCATCTCCCGAGTTCAAGCTATTCTCCTGCCCCAGCCTCCCAAGTAGCTGGGACTACAGACATTTGCCACCACACCTGGCTAGTTTTTATTTTATTTTTAGTAGAGATGGGGTTTCACTATGTTGGGCAGTAACTGGGATCACAGGCGTGCAGGAGTCCGAGGCGGGTGGATCACTTGAGGTCAGGAGTTCAAGACCAGCCTGGCCAACATGGTTAAACCCCGTCTCTACTAAAACTACAAAAATTAGCCAGGCATGGCGGCCTATGCCTGTAATCCCAGCTAGTCGGGAGGCTGAGGCAGGAGAATCACTTGAACCTGGGAGCGGAGGTTGCAGTAACCCGAGATCTCAACAGTGCACTCCAGCCTGGGCAATAGAGTGAGACACTGTCTCAAAAAAAAAAAAAAAAAATTGTTTGTAGACACCAAGTCTTGCTGTGTTGCCCAGGCTGGTCTCAAACTCCTGGGCTCAAGTGATCCTTCTGCCTTGGCCTCCCAAAGTACTGGGATTACAGGCATCAGCTACCACACCTGGCCAGAATACTCTGTGGTTGATGTTTGTCATTCTTTTCACCGCTCAGATTCAAACCCCCATTCTTGGAGTGTGGGAATCCCCTGTCCTATGAATCTAGGGAGGAGATAGACCAACCTCCCAGAGTGGCGTTTGCAATTTCCAGATATTTGCTTTTGTGGCCTTCTTTCTGGGCATAGCATGGGCATGTCCTCTGAACTCTGCCCATCTGTGCACCTGTCAGACTTTGGCCCAGGAGAGACTGCCGGGGTGGGGGGGCATGAGGAGATGGAGAGCAGTTAAGACCCTGGAAGAGGGACAGAGGATCACGTGCCTAGGGTGGCAGTGGAGTGGCGCCGAGAACAGTGTCTTGTGCAGGGGCACAGGTATGATGCGGGCATTGTTGTCCCTAGCATGATAGTATGAGACCTCCCGCCAGCTTGGTTCTCTGGCTGCCCCGGCGATTCCCTGAATTGTCCAATTTTTCCCTCCCTTCCCCTCCCCTCCATTCCCCTCCTCTTTTCTTTCCTCTGTTTTTGAGATGGAGTCTTGCTCTGTCACCCAGGCTGGAGTGGAATGGCACGATCTCAGCTCACTGCAACTCCACCTCCCAGGTTCAGGCAATTCTCCTGCCTCAGCCTCCTGAGTAGCTGGGATTACATTCACCCACCACCATGCTCGGCTAATTTTTGTATTTTTAGTAGAGATGGGGTTTCACCATCTTGGCCAGGCTGGTCTGGAACTCCTGACCTCAGGTGATCCACCTGCTCGGGCTCCCAAAGTGCTGGGATTACAGGCGTGAGCCACTGCACCCAGCTGGTTTCCATTTTTAAAAAGTAAAACAAAATAAAGTGAGTATTCCATTGTCATCTCAAACTTAATTTGCCAAAAATACGTCGATACTTCCTTCCCCGGAAATTGTCCCCTCTTGGTTTCCCATTGTGGTTGATGCCAATGCCTTTTTCTAGCCTTGCAAGCTGTAAGCCTGAGACATGAGGGGTAGCATGAAACTGTGGCTTATTCAAGGGTGCTCGAAAAGACTTGCCAGGCTAGATTAGGAGAAGGCTAGAGAGGAGTGGCTGGATTGTCAGAGGAGGGAGGAGGGACAGGCTGAAACCAGCTGGAGACCCGGGACTTCATTCTCACGTGTCCCTTGCATCTGCCTTGCTATATGTTTTTCTTTGTGATTTTGTTCATGTTGTTTTCTGAAATGCCCTGCCATTCTCTCCCTATAGACCCAAACCCATCTGATTTATCTTTTATGGTTTCAAACAGGCCCTCCTCTGATGAGTCTACACTCTAGTGCAGACTATAGTGATCACTTCTCTCTCTTTTTTTTTTTTTGAGATGAAGTCCCACTCCAGTGACGCAGGCTGGAGTGCGGTGATGCGATCTCAGCTCATTGCAACCTCCACTTCCCGGGATTGAGCGATTTTCCTTTCTCAGCCTCCTGAGTAGCTGGGTTTGCAGGTGTGTGCCACCATGCCCAGCTAATTTTTGTATTTTTAGTAGAGACAGGGCTTCACCATGTTGGCCAGGCTAGTCTCAAACTCCTGACCTTAGGTGATTTACCCACCTTGGCCTCCCAAAGTGCTGGGATTACAGGTGTGAGTCACCATGCCCAGCTAATATAGCAATGGTTTCTACAGTGTTCCTTTTAATTATTTTTGCAGTGACTTGCATAGGTTTTCTTCTTTTTCTTTTCTTTTTTGTTTTCAAGACAGGGTCTCCCTCTGTTGCCCCAGCTAGAATGTAATGGTGCAATCACAGCTCACTGCAGCCCCGACCTCAAGTGATCCTCTGGCCTCAGCCTCTGGAGTAACTGGGATCACAGGTGTGCACCACCACGCCCAGCTAAAGTTTTTTGATTTTTAGTCAAGACAGTGTTTCGCCATGTTGCCCAGGCTGGTCTCGAACTCCTGGCTTCAAGTGATCCTCTCACCTTGGCCTCTCAGAGTGCTGGGATTACAGGCATGAGCCACTGCACCTGACCGGCATAGCTTTTTTTCCCAGTTTTTTTGTTTGTTTTTGAGATGGAGTCTCACTCTGTCACCCCAGGAGTGGACTGCAGTGGCACGATCTCAGCTCACTGCAACCACCATCAAGTGATTCTCCTGCCTCAACCTCCTGAGTAGCTGGGACTACAGGCGCGTGCCACCATGCCTGGCTAATTTTTGTATTTTTAGTAGAGATGGGGTTTCACCATATTGGCCAGGCTGTTCTCAAACTCCTGACCTCGTGATCTGCCGGCCTCAGCCTCCCAAAGTGCTGGGATGACAGGCGTGAGCCACCGCACCCAGCGGATATCTGCGATTATGAAGAATCGCTGACACTTTCTTTTTAATGCTTCACAGTACCTGGTCCAAAGGGCAGCTTTTAAATAAATACTCATTACATTGAATGGAGTTTCAACTTGGCAAGATTTTGCTGGAAGCCACAGCGGCTTTGCTTCAGGGAAGAGCTTTCCACTGGAGCGAAAGCGACCTCTGGTGGCAAGGGGATCAAAGACTCCTTTCAGAAAGCGGGTGTTCAGGCTGGCAAGGCGGCTGGTGGCAACACAGAAGCTGCTGATGACTGGCACATGAGGGCAGCACTTTTTTTTTTTTTCAGCCGGGGTCTTGCTCTGTCACCCAGACTGGAGTGCAGTGGTGCGATCTTAGCTCACTGCAACCTCGACATCCCTGGCTCGGGTGATCCTCCCACCTCAGCCACCATGCCTGGCTAGTTTGTTTGTGTGTTTTTTTTGTTTGTTTGTTTTGTTTTTTCAGGGTAAAATTGGGTTTATTTTTTAACCACCATGCTTGGAATCAAATTATCATTGGTAAGTGGTAATGTCAATAGTCTTAAAACGAAATGTTAGAAGAAGAATACAGAAGACTGATGAGGAGAAGCCGCTAACTGGTGGGTGTAAAGATCAGTACCTAACCTGGGCTGTTTGTGTTTTTAATGGAGATGGGGTTTCACTATGTTGGCCAGGCTGGTCTCGAACTCCGGACCTCAAGTGATGCACCACAGCGTCCAGCCTGTGTCTGAGTCCTTCTTGGTGTTTGGGGAGACCTGTTCCTGTCCACACGTGCCACAGAGAGAGGCAATACAGTGTAGAGGCAGGGAACTCAGGGTGTCCAGCTGCCTGGGGCTGTTAGATAATCATAATGATGGCGGCAGCTGGGCACAGCGCCTCACACCTGTCATCACAGCACTTTGGGAGGCTGAGCCCCGGAGTTCAAGACCAGCCTGGACAACATAGTGAGACCCTGTCTCTACAAAAAATAAAATTAAAAAATTATCTGGGACTGTGTGTAGTGGCTCACCCCTGTAATCACAGCACTTTGGGAGGCCAAGACAGGTGGATTGCCTGAGGTCAGGAGCTCGAGACCAGCCTGGCCAATGTGGCAAAACCCCATCTCTACTAAAAATACAAAAATTAGCTAGGCATGGTGGCTCCCAGCTACTTGGGAGCCTGAGACAGGAGAATCGCTTGAACCTGGGAGGTGGAGGTTGCAGTGAGCCAAGATCACACCATTGCACTCCAGCCTGGGTGACAGAGCAAGACTCCATCTCAAAACAAAACAAAACAAAAAATTAGCTGGGTGTGGTGGCGCACCTATAGTCCCAGCTGCTTGGGAGGCTGAGGTAGGATTATTTGAACCTGGGAATTCAAGGCTGCAGTGAGCTGTGATTGTACCACTGCACTCCAGCCTAGGCAACAGAGACTCTCTTTCTAAAATAATAATAATATTAATAATAAGCTCAAGTTGCCCAACCTCTCTGTAAAGTGCTTGCTACTATTGTTTCAATAAACCTTACTTAAGGAACCACCTAAAAAAAACCAACAAAATGATTTCAAATACAAATTTCCTTTTGATAGAATATTTTTTACCCTCGAGGGATTTACAATATTTTTTACCCTCGAGGGATTTACAACATTCATATTCTTTGCCCACACACGAGCAGAAAAATAATTCCACTGTTTGAGGTTTATAAGAAATCTATAGTAACAGTGATTGGAGGCAAATCTTGTTAATTTCTCATCCCTAAAGAATAGCGGGCCAGGCATGGTGGCCCAGCACTTCGTAATCACAGCACTTTAGAAGGCCGAGACAGGTGGATTGCTTGAACCTAGGAATGCAAGACCAGCCCAGGCAACATAGTGAGACACTGTCTCTACAAAAAAATGCAAAAATTAGCAGGGCTTGGCCGCGCACACCTGTGGTCCCAGCAACTCAGGAGGCTGAGGTGCAAGGATGGCTTGAGCCCAGGAAATGGAGTCTGTAATAAGCTGAGATTGTGCCACTGCACTGTAGCCTCAGCAATGAAGCAAGACCCTGTCTTAAAAGAAAAAAGAAAACATAGAGAAGGGAAGAGAAGGCCGGGTGCGGTGGTTCACGCCTGTAATCCTAACACTTTGGGAGGCCGAGGTGGGTGGATCACCTGAGGTCAGGAGTTCAAGACCAGCCTGGCCATCATGGTGAAACCCCATCTTT
>NW_016107397.1:3155395-3160320 GCF_001604975.1 Cebus imitator
AAAAAAAAAAAAAAAAAAAAAAAAAAAAAAAAAAAAAAAAAGAGAGAGAAGGGAAGACAAACTTAGCACAGGCAAGGAACAGGGCCAGGCAAAGTCAAACGGGGCTGGGCAGGTCTCATGCTGTGCGTCTGCATCATCTTCATCCACACAATAGCTGAGCAGAGCGAAGAGTCTGTTAAGTGGGGCATTACCTGGAATAAGCCTCCTCTGTGGTAAGGGGGCTTTTTGAAGAACTCTTTTCCCCAGAGCCGTCTCAGCATGGGTAGGCAGTTTTTGAACTGTATACTGCAGAGTTAGGGCTAACTTGCTCTGCTTTTTGAAGCATTTTGTGCAAAAAGAGGCTGTTTAGCTTTCCAAGGAAATCTGTTACAGACGGATAACTTTTCAGCCACTAGCCTAGGGCCTGGAATTACTCATATTTTCAGGGCGTAAGGAGGTCGAAAGATATACCTGGCCAGGCTGGGCCTGATGGCTCACAGCTGTAATCCCAGCAATTTGGGAGCCCAAAGTGGGAGGATTGTTTGAGCCCGGGAGTTCAAAACATGGCAAAACCCCATCTCTACAAAAAAAATTTTTTAAAAGAAATAGAAATGAGTGGGGTGTTCAGAGGGTTGCATTTCTCACTCCTGTCCTCAGGGTCCTGGAGTTGGACAGTATGCGAGTTGGACAGATGGTTATTGGTCTTTTTTCAGTTTAAAAAATTGTTTTTGAATATTTGAACAGAAACTAATGGAAGGAAGTGTGCCCTCTGCCAAGAGCCTTCAGGATACCGGAAGAAGATGACAAAAGACTTTTCAGGAAGCTGCTGGAGTATATATAACAAGAGAGCCCTGTTTTCAAGAAACCTGATACCTTTATGGGTTTGGGAAGGGTAAGACACACGCATGCAAAGCTGAAGGACACTGGAGAATCCAAGGACTGTTTTTTATTTTGTGTGTGTGTGTGTGTGTTTGTTTTTTGTTTTCTCCTGAGTTGGAGTCTCGCTCTATTACCCAGGCTGGAGTGCAATGGTGTGATCTCGGCTCACTGCAACCTCCGCTCCCATATTGAAGCAATTTTCCAACCTCAGCCTCCCAAGTAGCTGGGATTACAGGCACCCACTACCACGCCCGGCTGATTTTTGTATTTTTAGTAGAGATGAGGTTTTGCCATGTTGGCCGGGCTGGTCTCGAACTCCTGACCTTGGGATCCACCTGCCTTGGCCTCCCAAAGTGCTGGGATTACAGGTGTGAGCCACTGCGCCTGGCCTCCAACCACTCTTACAGACCAGGGAAAAGAAAACCTGGTCAGGGTCAAGAGTGATGATGTTTTGATGTCTTCTTTTCTTTCTTTCTTTTTTTAAAGGAAGAGTCTCACTATGTTGTCCAGGCTGGTCTGAAACTCCTGGCCTCAAGAGATCCTCCTGCCCTGGACTCCCAAAATGCTGTGATTACAGGCACAGGCCACCGCACTAGAGCCGCAGTGACGATGTTGCCTGGATTCATGGGAAGTCCTAGGTGGAGGACCTGGAATTTGAGCTGGGTTTGAAGAATGGGGAGTGGGAGTAGGTGGGTGGGAAGCATTTGGTGCTGGAAGGAAGTGGCATGAACAGAGTTGGGAACCCACAAGGACAGTGACTTATGAGCAGCCCCATCTGGGTAAGTGGAAAATGTACGGGGGGGAACAGTTTTCCTTTTTGAGGATGATTCCCAGGGGCAGAATCAAGCTCCCCCAACTTATCCTTGGGGCTTGTGGCAGAGCTGAGATGTCTATTTCATGGACTCATCCATGTCGGCCAACCCGGGTATAGGAAGGTCCCTTCCACCCATGAGGTCTATGGACCAACAGGATTTTTGATTTCTGGTTTTTGTTGTTGTTGTTGTTTTGAGATGGAGTCTCGCTCTGTCACTCCAGCCTGGAGTGCAGTGGTGCGATCTCAGCTCACTGCAACCTCTGCCTCCTGGGTTCAAGTGATTCTCCTGCCTCAGCCTCCCGAGTAGCTGGAACTACAGGTGCGTACCGCCACGCCTGGCTAATTTTTGTATTTTTAGTAGAGACAGGGTTTTGCCAGGTTAGCCAGGCTGGTCTCAAACTCCTTAGCTCAGGTGATCTGCCCACCTCAGCCTCCCAAAGTGCTGGGATTACAGGTATGAACCACCACGCCCGGCCTAGGCTTCTGATTTGTTGTACGATGTGAAAAGGCGAAGGTAAAGGCAGCGACTGTCCTGACATAGTTTTCATATTTATTTATTTATTTTATTAATTTTTTGAAACATTTTTACTTGTTTATATATCAAAAGTGAAAAAGCATACAATTCAACACAATTTCAATAGCATTTGACACCACCCTCGTGGGTCCTGTGTATGGCTGACATCCCTGTCCAGTGCAAAATCAAACAAGAAAAAAGAAAGGAAGAAAAACCCCAAACAAAGAGGATTTTTCAGTAGGGAACATGCTGGGCTGATTAGATTCTATTAGATCACATTCATTTCATATCTATGTACAATTCTTCCATAAACTGGTCTTTAAAATAGATATATTTAAAGATATTAGAAATATATATTTCAAGATATTTTAAAAATATATTTTTAAAGAGACAGGGGTCTTGCTATGTTGCCCAGGCTGGTCTCAAACTCCTGGGCTCAAGCAATCCTCCTGCCTTGGCCTCCCAAAGTGCATACATCCATTTTGTGCTCTACCCTCTGGCTGGTAGGTTTTCAGAAACATTATCTAAGGTAGTTGAATCTGAGCTGCCTGTCTCTCTCTCACCCACCCCCCCTCACGTGTCCACTGCTCACACACAGCAGCCGGAAATGACACATTGAAGTGAGTCACCGATGCGGCTGTGAGTCACCCTGTAATTGGGGAAAGTTCTGTCCTGGTAGGTCATGCAGCCCCTTGCATTTCTGCTCCTAAATCTATTGAACACATTGGAAACCACTCTGTCCTCGCCCAAGTCTCTCTCCCCCACTGCGTCCTTTTGGTCCCCTAAAGAAGCTGAAATTGGATAGTCCATTTCCATCAAGTGGAAAAACACGAGGATAAGAGGGGCAGGAGGGTCTCAGGTGGCCACAAGGTGGCAGTGTGGGCCCCGTCACGTTGGACGTCCCAAGGGGTGTGTGCCAGTCAAGTGGCCAGACTTCCTGAGATACAGTGACACAGACCACAAAGTAACACTAAGAGCAAGTTTAAATACTATTATTTTCCGTAATAGTTCCCTTTCTCTCTAACAAGCACACAAGGGCAAAGATATAATAAATATTCAGGCACACCTCTGGCGTTCCACTCTCCCCACCAAGAGATTGGGGGTGAAGAGCTGCGCACACATCTGACCTTTCTTCCTCTATTCCTATAAAAATAAAACGAAGCAGAAACCTGCTTCAATGAGTAAACAAGTCACCTACACTCCAAAATAATCCATGCACACTGTTTCTGGGGAGGGAGACGGCCAGGCCAGGAGGGTCTCAGGGCTTGGGGGGCATTCACTCTGCTACCTTCAGCATCTCTGTGCTGGGTAGGGGTGGTCAGTGCCAAAATGGACTCTGAGATGAATAAGTGTTTCTTCCTTTGGCCTTTGGCCTGTCACCAGCCTCCTCCGCGGTGGCAGACAGTACAAGACTGATGGCAATGAGACTGGAACAGAAATAGTTTCTACCAAGCACACAAAAGCTCCTGTAAGCCCCGTGATTCCATCCTGCAAAGGTTCTCAGTGGGAACCAGGTCTGCAGACCCAAGTGGGCAGAGAGACGGGCGGAAGCAGGTGCCCAGATGGTCCCGCAGGCGTCACCTTTTGGTTTGGAGACCTTGAGGGAGTTGTGCTTCAAACTTCTCTCCCAGGGTCCCAGGCAGAGACTAGGGAGTTTGACCTAAAGGTCCTCCAAGGAGAGGCTGAGGTCTTGGAGACATATCTGGTTTACCATCTTTTCACGAAAGGCAAATGTCTTCTCTTCCTCCAGAAAGAGTCATTAACACTAAAATTCTTGTCTTCGGAGTTTCTTCTTTCCCGATGCATCTCCAGTTTGTCCCAGATGAAGGCGTTTTTCCCCAGGGTCAGGGTTCCATGACTTGGCCCATGAAAAGAACTGTTCCTGAGGATGGAAGAACCGTGGGGGTTGAGAAGTGGAAGGAATGGGACAGCTCATCGGGCTGTATGTGGGTGGAAGGGCTGATATCTGGGTAGATGAGTGAGCTGTCTGGATTCGCAGCTGCCTGAGTGACAGAGCGGGGACGGTGCCCTGGCACTGTCTGTGGGTGATAGAAGAATGCCTCCTCTTGGGATAGGAAGTGGGGTAGGGTTATGGATCCCCTGCCCAGAGCCCTCTCAGAGCTAGAGAGATGTCTGCATCAGTCAGGACTAGCTCCTGAAAGAACAGGTGGGAGGATGTGGAACGTGATGGGTTCCAGGCTCACCTGTGGGGTTGTGCCGGACCACAAAAAGGAATGGTCTGTCCATGATGATCTCCTCGGGGGCCATTCGGGCTGAGACTATGACAGCTGCAAGAGACAAGACAATGTCTTAGAGCAGAGGGATGCTGGCACTGGCACGCCCCCGCCCTTTTTCTTAGAGACAGGGTCTCTCTCTGTCGCTCAGGCTGGAGTGCAGTGGTGCCATCGTGGCTCACCGCAGCCTCTAACTCCTGGGCTCAAGTGATCCTCCCACCTCAGTCTCCCAAGTAGCTGGGACTACAGGTGCATGCCACCATGCCTAATATTTTTTTCTATTTTTTGTAGAGACAGGGTCTCATTAGGTTGCCCAGGCTTATCTCAAATGCCTGGGCTCAAGGGATCCTCCCACTTCGGCCTCCCAAAGTGCTGGGATTACAGGTCTGAGCCACTGAGCCCAGCTAGAAGTTGTTTTCCTGAATGTGAACCTTAAAAGTTTAGAGACATCCTCAAGACATGGTTTCCTCTAGGAGCTTGGTGGTAATGGATCAGTTTTCCCCTT
>NW_016107397.1:3160620-3163529 GCF_001604975.1 Cebus imitator
TAAGACTGGAGTACAATGGCATAATCTTGGCTCACTGCAACCTCTGCCTCCTGGATTCAAGCAATTCTCCTGCCCCGGCCTCCTGAGTAGCTGGGATTACAGGCGCACACCACCACGCCTGGTGAATTTTTATATTTTTAGTAGACACAGGGTTTCACCATGTTGCCCAGGCTGGTATCAAATTCCTCACCTCAAGTGATCCGCCTGCCTTGGCCTCCCAAGGTGCTGGGATTACAGGCATAAGCCACCGTGCCCGGCCCGATAAGCATGTCTCCCCACTGTGGGAACAGTGTGGGTTTTCCTTTACGAGCCTTTTCATAGTCAGGGAACTTAGGAACCATCAGGTGAGGAAACAGGGTCCCATGGTCCCAAGCCCGTCTTCCAGGCTGAGAAACAGGTTGGGAGACTGGGTGATGGCTGAGCAGAGACAGAGCTGCTTTGTGCAGAGAGGTCTCTGCAGACAGGGCTGTGGGGTCCTTTTTGGGTCTGGGGACCAGTTATCCTGAAGGGCGATGGAGGCGCCGTGCCCGTGGGGCCTCACCTGAGCCAGACTCACCTGTGGATGAGGAGGCCACTGTGCCGCTCTCGTTCACCTCGATCTTCACTTTCTGCAGTGCCTGCGCGACGTGGAGAGGCTCTTGGTCTGAAACAGATGTGGATACAGGAATAGATCAACTGTCGTGCTCAAAGAGATGTTCCTCTTCCCTCTTAGGGCCCCCCCGCACTCCACTGGGATAAGAAAATGCAAAGGAAAGTCCTCTTACCTGAAAGACTCGTGAAGTCCGCCTGGAATGGTCTGAATATCTCGGTCATTCCCAAGTTCTCTAGGGGTTTCCTGAGGTCGACTTCCGTCTCCAGGGAGAACCTGTGGATAGCAGCAGGCAGCTCAAGTTGCGGGTCCCCTTTGGCTGGCAGTCCCCCTTCTCTGTCCCCTACCAGGTGTCCCCGAAATACAGTGAACAGAATAGGAATGGAGGTGAAGGTTGGAGAGGGAGGCCTGGCTCTTTTTCTTTCTTTCCTTTTTTTTTTTTTGAAACAGAGTCTTGCTCTGTCCCCCAGGCTGGAGTGCAATGGTGTGATCTCGGCTCACTGCAGCCTCTGCTTCCTGGGTTCAAGTGACTCTCCTGTTTCAGCTGTCTCAGGAGCTGGGATTATAGGTGCTCGCCACCATGCCCAGCTAATTTTTGTACTTTTAGTAGAAACAGGGTTTCATCATACTGTCCAGCCTGGTCTCGAACTCCTGACCTCAAGTGATCCACCCACCTCTGCCTCCCCAAATGCTGGGATTACAGGTGTGCGTCACCATGCCTGGCCGGCCTCCTGGTTCTTTTTCAAAAGCTATTTGCAAAGTTCCCCTTATTGCTGGGATTCTAATATTCATCAACATTCTTCTGCAATCTCCCCACTCCCTCCCACCTATGACTAATTACTTTCCCCAAATAAGACAGTAGTTTCAGCATAATTTTATTCAGCCTGGCTGGGGCGGGGGAAGCCAAGGGCAAATTCTCCCCAGAGGATGCTGGAACAAAAATCTGGTCTGCAGATTGTGTTTCTGAGGGCCAATCCTGAAGAGGACTCAAGCAGGGAGGCTTTGGGCACTCTCTGCTTCCCACCAGGGCATGACTAATTACCTCAAATTTTATGAGCCAGAGAGTGAAAGAGAAGAAAAAAAAAAAAAAGAGGAAGAGAGAAAGAGAATGCAAGTGAGAGCACGCACCAGCTAAGCAACCAAATTCTCCTCTTTCCCCAAGCCTGGCATTATAGCATCTGGAAATTTGGGATGAGCGTGGTGGGAGGCTTCCCTATAATTCTGGAATTCCCCAGCTCCAGCCTTCTGGGTTTTGAAAAATCCCTTTGCTTCCTTCTGCAGAAGGATTTCGAAAAATCTGCTTTCTTGGAACCCCAGCTAAAAGCTGCGCTTTGAGGGGCGCCCTCCTTGAACACGATTTCTTTTGTTTGGATGTTGACTTGAAAGGGTGGGGGATGGGAATCTGATGGGGCCACCGTAAGTGGGTGTGGACTGATAGGGCCCCCACCTCCCTCATGTCTCTGGCTCTCCTTTTGGGGGCTTTTCTGGGGTATTCTGGGGATAGTCAATGTGGGAGTGTGGTCCGGAAGAGCTGTCCCCTGCCCTCCAGCAGAAACAGCTGGAGAGGGGATTGCGAGACTCATAATCAAATCCAGGCCACAGTGTTTCCCATCAGCCTCCCACGCATGCATGTCCCTGCCCTGCAAGCATCACGGATCTAGGAAATTCAGCCTGGGGGCGGTGATTTCAGCGAGCCTGGAGAGAGGGGCGGGCGGGTGGGGGAGATGGCAAAGTGGCTTACTTGGGCAGAACCAGGAGGCGGGGCAGCCTGGTCATGTTGCCTTTCCAGTGGCTGATGAGCTGGGCACTCAGAATGTTGGTGAGGGCAGAGAGAGGCACCTGTTTTTCATAAGGGGCAGCAATGAACATGCTGAGGGTGGTCCCGTGGTAGGGCAGCTCCAGGATGTCGTAGTAATGGCCGTCAGGTGTGGTGAACTCAGCTGTAAAGACAGCACGATGGCGCGTTGGACGTGACTCCAGCTCTCACTGACGGCAACCCAGCCCTGGGTTTTCACCTTGTTCTCCTGGCCTCTCCACTCTTTCTGGAAGCCAAGCTCTCTCTCCTGCCTGGCTTTTGGGGATCCCCTGTTCACTGCTCCCCTATTCAGTATTTTAATGTCCACTTCCCTTCTCTTCAACCAATTCAGTATCTTCTAATTTCTGGGTGCCTTTTTTTGGTTTATGTTTATTTTTTTTCTTAGAGACAGGGCTTCACTGTGTCACCCAGACTGGAGTGCAGTGCCGTGGTGCAGTCATAGCTCACTGCACCCTCCAGCTCCTGGTTCAAACGGTCCTCCCCCCTCAGCTGCTGCTTTTTTTT
>NW_016107397.1:3164359-3167097 GCF_001604975.1 Cebus imitator
AGACGGGGTTTCACCATGTTGACCAGGATGGTCTCGATCTCTTGACCTCGTGATCCACCCGCCTCGGCCTCCCAAAGTGCTGGGATTACAGGCTTGAGCCACCGCGCCCGGCCTCGGTCTTCTCTATCTCTTTTGGCCTTCCTTCACTTCCATTTTCCCTACACCCAGCCACCAATTCATCCCAGTCCTCATCCTTTTTTTCTTTGAGATGAAGTTTCACTCTGTTGCCCAGGCTGGAGTGAAGTGGCACGAGCTCAACTCACTGCAATCTCTGCCTCCTGTGTTCAAGCAATTCTCCTTCCTCTACCTCGAAAGTAGCTGGGATTACAGGCTTGTGCCACCACGCCTGGCTAATTTTTGTATTTTTAGTAGAGACAGGGTTTGACCATGTTGGCCAGGCTGGTCTTGAACTCCTGACCTCAGGTATCCACCAGCCTCAGCCTCCCAAAGTGCTGGGATTATAGGTGTGAGCCACCGCACCTGGAGTCCTCATCCTCTTAACCTTGACTCCCCCAGCAGGATTTCTCAGCCCCAGGTAATCACATTAGCAACACACAAAGATGGGACCCTGGAGTCAGGTAGACAAATGTGGCCCTGAGGGAATTTCTGGATTTCAGCTTCACCCTTCATGGGATAAAGCTCCTGTCACTGGGAGCAGTGACTCACACCGATAATCCCAGCACTTTGGGAGGCCGAGATGGGTGGATCACCTGAGGTCAGGAGTTCAAGACCCGCCTGGCCAACATGGTGAAACCCCGTCTCTAGTAAAAAATACAAAAATTAGCTGGGCGTGGTGTCAGGTGCCTGTAATCCCAGCTACTTGGGAGGCTGAGGCAGGAGAATAGCTTGAACCCAGGAGGCAGAGGCTGCAGAGAGCCGAGATCATGCCATTGCACTCCAGCCCATGGACAGAGCAAGACTCTGTTCCTTCTTCAGCACCCCAAAAAAGCTCCTGTCTTCTGTTCCCATTATCCTAATGTCTCTTGCTTGGGAAATCTTTGTCAAAGCTGGAGTATATTCTAGGGTCTCTCCTCCCTTAGAGGGGGACATTCCCTGCGGTCTTCCTCCCTCGGAGGCCGACATTTTGGGTATTCCTTGGGAGACCCTGGGAATATGAGATGCACTCACTGTGGGCTGTGGGGAAGGGGCTCTTGGACTTACTATAGTTGAACTTGTTGGTCTGAGTCATCATGGGCACGGAGACAGTGCTGCCGTCTGACTTGTGGAAGAGACGGTGGTGGGTGCCGGAGTCGGGGAAGGGAGTCTTCCAGTGGCCATTGAAGTAGAGGGCATTCACCAGCACCAGCCTCGTCAGCTGGTCCACGGCCCCTTTCCCAAGCAAGTCGCTGATCATACCTATAGGAAAACCAATGATCAGGAAGTTAGACAAATTTTTTTTTTTGATCTACAGCCATACTACCCTGAACGAAAAAAAAAAAGAAACAAAATTTTTTTTTTTGAGATGGAGTCTTGCTCTTGTCGCCCAGGCTAGAGTGCAATGGCGCAGCCTTGGCTCACTGAAACCTCCACCTCCCCGGGTTCAAGTGATTCTCCTGCCTCAGCTTCCCGAGTAGCTGGGATTACAGGCGCGTGCCACCACACCCGGCTAATTTTGTATTTTTAGTAGAGATAGGGTTTCACTATGTTGGCCAGGCTGGTCTCGAACTCCTGACCTCAGGTGATCCACTTGCCTCAGCCTGGCAAAGTGCTAGGATTACAGGCATGAGCCACCGCGCCTGACCCAGGCTTTGGTTCTTAAAGCATCCAGCCCTCTGTCCATAGAGAAGAGAATGCTGAAAAGGAGAGTTGTTTAGGATATGTGGATTTTTGTTGTTGTTTTTGTTTTGGATTGTTTTTTAGAGATGGGGTCTTGCTCTGTTGCCCAGGCTGGAGTGCAGTGGTGCAAACATAGCTCACTGCAGCCTTGAACTCCTGGACTCAAGTGATCCTCCCACCTCAGCCTCCCAAGTAGCTGGGACTACATGTGTGCACCACCATGCCTGGCTAATTTTTAAGTTTTTTGTAGAGATGGTGTCTTGCTATGTTGGCCAGGCTGTTCTCAAACTCCAGGCCTCAAGCCATCCTCTTCCCTAGACCTCCCAAAATGTTGGGCTGGGATTACAGGTGTGAACCACTGCACCCAACTAGGATATGTGGATTTGTTTCCAAATTCTCTTCCTCTTGAGGCCCTGGGGATGGGCTTCCTTTCCCTGCCTGCTCACCTTTTGTGTGTGTCTTCACCCAGTCATTGATGATGAATCTGGCTCTCTCCACCTCTACAAAGTCCACCTGCTTAACCATGGTCCGAAAGAGCCTGAAGAAGTGAGGCATGAAGCCCGGGACCAGCTTCAGGTCCCGCTGGACGAAGATGGCGTCTGTTGTGCTGATCTCGTCCTTGTTCCACGGCCCCATCAGCTCCTTGTACAGATGTCGGAGAGTGGGGGCTGTACCCTTGTCTGTGCCGAGGCAGAGAGGAGAGGACACGTGAGGCTTCTGTCGAGTTGAGGGTTCCCAGCCCAGCCCACTTCCCCGACAAGAGGCCCCATCCTGATGAATGGGGGCTACCGTGCTTTCCTAGGGGTCTCTGGAGATTTCATTCCAGGGTAAAATCTCTTTTCTGCATCTCCTTCCTTTCTTCAGCAGTCTCAGATCCCAACCCTTTCTTTTTTCTTTTTTTTCTTTCTTTCTTTTTTCTTTTTTTTTTAAAAAGATGGGGTTTCACCATGATGGCCAGGCTG
>NW_016107397.1:3167528-3179525 GCF_001604975.1 Cebus imitator
AGAGACGAGGTTTCACCGTGTTGACCAGGATGGTCTCGATCTCTTGACCTCGTGATCCACCCGCCTCGGCCTCCCAAAGTGCTGGGATTACAGGCGTGAGCCACCGCGCCCGGCCTTATTTTTTCTTTTCTTTTCTTTTTCTTTTTTCTTTTGTGAGACAGTCTCACTGTCCCCCAGCTGGAGTGCAGTGGTGCAATCTCAGCTCACTGCAAACTCCACCTCCCGGGTTCAGGCAATTCTTGTGCCTCAGCTTACCGAGTAGCTGGGATGACAGGTGTGCACCACTGCACCGGTCTAATTTTTATATTTTCAGTAAAGACAGGGTTTCACCGTATTTCCCAAGCTGGCCTTGAACTCCTGGCCTCAAGTGATCCTCCTGCCTCAACCTCTCAAAGTGCTGAGATTACAGGCATGAGGCACTGTGCCTGGCCTTAGATTTTTTTTTTATAGTACTGGCTATGCTAAGCATTTCACAAGTGTAATTCCATGAATTCTTTAGGGCAGTCCTATATGGGAGGTCTTTGTTTTTGTTTTTGTTTTGAGATGGAGTCTCGCTCTGTCACCCAGGCTGGAGGTGCCATTTTAGCTCACTGCAACCTTTGCCTCCCGGGTTCAAGTGATTCTCCAGCCTCAGCCTCCCAAGTTGCTGGGATTATAGGCGTGCGCCACAAGGCCTGGCTGACTTTTTTATTATTTCTTTTTTTAGTAGAGACGGGGTTTTACCATGTTGGTCAGGCTGGTCTCGAACTCCTGACCTCAGGTGATCCACCCACCTCGGCCTCCCAAAGTGCTGGGATTACAGGCATGAGCCACCATGACTGGCACTGTGGTAGGTATTTTTTATAATCCCCATTTTGTAGATGGGCAAACTGAGGCTTAACGAGGTTAAGATCACGCAGTGGTGAATAAGTGGTGAATCCACTGACCAGACACCCTTAGCAGTTTAAGGGTCCAGTGACTTAGAGTATGGTGGGAAGATGGGGAGACCCTGTAGCACAGCTGTACGGCGCTTGGCTCAGCTAGGCAAGAGCTAGCCTTTCCTCGGCTTCTGGCTGGTCCATCCTGTGGGGACTGCATGCCTCTCCCCGCCCCCATGTCCTGTCACTCACCATCAATCTTGAATCCCATGGCCGCTTGGATCTGCCTCCGCGTTTCTCCTCCCGTGGTCGACTGCAGCATGGCCAACACCGAGGCCACCCCATAGGGTGAGAAAACCACGTTGCGGTCCTTGGAGGCCTGCACCACCTGCTGAAACACCCTCACCCCGAAGTCTGAGGCCAGGTGGGCCACGTGGGATGTGGGATGGGGCACGGTGGACCCTTCACCAAAGACGAGGGCCAGGCCCAGGAACAGGCAGGTAAGAGCTGGAGACATCTGCATCCTGGAACAAGGGAAGAGGGCTGGTGAAGGAGTCGCTCTGGAAGACAGGGGGAAGGGGAGGCAAGCTGGTGCCCTAGCTCTGGACTCGGCTCTTCATGTTTGCTGCAAGTGGGTGATAGGTGAACAGCAGGGCAGCATGCAGGAAGAGGCCATGTTCAGATTCTGGGACCTTCCAGCTCTGTCTCACTCAGATGGACTCGCCCTCGGGCAGCCGCAGGGAGGCTTCTCCCGTCTTGCCCTGTGGGAATCTTGGAATCCAGTCCATTTGGCTTCCCTCTGTGTCCCGTAAAAAAGCCTCAGAAAAAGGCAGGTGAGAGGTCACTACCACGCTCTGCCCTTGCAGCCCGGGGGAGTTTAGCTCAGGCTCAATTATCAATGATCACAACATCTTTGATTTGCATGAGCTTTTAAATTTTCTTTCCTTTTCTTTCATTCTTTCTTCCCTCTTTCTTTTTCTTTACTGTTTCTCTCTTTCTCTTTTTCTCTTTCTCTCGCTTTATCTCTTTCTCTTTTTATCTCTTTTTCTTTCTCTCTCTCTCTCTTTCTTTCTATCTTTCTTTCTATCTGTCTTTCTTTCTTTCTTTTTCTCTTCCTTGCCTTTCCTCTCTCTCTTTCTGTCTTTCTTTCTTTTACTTTTTGAGATAGGGTCTTGTTTTGTCACCCACGCTGGAATTCAGTGGCTCAATATTGGTTCACTGCAACCTCCACCTCCCTGGCTCAAGCAGTCCTCCCACCTCAGCCTCCCAAGTAGCTGGGGATACAGGCATACCAGCACACCCAGTTAATTTTTGTATTTTTTGGGGAGAGACAGGGTTTTGCCATGTTGGCTGGTCTCAGACTCCTGGGCTCAAGAGATCTGCCTGCCTCAGCCTTGCAGAGTCCTGTGATTACAGGCATGAGCCACAGCGCCTGGACTTAATTCTCTTATAATGCTTTCCCAGCGATTGATTCGTTAGCAGGCGTGAGGTGGGAAATGGGGGAGGTCTTGAGGCAGAGGGACCGAGGGAGTCAAGGTTCTTGTTTCTGGGTGATGGGGTTGTTGTCGGGACCTGACCATCCTCCCTGCTCTCCTGCACTCACCCCTAGGGCAGGGTCGGCTCAAGGCTAAGGAAAAGAAAATAGAGGAATTGGCCGGGTGCGGTGGCTCGTCCCTGTAATCCCAGAACTTTGAGAGGCCTAGATGGGTGGATCACAAGGTCAAGAGTTTGAAACCAGCCTGGCATGGTGAAACCCTGTCTCTGCTGAAAATACAAAAGCTGGCCAGGCATGGTGGCACACATCTGTAGTCTCAGCTACTCGGGAGACTGAGGCAGGAGAATCGCTTGAACCCAGGAGGCGGAGGCTGTAGTGAGTCAAGATCGTGCCACTGCACTCCAGCCTGGGTGACAAAGCGAGACTCCGTCTCAAAAAGAAAAAGAAAATAGAGGAATAGTGGGGGATCGTGGAGGGAGGGGATTCTGGGGAGGTGAGTCCTCTGCCTTAAGCCCAAAGTAAGAGGTTGGAGGGAGTTTGCTTTTCTCCTACCTGAAGTTCTCAGAGGTGCCTTGCGATTGGTGGTTCGTTCTGCTCCGCTGTGGCTGCTGAGCTGCAGGAATTCAGCGGCTGGAGGGGGGCGTGTGGCACTTCTTGACAGCGCTCTTGGCCCTGCAGCCAGACACAGCTGTGCTCCTCTGTGAGCCTCTGCCTCCTTTTATACCAGATGTGGGCAGGAAACAGATGAACTCATGTTCCAGCCCCACCCACTCGCTGGCTCTGGGAGTCCGTCTGAACAGCGAGCCAGGCCCCCTCGACACCTCCCTCTCCGGGACTTGCTGAGGCATGTGTGTGTGTGTGTGTGTGCGTGCCACTCTGTGTGTGTACGTGTGTAAGAGAGTTCAGGAACGGCTGAGCAAACCCCGATAGCCTTGGCCTGGGGATCTCCCTTGAGCTTTCTGCCCTCTGCCTGTGTCGGTCTCTCCCGGATGTCCTGCCAGGTTGACCGTCTGCCGTGCCAGATAACCCAAAAAGCCCAGGACTCTAGCCTTCAGTTTGGAGAAAAAGCAGCTCATGTTGTCTGGCTTTCCTTTGGAGAACCAGGTCACCGTGGAGTTATCAAAGATAACCTCCATTGAAAGCTGGGTGTTTTTCTACCAAGACCGTCTACCCCACGCCCTGGGACAACTCCAGGAAAGAGCACCCCTCCCTCCTCCTGGACCCAGCCCGGCAGCCACGGGCATGCAACCAGCCACGTGATTGTCTAGGTTTTGTCTGTCTAGCACTTGGGCCCAACAGAGGACTCTTGGTCTTTCCCTCATCCCCGCCATGTGCCCGGCCACCTCCGATGATACATGGCTGACTCCCACACGTGTCCAGACTCTCCCCGTGCCCTCGAGGGCTCTCTTGTGTCAACAACCTTGTCTGGCTGGAGTTTGAGGTGTGCTGGGCGGGGCAGTGGTGGCTGAAAGGGACCAGGGGTTACCATGGTAAAGGCTTGGTAAAGAAACAGGAGACCAACGTGTAAGTTTCATTTCTTGGAGCTGCCCGCTGGGACTTGGGGGCAGCTTGTCCTTTATCTTCCTCCTCCAGACATAGACACGTGGGGAAGAGGGATAGAAGCAGAGTGTCAACTCATGGCGGGTTTGCAGGGTGTGCTTTTAGGGCTGGGGGGTGAGGGGAGGAAGAGTGACTGATAGACTCTGTAGAGCAATGGTCCTCCACGTTTTTGGCACTAGGGACTGGTTTCACAGAAGGCAATTTTTTCACAGACCAGGGTGGGATGGTTTCAGGATGATTCAAGCACATTACATTTATTGTGCACTTTATTTCTATTATTATGACATTGTAGTGTATAATATAAATAATTCCACAACTCACCATCACGTAGAATCAGCTGGAGCCCTTAGCTTGTGTTCCTGAGCTAGACGGTCCCCTCTGGGGGTGATGGGAGACAGTGACACATCATCAGGCCCTAGATTCTCATAGGAGCCGGCAGCCTGGATCCCGTGAATTCACAGTTGATGGTACGATTTGTGCTCCTATGAGAATCTAATGCCGCTGCTGATCTGACCAGAGGCAGAGCTCATGCGGTCGTGTGAGCGATGGGGAGCTGTAGCATGGCACGATGGCTCTCGCCTGTAATCCCAGAACTTTGGGAGGCTGAGGCAGGCGGATCACCTGAGTTTGGGAGTTCGAGACTAGCCTCACCAACATGGAGAAACTCCATCTCTACTAAAAATACAAAACATTAGCCGAGTGTGGTGGTGCATACCTGTAGTCCCAGCTACTCGGGAGGCTGAGGCAGGTGAATCACTGGTACCTGGGAGGCGGGGGTTGCAGTGAGCCAAGATCATGCCACTGCACTCCAGCCTGGGCAACAGAGCAAAACTCTGTCTCAAAATAATAATAACAATAGCAATGGCTGTCGATACAGATGAAGTTTCACTTACCTGCTGCCCACCTCCTGCTATGCAGCCTGGTTCCTAACAGGCCGTGGACTGGACCCTGGCCCAGAGGTCGGGGACCCCTGCTGTAGAGGGTGGAAACTGAGCATGTAGACAGACTAGTAGATTTGAGTTTTGTTTGTTTGTTTGTTTTTGAGACGGAGTCTCTCTCTGTCGCCCATGCTGGAGTGCAGTGGCTTGATCTCCGCTCACTGCAACCTCTGCCTCTCAGGTTCAAGCGATTCTCCTGCCTCAGCCTCCTGAGTAGCTGGGACTACAGGTGCCTACCACCATGCCTGGCTAATTTTTTTTTGTGATTTTAGTAGAGGTGGGGTTTCACTGTGTTAGCGAGGATGATCATGATCTCCTGGCTTTGTGATCTGCCCACCTAGGCCTCACAAAGTGCTGGGATTACAGGTGTGAGCCACCACGCCTGGCCGAATTCGGGATTTTGACAGGGTCAGGTGCCCTTGGCCGTGTGGACGGAAGGGTGGCCAGCGTGTTGCCAAGAGGGAGTCTTGTATCGGAGACATGGATACTTGGGGTCCACCCACTGTCGGGTTTTGTGTAGGTGGTGGGGCTTAATTAGGAGAATCCATGGAGACAGCAGATAACAGAGTCATAGGAAGTTTCAGTGGGTGGAAGCGTGGGGATGTTTGTTTTGGATTTTGTCAGTAAACAGATACCAAGGGCAACCACAGCTGAGTAGCCCTCCTGCTTTTCATTCTGCCTTAGGCCTTGTTTTCTCACAAGTGGCAGGGACAGCGCAGACGCTCCTCGGAAAGTTGGGCTCACAGACGCATCAGAACTCTTCCTGTGAAACTGCCTCTTGTTTATGTCTTTTTCCTTTCCTTAGTTGTGGTTTGGAGTCCCTGAGAGTGTGGTTAGCGGTGAGGAAGAAGCAACCGCCCTGACCTCTTAGATGAAGACAAGTCAAGCCCCAAACCCATTTCTTTTTTTTTTTTTTTTTTGAGATAGGGTCTCATTCTGTCACCAAGGCTGGAGTGCAGTGGCGTGATCATAGCTCACTGCAGAGTTGAACTCCTGGGCTCAAGCAAGTATCGGGGACTGCAGGCTAGCGCCACCACACCCAGTGAATTATTATTTGCTCTTATAGAGACAGAGTCTTGCTGTGTTGACCAAGCTGGTCTCAAACTCCTGGGTTCAAACAATCCTCCCACCTTTGCCTCCCAAAGTGTATAAGCCACCATGCCTAGTCCCAGACTTATCTCTTGTCCTCCAAAGTATCCCCAAGGCTGGGCCATGGTGGCTCTCACCTGTAATCCTAGCACTTTGGGAGGCCAAGGCGGGTAGATCACTTGAGGTCAAGAGTTCAAGACCAGCCCGGCCAATACGGTGAAACCACATCTCTACTGAAAATACAAAAATTAGCCAGGCATGGTGTTGTGTACCTATGATCCCAGCTTCTCAGGAGGCTGAGGCAGGAAAATTGCCTGAACCCAGGAGGCGGAGGTTGCGGTGAGCCAAGATCGCGCCATTGCACTCCAGCCTGGGTAACAAGAGCGAAACTCCGACTCAAAAAAAAAAAAACAAAAAAAACCCAGCTTTGGCCGTGATCCCTGCCTCTACTTCACGCACATGGCCCTGCCTTCTCTTGCCTGCCTCAGGAGCCGAGCCCTTCCATACCAGGGTCCAGCTGCCCGAGGGCTGCTCCCCATCCGACCTCCCAGAGAAACCCCCTTCTCAGAATCTGACTCAAGGGGTTATCACTTTTCCCTTTTTCCCCGGACCCCAAGTCCTCTCTTTCTTTATCCAATCCTCTCTTTCCAGCTTAGGCTCTTTTGTAAGGGGTCACACGGGTGCAGAGAGAAAAGTCCGTGCTGTTGAAATAGCCAGATCTCCAGCTTCCGGAGGGTCAGAGATAAGAGAGTGAGTTACGGGGACGTGAATTTCAGGGGAAAGTTCTGGCTCTAGCCTACTGGGAAAGATGTGTCCATCTGCCCCGAGCAGGTGGTTCGTGACTGTAGACCACACTCAGATTTTCCATGACTGTCCCTCCACCCCCCACCCACTGGTGGGCCCTGGGTGGACTCTGGCCTTCCCGCCACCCATCACCCCCGACCTCCTGCCCTCTGGCCCGATCTCTGTTCTTCCTCTTTGCTTCTGCTTTCTCCACTCTCTCTTTTTCACTTTCCCTTTCTCCCTCTGAGCCTCCCATTTCTACTCCCTTCTCTCTGACCTTTTGCCTACCCTCTCTTCCCCAGCGTCCCCTCTCCTCGGCTGCAGGAGGCTGCCCCCATTTCCACTCTCCCTCTTTTCTGCTGTCTCTGACTCATTCCCTCTTTCCCTCTAGGATCCCAGAATCCCTTTTACAGTCAAATGCTCAGCTCCCGAGCCCTTCCGGTGGGGAAGAGAGCGCTGCTGCCTGTTACACAGGCTCCCTGGAATGTGACACCCAGCCTCCCGATTCCTGGTGATTTCACTGGGAGAGCCGGGGGTGGGCGAACGCGGGGTCTTGCTCACAGCACTATTTCTGGCTTGGTTGCTCTCCAGACAACACAGCTCCGAAAATAGCCTGTGTTTGGGTTCGGGTCTCTGCCCTTCTCTAGGAGGGAATCCGTCCTGGGTGTCTCTGCTGACTTTAAGATCGTGGTCCTGGGACAGCTGTCCAGGGCCCTGCCTCACACTGGCTCTGTGCCTGAGGTCCCCCTCCTCTCCTGCTGTGTCCCCTCTCCCCTGCCAGCCCCTTGGCCTGCGGCCAGCAGGCCGGCTATCTCTTTCTCTCTCTTTTTTTTATTTGAGACGGAGTTTCTCTCTTGTTGCCCAGGCTGGAGTGCAATGGTACAATCTCGGCTCACTGCAACCTCTGCCTCCGATGTTCCAGCGATTCTCCTGCCTCAGACTCCTGAGTAGCTGGGATTACAGGCCTGTGCCACCATGCCTGGCTAATTTTGTATTTTTAGTAGAGATAGGGTTTCGCCATGTTGGCCAGGCTGGTCTCTAACTCCTGGTCTCAGGAGATCTGCCTGCCTCAGCCACCAAAGTGTTGGGATCACAGGTGTGAGCCACCTCACCCGGCCTGGCCATCTCTCTTGAAACTACACAACACTCTCACTGGTCCTGCCTCACCCAATGTAGCCCTTGCTTGTCCACAATTGCATTTGTTTTTAGAGTGGGGGCCATGCTCTATTGCCCAGGTGGGATGCAGAGGCAGAATCATGGCTCCCTGCAGCCTCGACCTCGCAGGCCCAAGTGATCCTCCCACCTCAGACTCCTGATGAGTTGCTAGTTGGCACTACAGGTGTGCACCACCACGCCCCACTCATTTTTTTTTTTTTTTTTTGAGTCAGAGTTTTGCTCTTGTGGCCCAGGCTGGAGTGCAGGGGCATGATCTCGCCTCACTGCAACCTCTGCCTCCTGGGTTGAAGCAATTCTTCTGTGTCAGCCTCCCAAGTAGCTAGGATTATAACTGGGATTATACCACGCCTGGCTAATTTTTGTATTTTTAGTAGAGACGGGATTTCACCATGTTGGCCAGGCTGGTCTTGAACTCCTGACCTCAGGTGATCTGCCCGCCTTGGCCTCCCAAAGTGCTGGGATTACAGACATGAGCCACTGCGCCCCACTTAATTTTTTTTTTCAGAGATGGGGGTCTCTCCATGTTGCCCAGGCTAGTCTCAAACGCCAGGGCTCAAGGTTGGAGTGCAGTGGTACCATTTCAGTTCACTGCAGCCTCCGCCTCCCAGGCTCAAGTGATCCTCCCACCTCAGCCTGCCCAGTAGCTGGGACCTCAGGCGTACACCACTGCACCTGGCTAACTTCTTGTATTTTTGGTAGAGACAGGGTTTCACCACGTTGCCCTGACTATTCTCAACCTCCTGAGCTCAAGTGATCTGCCTGCCTCGGCCTCCCAAAGTGCTGGGATTACAGGCATGAGCCACCATTCCTGGCCCTAACCCAGTTCTTTTCATTTACAAGTGAGGGCACTTAGGTCCAGTGAGGTCCACTGCGCTTGAAGCCACACAGTGACTACACCACAAATGAGAGAAGAGTGGTCACTGGATCAGGCGGACCCGGCTGCTGGTTAGGAATCTGACATTGGCTATGTGACTAGGTAAAACTCAAACACCCTTCCTTCCTTCCCTACTTCCTTCCTTCCTTCCTTCCTTCCTTCCTTCCTTCCTTTCTCCCTCCCTTCCTCCTACCCTCCTTCCCTCTTTCCCTCCCCCCTCCTTCCCTCCCTCCCTTTCTCCTTCCCTCCCCCCTTCCTCCTTCCTTCCTTCCCTCCCTCTATCCCTCCTCCCTTCCTTCCTTCCTTCCCTCCCTCCTTCTATCCCCCATCTCTCTTCTTTCCTTCCCTCCCTCCCTCTAACCCCCTCCCTTCCTTCCCTCCCTCCGTCCCTCCTCCCTCCCTTCCTTCTTTTCCCTCCCTCCATGCCTCCTTCCTTCCCTCCCTCTTTCCCTCCCGCCTCCCTCCCTCCCTTCCTTCCTTCCCTATGACTGAAGGATCAGAGCCTCAGTATTACCTGTAAAAGGCGGGTAGTGATTCCCATCTTTCAAGGTTGCGATGAGGATCACATAAAATGTTGTCTGCCAAACGTCCCACACATTCTGGGCTCTCCCTTGTGGCGGCTGCTCTTGGTGGTCAGCAGAGTCAGGACAGGAACCCAGACAGCCTGAGCTATTCATTTTGAACATCCATCCTTAAGGGATGAGTGTTTTAGGTGTTCGTTTTTAGCCTCTCAGCATTTAGCGGAGCGTGGGCGTTAATCGCCTGGGAAGTGGACTGGCTGCTTACCTGAGGGGATGCGTGCCAGCCCCTCTCGTCTGTATCATGCCAGACCCTTCTGCTATCTCCCTGGTCCTGACGTGCCCCCGCTGGCTAACTTTGCAGATCCCAGGAAGATACTCCTCTCTGGGCTGCACGTCATGGATGTACCCCACTGATGTTCCAAGTGTGTCCTTATCCTCCGAGCATACCAGGGCGGAGAGGGACTGGATTTACCAAAATAGAGCTGAACTCGACCCACTGCTCCAGCAGACCCTTGCAGCCCCCATCTCCCCTCTCTTACTGACTCTCCCATGATACCTATAATGCTTTCATCACTTTAAAAAATTTATGCTTGCCAGTCGCAGTGGCTCATGCCTGTAATCCCAACACTTTGGGAGGCAGAGGCAGGCAGATCACCAAGTCAAGAGTTCGAGACCAGCCTGACCAACATGGTGAAACCCCGTCTCTACTAAAAATACAAAAATTAGCCAGGTGTGGTGGCACATGCCTGTAGTCCCAGCTACTCGGGAGGCTGAGGCTGGAGGATCTCTTGAGCCCAGGAGTTCTGGGCTGTAGTGCGCTATGCCAATCGGGTGTCCGCACTAAGTTCGGCATCAATATGGTGACCTCCCGGGAGCAGGGGACCACCAGGTTGCCTAAGGATGGGTGAATTGGCCCAGGTCGGAAACAGAGCAGGTCAAAACTCCCGTGCTGATCAGTAGTGGGATCGCGCCTGTGAATAGCCACTGCACTCCAGCCTGGGCAACATAGCAAGACCCCGTCTCTAAAATAAATAAATAAATAAGGAATGTGATCACCAAGGGGAGTTTTAATGGCAGGGAATGGGGGAGCACCGGGCTCCTGGGGGTAGATGAGACACGGAGCCTGTGACGTCGGGCTGATGAGGCAGTGCAAGCCTGCAGGGCGCCTCTGAGCCACTGGCCAGATTCCATCTCTCCATCCACTACTCTTTACCCACACAAGTGGCTTATCTGACTCTGATTCACTTTCCATTGTCTCTACCAGAACTTGTTCCTCATTCTCCACATGCCTATGTCTCTCTTTAGGCCTTTCTCTGGACACATTCTGTTTTTTTCTTGTCATTCCTGTTTGTCTTGAGAAAGGGTCTTGCTCTGTTGCCCAGGCTGGAGTGCAGTGGCTCAGTCATGGCTCCCTGCAGCCTCCACCTCCTGGGCTCAAGCCGTCCTGCCTCAGCCTCCTAAGTAGCTGAGTAGCGTGCACCACCAGGCCTGGCTAATTTAAAACATTTTTTGTAGAAATGGGGTCTTATTATATTGCCCAGGCTGGTCTTGAGCTCCTGGATTCAAGGGATCCTCCCACCTCTGTGTCCTGAGTCACTGGAACTACAGGCTTGCACCGCCATGCCTGTTCTTTTTCTAGTCGCCATTCCTGGCTCTGGATGTGACTATATGACTGAACTTCCACTGAGCCAGGCAGATGTCCAGAGGGACAGTGACCCAAGGTCACTGGGGGATGGGTGAGGGCGGAGGTCTCAGGGGTGATGCCGCACAGATGGAATTCACCATGGGGACGCCAGCATGCCCAGTCAGTCACTGGCCACTCTTATCTCCCCAGCTTCCCCCCCACATGGGAGCAGGCTTCTTGCGTGTCTCTTCATCTGAGTCACCCTGGGCCCCTTCAGCTGTCCTCACCACTGTCATGCAGCTGGGCTGCTGGCTGGCTTCAATCTGTCTGGGCCCAGAGCCCATCCCGGACCCCCTTGTGTAGCTTTGTGGCTGGAAGGCTTGGGAGAGCAGTGAGGTGTGGGAGAGGAGGGGAGCAGGAACCCTGGCCTGGCTGGGGATTGGGGGGACCATGGATGGCTCCCTCCTGCCTTCCTCCTGCGCAGCCAACGAGACCACGGAGTGGCGTCTTAGGGTCTTTTCTGGGGTGGTTTTCTTTTTTGTTTTTGTTTTGTTTTTTGAGACGGAGTCTCGCTTGCCCTGTCACCAGTCTGGAGTGCAGTGGTGTGATCTCAGCTCACTGCAATCTCCACCTCCTGGGTTCCAGCGATGCTCCTGCCTCAGCCTCCCGAGCAGCTGGGACTACAGGCATGCACCACCATGCCCAGCTAATTTTTTGTATTTTTAGTAGAGACAGGGTTTCACCATGATGGCCAGCATGGTCTCGATCTCTTGACCTCACGATCCGCCTGCCTCGGCCTCCCAAAGTGCTGGGACAACAGACATGAGCCACCACGCCCAGCCTCTGAGGTGGTTTTTATGGGACCTTCACAGATGCACAGGACGAATACTGTCCTTGTCTCAGGAGCTTTCATAGTGGTCTCTGGCCTGTGCAATGATGACCTCTGCTATAGTGCAGACTGGATACCGCGTGGGCGCAGACCGGATACCGCGTGGGCGCAGACTGACCGTGTGGGAGGACTTTCCCGAGGCTGCCCACACCCGGCTTCCTCCTCTTTCTTCTTCTTCTTTTTTTTTTTTT